>NC_089597.1:6540553-6872508 GCF_019320115.1 Miscanthus floridulus
GATTCATGACTAAAGCAATCCCACTAGATGACCAAACAAAACAACAGTAGTTTGCTCTATGTATATTGGGCATATATGTTCAATTTCTATTCATACGTTCATTTATTCAAAGTTATGTGAATATGTTTTTCTGTCACTCAAGTGCCATTTTATGAAGTTTCCATTCTCATGACCAACTTGTCAATTAGTGAAATAGATTTTTAGCAAGCAACACCATGGAAATAGTGTCAGTACTTTGGATGCAATGTGCTTTATATGAATTAATTTAGTTTTACACTTCTTAACATTTAATTGATGACCATCTATCCCAGAATTAGGGAATCATGAAAAAATATATAAATATTAGAATACTAATAATGGTCATCTGGTAGAGATCTAGGAACTATTAAGTGTCAGTTTGATATAGTAGTATTTCTCTTTTGTGTTGTAACTCTATATTGAAATGTTACTCTATATCTTTTCTAGGAGAATGGTGTAGCGGAAGTGGTCATGGTAATTCAAAGAATTAAGCAATGCTTATAAAAAAAGGTATTTGCTTTATTTAGCATATTCTCACATAATTTAGTCCCTATTGGCTTTAATATTGTTTAAATTTTTTAGAGAGTTCAATGTGTTGCACCAAATTAGAAAGATGGATTCCTTAAATAGAATGATCAATTGGTAAAATCTCTTCTTCGTGAAATACTTCTTTATCTACAAAGGCTTTTTTTATAATAATTCATGCTGTTTTCATTTGTCCTCTTTACTAGAACAAAGAACCATGTGAGTCTACATATAGTGACGATGATGATCTATTTTTCTAATAAAAAGGTTATCAACTGGTTTGTTGTATTCAAGAATAATATACTCTTAGTTTGTTTATATGTCAATATTTTTGCCTAGTGATTATGATTTACAAGAATTTGTATTGGAACTAATGCTAAGGTGACACTAATGACAAGGAATTACTAATTCTAGAAGTAGAAACAATGTCTCCATAATGCTCTGCTAATGATTCTAGACAAATAGCGGTACATCTTTTCATTGAACCATTGAATATGATATATTAGACTTATAATGTTAATTTATTAAAGATAAATAACATTATAACACTGTATAATTGCAATTACCATTCTCTTCCTTTCAGTTTAATTCTTGCCCAAGGAATTCTATAGATGTAGAATAATAAAGGTACAAAATGTAAGAACCATATTTTCATATTTATTATAGTAAAATGTTTGTTTTATATTGTTTCATATGTAAGGATCATCATGGAGTGCTTGGAGAGACCACCATTGCACAATAAGAGGTAGCTCATGACAAGGCTACATGCTACAAGAGACCGAAACATGAGCAACCTCCTCCAATGAAGGTAGGTGAACAAAATATCACTTATCTTAACTACATTATCTTGATAAACAAATGATGTTTGTTGGTCGCTAAGTGATATGTCAAATTAATATAGGTTCGGTCCACAGTGGTACTCATGACTACAAAATATCCAAATAAGGTCTTTTGAGCACTAATCCAAAAACATGTTTTGGTGGAGTTGAGACAAAATCAATTCTACAAAGTGGATATCAATCATCCTAGGGTACAATAACATTGGTGATGCCCTTGCCAAAGGTGGTAACAATTGTTCGGACTTTGACATTTGTATGTTCATACTAGCTTTTAAGTTTACATCAACTAACATAGATAGAATAATATTTAATGTTATAACTTTCTCTTTGTAGGTTGTAATGATTAATGGCTGAATTCTTATATTGATGTGTGCAAAAATGGATGAAGAAGCAATGGAATTTAAGAACACTAGATATCACACTTTCATTTCTAGTAGTATGGGCTTGTACTCTTCAATACTATATGTAGTTGCTCTCAAGCTAGAGCCACATCGTTATGTACCTATATTGTCACTTGATTTGAACAAGTATTACGTTGAAATCTTCAAATAATTTGTGGATCTTGCTATGGTTATTGAAATTTGCGGCTCATGAGATTCTATAATGTGTCATATTTGTGTGATTCTGCAATGTGTAGCCCACATGTAAGGGTAATATAAATATTTTATTTAAAAAGTTGAATATGTTACAATAGGTAAAACATGTGTTGTAAAACATGTGTTACTCCATTCCACACTATATACTCTACTACAATGTGGAAGTGTTACTAGAACACTAAAAAATTGTTACAAAAGAAAATCATTGTAACACTAGACAATGTTACAGTAGATGTGTTACAAACTATGTACTCCATCACATTATGAAAGTGTTACTATAGCTAAAAAAAGTGTTACAACATAGAATCACTATAACACTAGATAAATGTTTCAATAGATATATAAATGTGTTACAACGTAGTAACACTTTTCTATATATAAAAGAACACATATTCCGTGTTACAATAGATCAGTCTATAGTAGCATGGCCAATTGGAACACATAAAAAAATGTGTTACTAAGAGAGTTAGTAACACTTTTTTCAGCCTATAGTAACACAAGTTGGTGTTACTATATTCCCGTGTTGTAGTAGTGATAACTTCCATAGTTGGTAGGGGTCGCTTGTTATTGATGATGTCCTTGTTGTAGCGAGCGTAGGAAGGTACATGCAAGACATCCATTAAAGGAATGCTTACATGTATCTTTTGGATCATCTCAATGAAGGTCCATGGTCGGCTTCCGTGTGTGTGTGGGAAACAGCAAAAAGTTCATGTCGGTGAAGTCTTACGGGGCCACTTCCCCCTCTTGTTCTTTATTTTGTGCCGAAGATTCGGCTTCCTGGTGCTTTTTTGCTTTTCCTATATGGTTAGGGTTTGGTGGATCATGAGTGGACTTACCAGAATTATTAACAGGAATAGCAGCAGCTATCTGAGCTAATTGTGTTTCAATCATTTTATTAAAGCTCAGTTGATTTTTAACAGAGGAAGTCAAACCTTCTATTTTTGTGTTGATATTTTCTATCATTTTGTCATTAGCAAAAAGTTTCTTTGTTAGGTTTTCATTTATCTTTGCATGACCTAGAACTAAATCTTTTAAGGAGGGTTGATTTGAAAAGTTGGAATTGAAAATCAAATTACCTCTTTGGTACTGTGGGCATGATTGGTTGTTCCACCCCTGGCCTCCTTGTGGATGGAACCCATTGTTCATGTAGAATGCGTCTTCATGGGTTTTGGGGCAGTCGTTCCCTGAGTGTCCGACATTGCCACAGACTTCGCATGTCATATGCGAGTCTAGTGCTTGGGCAGTGCCAAAATTTGCTTCTTTCTCAGTGTCACGCTCATCTAGGCACGGTATGCATGCCTTTCTGATAGGCCTAGAGCCTTTCTTCGCTCCAACCCTGGTTGGAGACCATCTTTTCTATCAGAGCCGTAGCTCCATTTATTGTTGCAAGAGGAAGGCTCCTCTGGCAGCAGCATCAACTTGGGCACTTGATATGGGTGTTAACCCATTATAGAAGTTCTGGAGGATGAGCCAGTTCTCCATCCTGTGGTGTGGGCAGGTGAGGATGTATTCTTGCAGCCTCTCCCATGCTTCGGGGATGGATTCATGTGCATTTTGCTGGAAGTTTGAAATTCTTTAATGAAGGGCATTGGTTTTACCCGTTGGGAAGAACTTTGCAAGGAATGTCGTGGAGCACTTGGACCATGTGTCAATAGCTTCCCAGTCCTTGGAGAACCACTGCTTTGCTTTCCCCAGGAAGGAAAACAAAAATAGATGGAGTCTTATGATCTCCGATGCGACATCCTTCATCAGGATGGTGTCGCACAGCTCCAGGAAGTGTTGGAGATGCGTGTTGGCGTCCTTACTAGGCAATCCACAAAATGGATTTGCTTGCACCATCATGATGAGGCCAGTCTTGAGCTCAAAGTTTGCGTCACCCATGTTGATGGCGGGCCCAAAGGGCACGTTGGCAACAGCGGGGACGGAGTACTCGTGGAGCATCCTCTAGGCCATGGTGTTTGATGCAGATGGTGCTGGGTTGACGGGTTCGTTTGCCGGTAGAGTGATGGAAGGAAGGACAAGACGACGTCTGGTCTTCCTTAGGAGTGACTCTGGATTCTTGATGAAGTTTGTTGGCAAGGCGAAACCGGTCATGCACTATCCTGTTTTCACCCACAATAGGAGAAAACAAGCAGAGTTGGCCTGCATGAGCAATGGCTACTATACAGTCATATTATCATGAACATGTCCTAATAGATTCTTTTAACCAGTGCCTTCCCTGGCAATGGCACTAGAAATGCATGTTGGTATTTCTTAACGCATACAGAAATAATCCGCAAGCGCATGGATATACCGTTGTAGCATTTCACCCGAAAGTATTCAGGGTATCGTTAATTTATATTTTCCCAAAGGAAGGCATGGTGTAAAAGTCTCTAGTAGGGACATGAACAAGATGATATGCTTGTATAAAAAACCAATGTTAATAACAGGGTAAACCAAGATAAAAATTGGGATAGTGTGACACACACACAAGCCAATCTCAAGGATAAAAAGAAAAGAAAGAATAAAGAATAAAAGAAATAAACCTAATCAGGAGTAGGCGTATCCTAAGTTGTTATGCTAAGATTAGCAGATGATCATACAAATACATGATTAAGACTTAGCTCTAAGCATATAGATGGACAGGGAGAGATCCGAGCACTAGTCTGCCAGCAAGCGTGAGAGGCATTTACGAACTCCTACACTGTACCCAAACGTGGGGGATTACAAGGGATGGACAGAGCTGTCACCACCTACCGCCTACCCCTCAACCATGGAGCACCGTCATATCCGAAGGTTCCTGTGTACCCGAGCACCATGCCCGTGTACAAAGAAATTACCCAAATTCCTCCGGGACTCTGACCCTACGGATCGACAAGCATAGAACCTGGGCATACCCGAAGGCACAACGAACTGCCACCTCAACTTAGGTCTTAGTTTAAACATATATGTTGTATGAATGATTAAGCATAGAGGTTCATATGTCAAATGAATAACATAAGAACTTAGCTCTAGTTCTATAGCATAACTACTTTGATAAAATGAGAGCAAGAACAAAGAGGAATTCTTCATATTGCTCATACCAAGATTCTCCAAGGTGTTCAAGCTCTCCACAAAGCTTTTCCTAGCTCCAAATACTACTAAAAAGGTAAAAGTACAAGTGTAGAGGGAGAGAGTGTAATACCCAGAATACGTTTTGTGTGTTAGAAACCGTAAAGTGGCAAAGGGTTCAAAAGGAGTTTTAATGAGTGGCAAAAAATAATTTTTTTATATGTAGCTTGGATGGACGATCAAATATCATAGATGCATAGGGCTTGTCGAATGCTTTCTGTTTCACTACTCATATGCGTTGTTCAGAGTTCGGATCATCAATATATAGCTATCGCAAGGTTGGGAAAAAAAAAACATGAACAGTAACACATGGTCACTGTATCGCCGCCTGGCTACAGTAAAAACATGAACATATGGTTTTCCCCCTTTTCTATGCCGGTGTCCCTTCAGCCGCCCACCTCTCTCATGCACCAGAGAAAAAAATAGGAGAAGAATAGCAAAGAGATGAGAAGGGAGGGAGAGAAAAAAATATGGTTTTGCCGCCATTGCCGCCGTCATCGTCCAAGTGGTGCCCGTTCTTACATTTGTAAAACTGGTTAGGATCTATCTCGTACCTTTGGTTTGCTGTCAATCTTTTTCTTTCCCTCGCTGTTCTTGATGGAGATGCCATCGATGGGTAGATTAAGTCGACCAGACGTGTATCTACGGAGATCAATTCTAGGGAGAAGGGGAACCGGGAGTTCAATCGTTGTGGATCTTCATCATTGTCGCTGTTTGGGGTAAGACCTCACTTTAGCCCACTGTTTTGATGTGAAATCTATGCTAGAGCTTGGTGAATTCGTTTGATTAATAGGAGTTAGGGTTCTAATCTCGAAATTGGGCCCTGCAGTTTTTCAGATTGTGCAGTCATGGGCTTGGTGCTGTTTAGGGCTGTTTTTATGTATCCAAAAATCATAGAAAAATTATATTAAGTAGTGTAAAGATCACCTTTATAGCACCTGTGGTTTAGGAGACATGGTCGTCGTTTGATGATGCATTTGTTCTGTCAAAAATCTGGACACTATTAGATGCATTCAGTTTTTTGTTATCTTAAGTCCATAATCTCGAGAAATGATCTACATGAAAGTTGTAGGTAATTTAATAAGCTTTCCATATTGTGAAATATCACAAATGTTGGATCAGTACATCTCCAGTTATGTATGTTTTTGTGGCCTGCTGTTGTTCTGTCATCAGAAAAGTTCAGTTAGTTTGTAAGCTTGTTTTGGGTATCTTAGGTTCTTCAAACTCCTAAAGTTATAATATGAAAGTTGTAGATCATGTTGCTTTGTATATTCTGACACAGTTTCATAATTTTTGTATGAGTAGTTTATCCATAGTGAAAATGTGAAGGTAGGTTGCTGTTATCAATTAAGCGTTTGGTTGCTGTTTTGGAGAAAACGATTGGGCAGGCCGTATGAATGCTTTATGCATTATTTGTATATGTTTGTATGAGTCTATTTTTCTGAGGTAATGATGTCTGAACAGGTGGTGTGCCTTCGGATCGTTCTTAGCTCACGTTGTCACATCATCGTTTCGAGGAAAGTAAACGTAGCGGTGGTTGCTACAGCTTGACTTGTTTATTCTATCTACACATTGTCATAACATTGATTGAACCAAGATGATATACCTATTATGAATTAACTTATCCTTTAAAGTAATGTATGTTATGATTATAATTGTTGAATCTCATTTGTCTATCATCGGAAGGTAAGTGATATGTTTTATGGTTGTGGAGACATATGACATATGTGGTAAGTATTTGTCTTTCTTCATGAAGTAAGTGGGATGTTTATGATTGTGGATGTATATGGCATATGTGGTGCATTCTTGTTATGAGCATATGCATCGAGCCAGGTCGGTGAGAAAGGCATATAACTATTTTCGGAGTGCTCTTGAGTCAGGTCGATGAGAAAGTTATGTGACTATTCCGGAGTGCTCTTGTGGATTATGTCGCCGCTTGCTGTCCGCGACCGTACCGGTACAGCATCATACGTTACCCGAGCAGGGGTATGATGCAGCTTCATACCTTGCTGGGTATGGAGGCAGTGGACATGCATATGCATTGCATTTGCACTCTTTGAGGTTTATTCGTATTGAAGTTTTATGTTGGCTTGAAGGTGGATATGATGAGTATTGTTTCATTCATATGTGGAGGTGGTTTATTTATTGTATATCTTGCCCTCTACTTCTTTATGAAAATTTTATTGGATATCTTACATAATGTCATTTACTTCCTTATGGAAATCTCATTGGATAAATAACTTGAGTATTAACTATTGTTTTCTTATGCTGTTATCTTCCATATTAAATCGATGTCTAACTAACTTGTAGTTTGAATGACATGTTTAGACAGTTTGCTTGTTGAGATTTATTCTCACCCGTCTTATCTTTCTAGGTGCTTGGTTTCGAAGATTTGCTTGAAGGGAGGGGATTAGTAGCACATATTCATTGTTTCACCCACACTTAGAGTTAATAATGATGTTTTTGGCTTGGTGTAATAAACTTAGTTTATCAGTCATGGTGACCCTTGGTGGTTTAATACAAATGTTTGTGGTGAAACCATTCTTAAGCATAGATTTGTTCTTACTATTGCTTCCACATTTTACTTTGATGGTGGGGTTTTGAGGCTGAGTTTTCACGCTCTGGCTTGTGGTTAGGGACGTTAGTAACATCTTGGGCTTTTGTGGCACCTGGGGTGTTACAGTTGGTATCAAAGCAGGTTTTAGATTCTCGAAAAATAAGGATTAAAATGATACACTTGCACATGTAGGGTGGATATGGGTTTGTTTATCATGCATGCCATTTGAAATTGAGGTATTTGTTGTTGCTTAACTTAAACTGATGTTTATGTTGTATATCATTATTATTGTTAGTTATGAGCAAGCGAAAATTTTATTTGCTTGGTTTATACCTTCTTTAATTGTCACCGTACCAACTTGTATACGAAAAGGCTTGCCACCGACCCGTGGAGTTGGAATTCAGAGCACATTAGGCCATCAAGAAGTGGAATATGGATTTATAGGCTGTTGTTTGTATTTCTTATGTCACGAATAAATCCGCAAGCGTACGGATACCGCTGTAGCTTTCACCCGAGGGTATTCAAGGGTATCGAATCCACAGGGAACATGTGTACTCTTCTATTTGGTTCGTCCAAGGACAACACAAGGATAAAGTTGGCAGGGGTAGAGATGGATTCCTATGGCTTTAGGGTATATGGAAAGATAAACTTTACTTTTACTTGCTTACTTTGGGCATGGGATCGCACCTGGTCTGCCAAGTGATGTCGGCCTATAGCTCTATGCCGAACCCGAATGTGGGGATTACAAGGGATGGACAGGGTTGTCACCACCAGCTGCCTACCCCTCAACCATGGGGAATGAGGCAAATGAAGGTAACCTCTAGCCTAGACACCATGTCTACACTATCGATTACTACTCTAGCATCATATAGGATTATCCATCTTCATTAGGAGTCCTCTACTAGTGCATCCGCTACAAGAATGGATGACTAGCCCATAGCAAAGAAGAATAAAGCTTAAATAACCAAGAGACTCACCACCATATGAATCACAGACACTTAGAGAAGAAAGCATTTGTCGAGGTACAAGCTTGGGGAAGCTACCGACAAACCCGACATTTCCCCAAATTCTCCCTCACATCTCTCCCTATTACTAAGTTTTAGATAGCTAGGGCCTATGCCTTGGAGTGGTGGTCTTGCTCTTCCCCTTGGGGCCTTGTGTGTTGTTGTGAAATGAGGAGGGGATGGCCTCCTTTTATAGGTGAGGAGGAGGGGATGATCCATGGAATATTCCCTCCATTAGTAAAGGAACCGCCATCTAGCACATTCAATTCTAGCCATCCACCCCACAACCGATGTCGGCAAGGCGGTAAGTGACTCCCTACAAAAGATGGGCTTGTTTGGGCTCAGTAGGGGGTCGCCCGACCCTATAGGTTGGCCAACCACTTTCTGGGCCCGTTCAGGCTCCGCTTTGGTGGGTGGCCTCTTTGTGAGCTTCTTAATTGGGATCTAGGTGGATGGCGGAGTTGAGATAGTTTTGCTTCAGTTATGGGCTCATGGATCCATGTGTTTAGGCCCAGATTTGTCTGGTAAGTGGGCCTCTTTCCTTTTCCAAGATTTTCTTTAATATTCAATGTGTGTTCTTAGCCCTTCATGTGCATTTGCACATATGTCCTCCTCCATATAAGCAATCACCAAAACTTGTGGAACTTGTTAGTTATAAACCCTAATGTTAAGTTTGGTGTTTATATAAGTAGGTTTTTATGCAAGATTTGGCGGTTGATTTTAGGGGTCAAGGACCGCCAACAAGCTCCCCCACACTTAGCCCTTTGCTCGTCCTTGAGTAAAGGTTAAGGACTAGGGTGGAACATCTCCTCAAATGGTATGATGCCTGCATATAAGTTATTCCAAGCCTTACCTATATATGTGAACTTTGAAGTGTCTACCATGCCATCTAGGGTGGTTGAGGAATGCTGGCGGTCTTTAACTCCCATCTCTTACTACCAAATATTACATAAAATGAAGTCATATGAACACCAAACTTAGAATTAGGGCTCATTTGCAGGAGGACATGTCGAAATAACACAGATAATGAGCCTAAAGTATACAAGAAACACAACAAAACACACACCCGACATGAACCCAAGGGGGAGCAGGCCCACTTACCAGACAAATTAGGGCCCAGCCATGTGGAGAACAAGCCCATGACCCAAGCACACCACCTCCAATCCATGTCAAACTTCATAGGCCCAATCAGGAATCCCACAAGAGGCCACCCACCAAAATTGAGCACATTTGGACTTTGTTTGGGTCGAACGGACCCCTGGTGCAGCCACACCCCTACCAAGCCTATTTGGCCTCAGCTTTTGTGGGCTGCCTCTTATCACCTCCCTATGGTCAGTTGGGGTGGTTTGGTCGGTAACATAAATGCGCAAAGGGTAGTTTGCTCATGTTTATGAGGGGATCAAAGGAATATTGTAGGAATACTCCCCTCCTCTCCACCTATAAAAGGAGGCCTCCCCTCCTCACTCAAGAAGAACACACCAAGGAAGAGCAACATCACATTTGAGCTTCACTCCAAGGCTTAGGCCATAGCTACCTAGAGTTGAATAGTAGGGAGAGATGTTGGGGAGAGTACGGGGAAGTGCCGGACTTGTCGATAATCTCCCCAACCTTGTACCTTGACAAACACCTGCGCTATACCTTGACGAATCTTTGCTAAGTAAGTGTTCATGGTTCTTATGGTTATAACTCTTTTTGAATAGTTAAGTTTTACTCTTATTTGCTTGTGGGTTCATTGTCTGTTCTTGTAGCGGATACTCTAGTAGAGGGCTCCTGATAGAGACGGATAACCCTGTACGATGCTAGAGTAGTAGTCCATAGCATAGACATGGTGTCTAGGGTAGGGGCTACCTTTGTTTGCCTCGTGCCCCACGGTTGAGGGGTAGGTGTCGGCACGAAATTTTGTCTCCGTGCCAGGGACACACGAGCAAGCTAGAAGGGTCTGCTCGATGGAGCTGTAGATCCACCTAGCTTCAGCGTGGGGATGGTCGATCTTGCGCACTCCTCTCGAGACATGGCAGTCAATTTGACCCTACAATTGACAAGGAGAGAAAGTTTATCAGTAATTTTGAGTGAAACTTGTCGGTGTTGCCTGACAGTCCCGAATGTATGGCTCTGAAAGCCGATATGAGAGGAGATCGACTAAATAGTCGATTCCAGCATATTCATAAGAATAAATCAGCTAAAGCTCGTGGGGTTGTGTAAGAAGAATCGGTTATCATTCAGGATAAATATCATTATTTGAGCAAATATTAATCAATGGCAATAAGATGTCAACAATGATTGGTTTATGCTAAGCCAATGATTACAAGTAACCGAACCCCTGTTATATAACATAAATAGTTCACCACCATTTAACCATTTAATAAAGGTAAATCTAATGAATATATTAGATCTCATCTATCGCTATGACCAGTGGGGCATGATGCAGAATCATGCAGGCCGTAGAAACAACAATAGACTCGACGACCCTAACTCATTACTAATATCAATGGGGCATGAGGCAGAAACATGCAGGCCATAATACAATAATAAGATCATGGGGCTAACACATCTTTCAACCTATCTTTACTTCAACGCTCTTGTAACGTGAACTGTTCGTGAAAGCACTCGATATCGGCTAAAATAGCCGATTCAGGCATAGCACACAGTTAAAGTCATGCCCTGTTAGGAATAGATCTACTAAATAACGATCCCCACTTCACGGTGCTAACAGTGGGGTGTGAGGCAGAATCACACAGGCCATGATAACGGGCCATGGAACGGTTCTCGCTAGTCAATAGATCTACTCAAAATGCATCATGTCTTAACCGCACGCTATGCACGATTAAGATTGATATAAAACAACCGATAAAACATAACTCATCGTTTAAAGTGTAGATTAGATTAGTTTTATATTAGCAAACGATGGGCTAAACAAGATATAAGGCCGATCCAAATCAATCTCAATCGGGCAGAGTGATATTGTTGTAATTAAATAAATAATGAAAGAAATAAGCAATATTGGTAACTTAATGAATCTACCAAAGACTGTCATTCTTAGGTAGAGCCGATAACTTGACCTTAATCTAGTTCATGCAGTGGAGGTCGACCGGATCGATGCAGTCATACTTGAACTAAATAAGAATCGATAACTAATTTATACCAGAGTCGTAGTGGTGGTCGACCGGATCGATGCAGCCGTACAAACAGAGGTATAAGCCATGACAATACTTATGAACAAGCAGTGGAGGTTGACCGGGTTGATGCAGCCGTACTTGCTGAAGAACTCACCGAGATGTACTCTACTCCTACTCCTAAGGGGTGGCTAGAGCCAAAAAAAGTAATGAACTTGTATTTGATTGATTGATTCTTCTCTTACAATAGCCGGGGTTTGATATTTATACCCGGAGCCTAAACATGGATCCTACTCAAGCATGACTCATCACAATTTTGGCCCTAGAGAAAACATTCATAATTTAAGATAACTTGGACTCTAATCTTTCCCTTTTTGTAGAGTCCAACATGCCTTGTAACGCCCCAGGTGTTTGTCACCAATTAAGCAATGGGTTTAAGCTCAACCATGGCATGTTAAGTGGTGATGGAGATGTTAGGTCAAACATATGAAAATGAGCCACCACTTAAACTTGGACCATGCACCATCACTTAAATGCTGCCCTTTCAAAAATGAATGCTTGAGTAATGTTGGATGTACTTGTTTCATGTGTCTCACATCAATATTCATCTATATTGATCCATAGAAAAGTTTCGTGAAGTTTGGAATCAAGAAGTCACATGAAATGATGAGTTATGTCTTTGCCTGAATTGTTTTATAAAGTGAATGGAATTCTAGGTAATCAAACAAACCTTGCTACCTTACCCAAATGACTCTAATTGAACTCTACAACAAAAGTCATAAAGGGTTCGTGTTGAGCTGAGGTCAAGAAAATGCCTCATTCGGTCTAAAACTTTGATTTAAGCTTTACCGTGATGCTACTTTGACTTGGTTTGAACTATTGCTTACGTTGTTTGCATGGTAGTGCACCCTTAAGCAAAGTTGTAGTACTTGATTATATCAACAACTTTTATTTTTGGGTCATGAGCTAATTCAGTGCTTAACTTGGTCGTTTAGACCTCACAATAATCAACATTGTACTGTTTTTGGAACTTAGGAATTTTTCTAAGTCAAAGTGAGTTTACAGTTTCGATGTGCCTGACTTTGTGACAATACAACTTGATATCCTTTGCGAATTAGACCTAGATCACTTAAGAACAGTTGGAGCTGGTATGTAGATGTACAACTTTTACTAATAGAGTTTTTACTAAATCGTCGTGGTTTAGGAGTTACGGATGGACGAACTTAGGGTTTCAGTCGCATTTTTGAGGTGGTACTGTGGCTCCTTCAGGATTTTGAATTAGGTTCAGTGGCCGACCGACTTCGGTGCCGGGCGCCGCGTGGCCTCCATGCGCGCGTGCCGCTCTCCAGCTCGCCTGCTCTTCCATTTGAAGACCGGCGCTATGTCTCTCTCCCTCCCACTCGCTTGCCTCTCCCTCTCGCTCTACATCACTCCGCTCCATGCCTGAGCCGTGCGCTTGCCATGGCCGAGGTGGGCCAAGCTTGCCACCGCCGCGTCCCCGCTGCCCTGAGCTCCCTCGCGTCCTACCGCGTGCGCCACCACCTTCGACGTCGTGCGCCGCTCTTCCTAGCCCGAGGCAGCCTGCTGCTGCCGTCCTCGGGCCACCGCCGGCAAGCTGTATCGCCGCGTTCGCTTGCTCGCAAGTGGCCTAGCTGCCTAGGACCACCGCTGGACAAGCCGAGCTGTCCCCTGGATGCTCTTGGACCCGCTGGTGCTCGCGCTGCTCTTCCCCGTCGTCGCCGGCCCTCCTCCGGCTGGGTTCCGCCCTCCCCGACGGCCATCCCTTGCTCTCTATGGTTAAAAGAAGACGAAGGATGTCGTGCAACAATTCGAGAAAAGGGAGGGACCTAACTGCATAGTCTGTGACTCATATGAATAGTGCCTTTTGGATCTATTTGTTTTAAATCGGCGGGAAATTTGGAAATTCATAGTAATTAGTAGAAATATCGTAAAATAGTAAATGAGTACTTTTTGGAATCCTTGTGAAATTCTCTATGCACTAGATCTATAATATGGCATGATTTAGTTTAAAGTTTTTACTGTAAAAATCAATTTGTGCAGTTAGGTTTGTAATACTAGTTGTGTCTTGTCTTTTTCATAACTGTAGTTATTTTACTCAAATAAATGTGAAATTTTTATGGAGTGATCATCATGTGATTGTTTTTGTCTAGTAAAAATTTCAGGAGTTTAGGATTTATATTTTATGAGTTATAAAAATAACAAATGCCCCGTATTGCTTTGCTCCTACTCTGAATAGTTCTGCATGTTTGAATTAATTGGATCAGTTAAGTTATGAATCATGACTTTATGAAAATACATGAGTTGTAGTACTTATCTTAAGCTTTCCAAAAAGTTCAATATCATGATTTTTTGTTAAGTAGATCTTGAGTTATACTTGCTTAAATCTCTGTGGCTGTTTCTGCCCAAACCCAGACAGGGTTTCATTGTTCTTACTGTGGAGCCTTCTTACTAGTAGAATTAGCTTTAGGTGTTTACAACAAAGTTGTTTATAATTTGCGAAGCTTTCTAAAAAGCTAGAACCACATTTATTAGACATGTATAACTCCATTTGTAGCTGTTTGAAGTGGCATATCTGTTTCTGTCCATGTTTTAGACAGAGATTCATTCATTGGATTAATTGACCTTGCTAACTGTAGAATCATCTTAATAGGAGAATAATAAAGTTGTAGGTAACTTTATAAGATTTTCAAAAAGTTATGATTCATGTTTGTTGAAGGTCTAGAACTCCAGTTATGCCTCTTTAAAGTCCTATCAGTTTTATGTACCACTGCTGTTTGGGCTGCATGTGCAGTTTTGCTTGTGCAATTATTTTCGTGGTGTAAATGATGTTTGCTATGGTTGTAGTGAATACAAAAGTTGTAGCAAATTTCATAATATTGCTTGTGTTCAAATTGTAAGACCATAGGCCTGATAGTTTAGGAGTTACATGACTTTTAATTCTTCTGTCAAGTTTTGATTGTATTCGGAGCAGATCTGAAAGATGCTAGTGTTTGATCTAGTTAGGATTTGAATCACACCTAGATGATAATAAGAAAGTTGTAGATAGCTCACTTGAACATCTTGTGTTAAATTTTCCTGGCATTTGGCCAAGTATTTTGTGAGTTATGCCTGTTTAAAGTTGGGTTTCAGAAATGGCTGCTCTCTGTCAATTGTGGACCAGTTTCTATAAATGGGTATATTTGACTTAAGTAACTTGAGAATCATGCTACGATGATTAAAGATGAATTGTAGAAAATTTCATAAGCTTTCTAGAATGTCTTGTTGCATGGCTATTGGATTTGTATAACTCTAGTTATGATCCAAAAATGAAGCTGTTGTTTGCAGTCCAGAAATAGACAGATGCTAGTTGTGTTTGTTTACTCCATGTGTTGCTAAGTGTGACTTATGCCCTTGTTGATGGTCAAGGTATGATACTTGTGACCTTGTTAAACTTGTTTCATGCTTGATGTACTTGCTCTCTATAGTTAGTTGTGGGATGTTAGTTAAATAGCTATTGGTGTCTATGTCTTGCATAATCTTGTGTTTGCCTTGAATGCTATTATATGATGCATCTTATATTACCGTTCTTCATATTCATGCACCTGCATCTTGCATCTCATTTAGGTACGCTAGATGAACCACGTGAAGGATGTGATGTGGAGCCAAACTCGAGGATTGGGTTTGATGGATCTGCCCCGACGATGGAAGGACTAAGCAAGTGCTAGGACCGGAGATGTCACCAAGACGGTGCAAGCTAACTGAACTGACTTGTGTCGGATCCCAGGCAAGCCCCAGAGCATTCTAAGTCTCCCAGTGTTTTACAAAATATTACTCGAGTTCCTTATGATGGATGCTTTAGGTTATAAGAGTTGATTGGAACCACTTGATGCATATAAATTCCTTGTCCAGATATATACACCTTTAACCCTATGTAGGTCCAGGCTCGAATATATGCTTAGCCATGCTTAGACCGGTAGAAGTCGGGTGATTTCCTATCACCTACGAGATATAGGTGGATACCGAAGCACGGTTGGCTATATTTGCTATCGTGGAAAAGAACCATGGGATAATGTAAATGGAGACCGGGCGGGATGTCGATAGAGAAGCAACAAGACATGGAGGTCTTGAGTGTGGATCTATCCCCGTCTGTGTCGGTTAAGGACCGTACCGTTGTTGGAACTTCTGGCAAGATTGAACGCAAGCCTATCACTTAGCTAGCCAAATAACTCATTCCGACCGCGAAGCCGAGTAGCTCAACTCAGGCCGGGCCTCGTTCTATTGTGCGCTCCTTGCCGGGGCGATCAGACTGAGCCCAAGGGCAGGCTAGGCCTGAACGTCCTAGCATTTCGTGTCCCTGATTGTAAGGCACAGTATGAGCCCGTGAAATGTGTACCTGAGTTGTACCAAAGGTGACCTAAGGCTATCTTCGCGCGGTATGCCTAGGTTTGTGTTAGGAATAAATTCCCAGCTGGTTGAAAATCGATTCGAATCGCCGTCTCTCCCGGATAGTGAGAAACTTGGCTAGCTCCAGCATCGTAGTAACTGTATTGTGGAACATGATGGTTCGAATGAATATGGAATTACAATACCTGCTATGGTTACTATTGTATGCTATTAAAATGATATACCACATGTTTGGCACAGGATAGTTGATAATTTAGAGATGGATAGTCATAATTAACTTGATAACAAAATTATAATTGTATAATTTAGTTAATTGCTTTTTATGCAAAATGTTATCAAGCTACATCCACTTATACAGCCTTGCATGATCCTTGGAGTCAATTTTATTTCTGATTATGATGGGTAAGTCTAGCTGAGTATATTCGAGTACTCAGGGTTTACCCCACCATGTTGCAGGTGAGATTTTGACCTGCTAAAGATGGTGGCTAACCGCCGGTGGGCTCGGTGACTCTATGTTATCTCTCATCTATATGCTTTTATCTGAGGATGTCACTTATGTTAGCAATGTATTTGAAACTTATATTAATGTAATCATTTGAAAGCTATGTTGTTTTCACTAATCGATTTTGAAACCCCAAACTTGTACTATTAATTGGGAACTCATTTGTAATATTATTTTCGCTGCAACTCTGTGTATGAGATATGTATTTGCTTAATCACGTGATCTTGGTTGTGATGTTGATTTACCGAGGTCTTTCGGGGCACTCGGCGGACTACCGGGTTTATATAAGTGAAAGTATGCGCGTGTCAACGTGTTAGCGGGGACAGCCGTACTTGATCTTGTATAAATTGGGCGGTTCTGTCACAGCTAGCATCAGAGCAAGATTAAGCATAATACTATCATGTACATAGTTTTAAAAACAAAGTTTTGGTTTTAAAAATTCTATTTTGACTAAAACTTTAGCTACAGGCAAATTGGTCAAAACTTATTTACAAAACTATGCTAGCGACATCCTCCTTTTTGCCCAGTTAAGGACTATTAGGTGGCTATCTAAGTACTAACTTTGGGGGATGTACTTTATTGTAATTTTTACTTTTGTCGTCCATACGGCGTGCTATTGTATGGATGACGTTCACTTGAATGGTAATGTATGGATCAACTGCCTCTACGCCCAGGTAAGTGTGAGTTGTGAGAGCATGACCGTCCAACTATCGGTCTAGGGGAGAGTTAGCTGTGGTTACTGGAATATTTACATGGTACACTCATGTATATATGAAGGTACTTAATTGTGGGTTTATCTATTGGGTAGCTATGGATACCGAAGTATATATATCTAGGGATGTGTATATGGAGAGCATCTTAGTTTACTGCTTTCATTGTGTGCTTATTATCTCTTGTGGAGATGGGCTGCAATGAGTTTGCCTGCAGGTATGCTAACAACGAATGCGTAGATTGAATGTAGCTGACGACTAGCTATATATCGAGAGAGTACGTGTTATGCCACCGACATAGAACGTGATTGCCACCTTAGGCTGGCAATTTTGTAAGGACGAATAGGACGAGCATGCATCATGATTGTGCTTGTACATAAATATGCTTCCCTCACTTTGTTCTAATACTGAGTAACTTGTGACCATGTGATGTTACTATCTTCCTTGTGTGAAGCTAGACAAAGTGCCTTGTTCCATGCCGCTTGAATAGCTGTGCTTGAAGATAGTGTGTGATTAGCTTTGCCTTGTATGTTTGCTTCCAATGGAAATAGATGACAAGTTAATAGTTAGCAAAAGGTTCACCCCTTTGAAAACTAAATTGCTAAATGTAAGTAAAACTTGTTTTGTGGAGATATCCACCTACTCAGTAATAAGGAATTAAAAGATAACAATACTTTACCACCATGTTTTGCATGATATGTGTAGCAGTGTTGTTGTAGGTAACTACTTGTTAGGTGCGAGCTTTGTGCTTAGTAATAGTCGCTTAAGCTAATTAGATTGAGTATTTTGAAATGCTTGCTTAAGACCATGATGTAGGTGTGGATGCTCGTTATCTAGGTAGTGCCGTAGTTGTCACCCTTGTGTCCTCGGTAAGCATACGAGTGTTGACGATCGCTATACTAGAACAACGTACAAGTTTTGGGAATCTCATGGTTGTCGTCTCCAATTAAGTTCTCTCTTAGGAGCCTGAGCCTATATATGTGGTTGTTAGCCCTAGAACGTTGTGCTATGAAGACCTTTATCCATGCCTTTGCTTGACCTTAGGCCCAAGCTTAGTTCCCTTGAATGCTTGCTTGTGTCGTGGTTGTCCCGCTCCTACATAGGAGGACCTTGCTCCAAAATCCTTGTTAGATCTCATTGCTCCTTCTCCTATAGATGATCTGGTGCAACGCTAATCGCTATCTACCCTAGCTTTGGAACCTTTTTCCTCGTAGATCATGTTATTGCTTTATCAACTGAATCCCTAGTCAGTGCTTTGGCTCTGTCCCTCAAATCTCGTTTGTTTTGTCTCCAACTCTCTCAAGTCTTTGGACATTTATCAGTCTTGATCTCATGTTGCTGCTCGACAAGACCAAATCTCAGGTTAATCATTATCTGGTAATCACTTGGTGGACACAAGGCGTATATGGAAATTCAGCAAGAGTCTCCTGCTTAGTTGCCTTCGGCAATTAGGCTATGCTCTCTTGCGCTGTGTTTTAATCTTCGGATCCCCTACTTGTTGACTCCTAACCTTGTGACTACCTTTGTTTGCTATCCCTCCTTCGCATAGTGCTTGCTCCTAGGCAACCAAATTTGTGTCACGTGAAAATTCTTGTGGGTTGTATGTTCAGTAATGGTGCCACGATTAGCGATCTACGGTGCCGCGACGAAACCGAGAGCCTCCTATGGGTGCACACACATGGTTGTGCTGCTCGACACGCGCTGGTATTGAGGTTTCTAGTCATGATCCATTGCAGAACTACACCGATATGTTATTCTCACGTGAGCTCTTCCTTGGTTATCTCTCCTTATTGTGGTAGAAGATCTGTATGTTGAATCAGATACAATGGGAATTTCTTCTGGAGTCATCCAACGGTTAACCTTTGGAGAACAGGTCACTGGCACGAACTTAACAGACTACAAGAGATGGTAGGCAAGTGACTCTACTTGACTGTCCCTGTAATGGCGTCGGTCATCTAGTGAGCAACTTATGTCATTCTCGTTGGATCAGAAAGGTGAACCACACTTAAGGTTGAACAAGTTATCAGTTGGATGATAAATGGACCAGGATATTATGTGCTGTAATAGGTCACCTAGTATATATGAGTTCCTGTCCAAGTTCTCAATCTTTAGGTGCATAAGGATCATGTAGACGAACCAACCTTCTTTGGTGTGACCCCTTTCTGCTGACTTCAATGGCGACCATCTGTTATGCTTCGACCACAATTTTTATTATCAAGAGTGAAGATTTGGAACCTTTTAGTGTTGAGAGACAACTGATTAGTTGCTAGTAGGAAGGTTAATCTCCAGCTAGGTAATGACTCTTTGGTAACTTCAAAGGCCAGATCTCACAGAACAATGTTAGGCGAAGAAACAGCAAAAACCAGTCAGCAATGCTAGTACTGCTTTCTTCTTCGAGCCCTGTGTCGTCAAGTCAACTCCATCTTGGACAATCAAATGGGTAGTGCAAGATACTGTATCAGCTAAGTAAGGAGCTAGAGAAAGCACGTCCCTAGTTTTGGTCAGCATCATTAGGTATATGGTGCTATCAAAGGATTGTTCTGGATTCTATGGGATGAAGCATAGAAGGATAATCAGAGACGTTCCCTTATCTTTGTAGGACTGTCACTCCATGTGAAGTATGCATTGTGCCATGCAAGAACATCCCACTAGTTAAATGCTTATGCATCGTGGAGTTGGTGTCTAAATCAACGGTTGAGGTTGTTTCCTAAGAGGCATGCAAGGAAAACCCTAGCCTCCATTCTCAGCGAGAAAGCTACCACGGTTATAAAGAGAAGAACGAGAAATCTGTCCAGATTTTAGGGTACAAAACCGAGCATCTTCAGGCCGACGATTAGTGACTCAAACATGGTTGGAATGGCCTCAAACTTTGGTGACCTCATTCCTCACTTAGGACACATTGATGTCTTAAGTTGGCTTGAGTATTGGTTGAGTAAAGCATCAAATTTGAGAGATGTTTAGATAGTTCGGTCCCAAAATTTCAGAACAAAGCAGTTTTAGTAGATGATTTGTTTGGATAGTCAAACAGTATCTGTTTGCGCTGAATTTTGGTCAGTAGTTAAAGGACTCTAGGATCAAAATGCCTACCAAAATTTGTGCACAATGGAGCAGTAGTTTGCAGGATATGAACTAATTACCGAGAGGTACAGAATCTGTGATTTCTCTGCTGACTACCTACATCCCTCATATTAGTAGGTTGTGTTTGTAGTTCAGGTCATGTTGGCAATGTGATGACAGTTAATACTTTAGATGCCCTAGAGAAGACTCCTTGCATCCCTTTGTGCCTTGCTTTTGTCCTCTCGTATCAACTATGGTGAGTAGTCAAGGTGTTCTACAAGTCAATTTGTGCCTTTGCGAGTTGAAAGTAATTAGAAAAAGTGTCAAACAACAAATTTCAGATTTGATTTATGAGTGGTTGATTGACATTAGAAAGGAAGCCTCAATGTCAAAATTAGTCCCACAAAGCTAATTTTTGCGACAGTGCAAGTCAACCCAACTTACTACGCCACTGCACCATGAAGGCAAATTGTGCTCAACCTCCTTAGTAGTGTACTGTTTTTCCAGTCGGTGTATACTTGCAACTTTCGTTGACCTCTAGGCCTTGCTAACATCCTTCTTCAGCAAGGATTTCCAAGGCGGACTTGTCCTTTGGTGTCTTCCATGTGTTTTACCTAAGAGGTTGCCTCAGATACAACTCAGATAACTGTTGCCGCTTGGATACCAGGATTCCCTTAAATAATGGTCGTCGAAAATGCTGAGTCAACAGAGTCAGCTATCACATTCACCGCTCACTCAACGGACTCAGGTAATACAGTGTTGTTATCAGAGAAAGCGCACTGCACACATGGAACCTTATGCAGCTTTTCATCAGTTGACATCTGAGTGATTGCACCGCTATAACCAGTTTGGATATTGGTTAACTAGCTTCTCATACCCTCAAAGGATGTTTACCCTGTCTATGATCACATCCTTTATGAGAAGTTGTGCTCAAGCCACTTTAGTAGAGAACTGCTTTTCAAACCTTGGGAACAAATATAGCACTGTTGCAAGGAATATCCGTCAACCGACTGTGATCTAGTGCAAAGTCCATAAGGTCTATGCTATATCCACTAGGGAAGTGGATGTTACAAGTAGTTAGTCTACACTTGAATCACTCTTCGTACATCGAGGATGAAGTACGCAGGACAGTGCTATCTTGGACTCCTCCCAAAGTAACAAATGCTTTATGGGAGTTAACAAAGGAAATTCTTTGGACAAGAGCCACTGTGAAGAGTGAGTATCAGAAAATTGTCTTGATCAAATTAGCCTCTCTTATGCTTGAAGCTATGTAGCCTAAAGCTATCGCTGATATTGGAAACTGATAGCATGTCTCTCTTCCATAAAAGTCTTTCATCCTGAATCTCTGGACACGATTCCTTTAAGGGGGGAGGGTTGTAACGCCCCAGGTGTTTGTCACCAATTAAGCAATGGGTTTAAGCTCAACCATGGCATGTTAAGTGGTGATGGAGATGTTAGGTCAAACATATGAAAATGAGCCACCACTTAAACTTGGACCATGCACCATCACTTACATGCTGCCCTTTCAAAAATGAATGCTTGAGTAATGTTGGATGTACTTGTTTCATGTGTCTCACATCAATATCCTTCTATATTGATCCATGGCAAAGTTTCGTGAAGTTTGGAATCAAGAAGTCACATGAAATGACGAGTTATGTCTTTGCCTGAATTGTTTTATAAAGTGAATGGAATTCTAGGTCATCAAACAAACCTTGGTACCTTACCCAAATGACTCTAATTGAACTCTACAACAAAAGTCATGAAGGGATCGTGTGGAGCTGAGGTCAAGAAAATGCCTCATTCGGTCTAAAACTTTGATTTAAGCTTTACCGTGATGCTACTTTGACTTGGTTTGAACTATTGCTTATGGTGTTTGCATGGTAGTGCACCCTTAAGGAAAGTTGTAGTACTTGATTATATCAACAACTTTTATTTTTGGGTCATGAGCTAATTCAGTGCTTAACTTGGTCATTTAGAGCTCACAATAATCAACATTGTACTGTTTTTGGAACTTAGGAATTTTTCTAAGTCAAAGTGAGTTTACAGTTTCGATGTGCCTGACTTTGTGATGATGCAACTTGATATCCTTTGCGAATGAGACCTAGATCACTTAAGAAAAGTTAGAGCTGGTATGTAGATGTACAACTTTTACTAATAGAGTTTTTACTAAATTGTCGTGGTTTAGGAGTTATGGATGGACGAACTTAGGGTTTTAGGTGCATTTTTTAGGTGGTATTGCGGCTCCTTCAAGATTTTGAATTAGGTTCAGTGGCCGACCGACTTCGGTGCCGGGCGCCGCGTGGCCTCCATGCGCGCACGCCGCTCGCCAGCTCTTCCATTTGAAGACCGGCGCTGCGTCTCTCTCCCTCCCACTCGCTTGCCTCTCTCTCTCGCACTACATCGCTCCGCTCCATGCCTGAGCCGTGCGCCTGCCATGGCCGAGGCGGGCCAAGCTTGCCACCTCCGCGTCCCCGCCGCCCTGAGCTCCCTCGCGTCCTACCGCATGCGCCACCACCTTCGACGTCGTGCGCCGCTCCTCCTAGCCCGAGGTAGCCTGCTGCTGCCGTCCTCGGGCTGCCGCCGGCAAGCTGTATCGCCGCGTCCGCTTGCTCGCAAGTGGCCAAGTCTCCTAGGACCGCCGCTGGACAAGCCGAGCTGTCCCCTGGATGCTCTTGGACCCGCTGGTGCTCGTGCTGCTCTTCCCCGTCGTCGCCGGCCCTCCTCCGGCTGCGTTCCGCCCTCCCCGCCGGCCATCCCTTGCTCTCTGTGGTTAAAAGAAGATGAAGGATGTCACGCAACAATTCGAGAAAAGGGAGGGACCTAACTACATAGTCTGTGACTCATATGAATAGTGCCTTTTGGATCTATTTGTTTTAAATCGGCTGGAACTTTGGAAATTCATAGTAATTAGTAGAAATATCGTAAAATAGTAAATGAGTACTTTTTTGAATCCTTGTGAAATTATCTATGCACTAGATCTATAATATGGCATGATTTAGTTTAAAGTTTGTACTGTAAAAATCAATTTGTACAGTTAGGTTTGTAATACTAGTTGTGTCTTGTCTTTTTCATAACTGTAGTTCTTTTGCTCAAATAAATGTGAACTTTTTATGGAGTGCTCATCAGGTGATTGTTGTTGTCTCGTAAAAATTTCAGGAGTTTAGGATTTATATTTTAAGAGTTATAAAAATAACAAATGCCCCATATTGCTTTGCTCCTACTCTGAATAGTTCTGCATGTTTGAATTAATTGGCTCAGTTAAGTTATGAATCATGACTTTATGAAAATACATGAGTTGTAGTACTTATCTTAAGCTTTCCAAAAAGTTAAATATCACGATTTTTGGTTAAGTAGATCTTGAGTTATACTTGCTTAAATCTCTGTGGCTGTTTCTGCCCAAACCCAGACAGGGTTTCATTGTTCTTACTGTGGAGCCTTCTTACTAGTAGAATTAGCTTTAGGTGTTTACAACAAAGTTGTTTATAATTTGCGAAGCTTTCTAAAAAGTCTAGAACCACATTTATTGGACATGTATAACTCCATTTGTAGCTGTTTGAAGTGGCATATCTGTTTCTGTCCATGTTTTAGACAGAGATTCATTCATTGGATTAATTGACCTTGCTAACTGTAGAATCATCTTAATAGGAGAATAATAAAGTTGTAGGTAACTTTATAAGCTTTTCAAAAAGTTATGATTCATGTTTGTTGAAGGTCTAGAACTCCAGTTATGCCTCTTTAAAGTCCAATCAGTTTTATGTACCACTGCTGTTTGGGCTGCATGTGCAGTTTTGCTTGTGCAATTATTTTCGTGGTGTAAATAATATTTGCTATGGTTGTAGTGAATACAAAAGTTGTAGCAAATTTCATAATATTACTTGTGTTCAAATTGTAAGACCATAGGCCTGATAGTTTAGGAGTTACATGACTTTTAAGTCTTCTGTCAAGTTTTGATTGTATTCGGAGCAGATCTGAAAGATGCTAGTGTTTGATCTGGTTAGGATTTGAATCACACCTAGATGATAATAAGAAAGTTGTAGATAACTCACTTAAACATCTTGTGTTAAATTTTCCTGGCATTTGGCCAAGTATTTTGTGAGTTATGCCTGTTTAAAGTTGGGTTTCAGAAATGGCTACTCTCTGTCAATTGTGGACCAGTTTCTATAAATGGGTATATTTAACATAAGTAACTTGAGAATCATGCTACGATGATTAAAGATGAATTGTATAAAATTTCGTAAGCTTTCCATAATGTCTTGTTGCATGGCTATTGGATTTGTATAACTCTAGTTATGATCCAAAAATGAAGCTGTTGTTTGCAGTCCAGAAATAGACACATGCTAGTTGTGTTTGTTTACTCCATGTGTTGCTAAGTGTGACTTATGCCCTTGTTGATGGTCTAGTTATGATACTTGTGACCTTGTTAAACTTGTGTCTTGCTTGATGTGCTTGCTCTCTATAGTTAGTTGTGGGATATTAGTTAAATAGCTATTGGTGTCTATGTCTTGCATAATCTTGTGTTTGCCTTGAATGCTATTATATGATGCATCTTATATTACCATTCTTCATATTCATACACCTGCATCTTGCATCTCATTTAGGTACGCTAGATGAACCATGTGAAGGATGTGATGTGGAGCCAAACTCAAGGATTGGGTTTGGTGGATCTGCCCCGACGATGGAAGGACTAAGCAAGTGCTTGGACCGAAGATGTCACCAAGACGGTGCAAGCTAACTGAACTGACTTGTGTCAGATCCCAGGCAAGCCCCAGAGCATTCTAAGTCTCCCAGTGTTTTACAAAATATTACTCGAGTTCCTTATGATGGATGCATTAGGTTATAAGAGTTGATTGGAACCACTTGATGCTTATAAATTCCTTGTCTAGATATATACACCTTTAACCCTATGTAGGTCCAGGCTCGAATATATGCTTAGCCATGCTTAGACCGGTAGAAGTTGGGTGACTTCCTATCACCTGCGAGATATAGGTGGATACCGAAGCATGGTTGGCTATATTTGCTATCGTGGAAAAGAACCATGGGATAATGTAAATGGAGACCGGGCGGGATGTCGATAGAGAAGCAACAAGACATGGAGGTCTTGAGTGTGGATCTATCCTCGTCTGTGTCGGTTAAGGACCGTACCGTTGTTGGAACTTCTGACAAGATTGAACGCATGCCTATCACTTAGCTGGCCAGATAACTCGTTCCGACCGCGAAGCCGAGTAGCTCAACTCAGGCCGGGCGCCGTTCTGTTGTGCGCTCCTTGCGGGGGCGATCAGACTGAGCCCAGGGGCAGGCTAGTCCTGAATGTCCTAGCATTTGGTGTCCCTTATTGTGCGGCACGGTACGAGCCCACGAAATGTATACCTAAGTTGTACCAAAGGTGACCTAAGGCTGCCTTCGCATGGTATGCCTGGGTTTGTGTTAGGAATAAATTCCCAGCTAGTTGAAAATCGATTCGAATCGCCGTCTCTCCCGGATAGTGAGAAACTTGGCTAGCTCCAGCATCGTAGTAACTGTATTGTGGAACATGATGGTTCAAATGAATATGAAATTACAATACCTGCTATGGTTACAATTGTATGCTATTAAAATGATATACCACATGTTTGGCACAGGATAGTTGCTAATTTAGAGATGGATAGTCATAATTAACTTGATAACATAATTATAATTGTATAATTTAGTTAATTGCTTTTTATGCCAAATGTTGTCAAGCTACATCCACTTATACAGCCTTGCATGATCCTTGGAGTCAATTTTATTTCTGATTATGATGGGTAAGTCTAGCTGAGTACATTCGAGTACTCAGGGTTTATCCCACCATGTTGCAGGTGAGGTTTTGACCTGCTAAAGATGGTGGCTAACCGCCGGTGGGCTCGGTGACTCTATGTTATCTCTCATCTATATGCTTTTATCTGAGGATGTCACTTTTGTTAGCAATGTATTTGAAACTTATATTAATGTAATCATTTGAAAGCTATGTTGTTTTCACTAATCGATTTTGAAACCCCAAACTTGTACTATTAATTGGGAACTCATTTGTAATATCATTTCCGCTGCAACTCTGTGTATGAGATATGTATTTGCTTAATCACGTGATCTTAGTTGTGATGTTGATTTACCGAGGTCTTTCGGGGCACTCAGCGGACTACTGGGTTTATATAAGTGAAAGTTTGCGCGTGTCAATGTGTTAGCGGGGACAGCCGTACTTGATCATGTATAAATTAGGTGGTTCTGTCACATGACTTGTCCCGGCGCCGATGGCAGCCTGTGTCGTTATCTGCTGGCGCTATCTGAAGAAAGCCGATTCCAGTATTGCCTTTGAATCAGCTGATACCGACCTGCACGCAATTGATCCCTTGATGACATGATCTCAGGAGCTTTCAAGTCCCTACGACTCTTCTTCCAAATTCTGGTGTAAACACATGCCCCCGAATTTTGGGATAAAAGTAATTTTATTCCAAAAGTATCACGTCTATATCCCCGATTGGTCTACTGTCATGGGTAGAGAATCTTGATTTGCGGCCTATTGTTTATCGCCGTCTATGTCAGCTCATAAGCCCATGCTTCAAAACCTTTATGTGATCATCATTGCTTCACGGGCACTTGGATTCATCTTTCCAGGCTGGTTATAAAATGTCTTTCCGACCCTGGCGAGAGCAACTCAACAATTCAGCGATGTTCCTTTTCTGCCTGCTTCCTCGAGTGTCTCTGGCTCCGCCAGACCCTCCATGGCCTTTGCTATGAAGATCTTGGGTGGTTAGAAGAATTCTTGTGTATAGGGTGATTGTGTCGCTCATCTTAGCACCTTGTCGGGCAAGAGGATCAGTTGCTGTGGCTAGAAGAATTCTTGTGATACCACCTGAGTCTTCTCTCCATGCTCGTAGAGCTATTCTAGTGTTTGCAAGGGCTAAAATGTGTGGACACCTTCCCCTCATTTGCTTCATTAAACGCCCACCGGGAAAGCCACAGTCTTCTTCCCCACAGTTACCCAGTCACCGAGAAATCAACTGGGTATCTGTTAAGCGGGCGACCTTTCTCCCTCTCCTGGTATAATTTTATTAACAGGTCGATGTGACTTGGTTCATGATGACCTTCAGCCTTGAGGGGACCCAGACTCCCTTCAATCCAAAGAAGCCTTGGTGGGTTGATCTCTGGTCAATGTAAATCCTTCGTACCCGTCCCACGATGTTTTGTAATCTGGGGAAGCAATAAGTCCGAATCTGTTATCTCTTCGATATCTGTCCCCTGAATTTCCAGAGTGTCAATCCGTTTCTGTATCTGTTTTCAATTTCACACCCTCGGCGAAATCTATCACCTCACCTCCCCGGGCTATATATACGGGCCATGGCTAGGGATAAAAAAACAACCTGTTTCATCTCAAACCCTCTACGTCCTTAGTATAGTCCCTGCTTTTCAGTAGGTTTGAGATCATGGAGAACAGCAAGAGGCCTGCTGAGGAGGTTCTCAATGGACCTGCATCGTCGCACCAACGCCTTCATCGCCGGGAAGGTGCTACTCGGGATGTCTCCACCGTCTCAGAGCATAGGGCCGATTTGGCTCAGCCTTTGGGGTCATCTTCAGCACTGATTCATTGCCAGCTTCCCCATTATCTGAGGAGGCAGATTGACAATGATGATCTGCTTGCCTCCATTGATCAAACTAATCAGAATCTAGCCAATTGTCTTTCCCATGTGGAGTTGGCTCTGGCCATGATTCAAATCTGATCATCCTCCGAGGTCAATTTGAGGGAACGACTGGCCAGGGCTAAAGCCAGAATCACAGGTGAGACGGCTACCACAATCTCCTTTGCCTTTTCTTATCTTTGCCTTCGAGATTTTCTGATCACCCCTTCTTTGAATCTTTTAGATCTAACTGCTCAGTTGAAAAGCCTTCGATCAGCCATGGATCACGCAGCGGGGTTTGTCAATGCCAGGGGCACCGTTTCGGTAGTCTGTTTGCATGACATTCCGAACCGCGTCAGGGAGGTTGCTCTTCATGGTGTTCGTCATGGTGCTGCCACAGCGTTGGCTGCTGCACAAGCCCACTCTAGCCACAATCTTTGGCTTCTTCCTCATGGTTTTTCAGACGCGGTGCACCCTAGGGATCATGAGTGTTTGATTGATGAATTCCTTAGCACCGCCAACTCTATAGCTTTCAACACTTTGGCCAATGATGTAGTGAGCAAAGTGTTTTCCGGCTCGTAGCCTATAATAGGTGACATTTAGCAAACAATTCCCTCGTCTTGAGTGATCTTCCTTTGTTTCGTACTTCATATTATACGCATCAGTTCATCCATGTTTGTTTTGCCCCTATAGGCGATACGCATCATACCGGATTTTGCCCCTTTGGGTTTATTTTTGCACTAGAGGTGATACCTTTCTGATATCGGCAATTAGAGCTATCGACCGAACAAATCGGCTATTAAGTGTTAATCCAAATGCTGGGGTAATATTTCTTTAGATATTTTCCATTGATTGCTCGACCAAATTCTTCCTCTCCTCTTAGTGTCTCCAAAATATAAGCATTACTAGGCACACAACATTTGATCTGATAAGGCCCTTCCCAATTGGGTGACCATTTGCTGAACTTGCTGTCCTTTGACCCGATCGGCAATTTTACTTTCCAGACCAAATGTCCTTTAGAAAATTGCTTATTCTTGACCCTTTTATTGTAATATTTTGTAACTCTTAGTTTATTGGCTTCAATATTTTTGAGAGGGCGGAGTCGAAGGCAACTTAAGTCCTCTATGCCATCCATCATAAGATTATTGTAGACTTCGGCTGTCAAATCATTCTGTAACATAACACGCCTCGATCCAGTTTGAACTTCCCAAGGATAAGCTACATTATGGCCATACACAAGTTCATAAGGTGATGTTTTAATTGATCCATGACAGGCCATCCTATATGCCCATAGCTCCTCACTAAGCGTTGAATGCCACTTCCTTGGCTGCTCCTCAATCTTCTTCTTGACCAGCTTAATCAGAATCTAATTGGATGCCTCTGCATGGCCATTAACCTGAGCATAGTAAGGAGATGAATTTAGCAGCTTGATCCCCATACTGGCAGCAAAATCTCCGAATTCCTCTGATGTGAACATTGTCCCTTGATCGGTAGTGATGGTTTGAGGAATTCCAAAACAATACACGATATGCTCCTTGACAAAATCAACCATGTTCTTTGAAGTTATCATTTTCAAATGAATTGGCTCAACCCACTTAGTGAAGTAATCTGTTGCTACCAATATGAACTTATGTCCTTTGCTTGAGGGTAGAAAGATCTGGCCAATCAAATCAATTCCCCAGCCCCAAAATGGCCATGGCTTGATTATTGGGTTCATGGCCGATGCAGGCGATTTTTGGATATTACCAAAACGTTGACAGTCTTTGGCACCCCTTGTAATATTCAAAATAGTCTTCCAATATTGTTGGCTAGAAATATCCACTTCTACCAATAATCCACTTCATCTTATAAGCCGATTGATGAGCTCCACATATCCCTTCACGCACTTCACCCATCAACACCTTAGCCTCTTCTTGATTCAGGCATTTGAGTAATGCCCCATCGATTGTTTTGTAATACAGCTGATCATCCAGTAAAACATACTTAGTCGATTTATACCTTAGCTTTCTGGTAACTTTCTGTGATGGGTTCCTAAGGTAGTCGACTATCTCAACTCTCCAATCACTATCCGAGCTTTCATTACTCAAGATTTCTTGAATCACTCAATAACCTGAAGCACTTTGAGCCAAACGGTTAGCTTCTTGATTCCATGCTCTCGGAATATGCTAAAATGAGACATGAGGAAACTCCTTGAGCAACCTTTGGCACTCATCATAATATCCCCTCAAAGTATCTTCTTTGCACTCATATAGGCCAATCAACTGATTAATAATTAACTATGAGTCTCCAAATATTTCAATTGATTTGGCCTTTACCTCATGAATAAGTTGAATTCCCTTGAGAATAGCCTCATATTCTGCTTGATTATTGGTAATCATTGGTTCGGTTGGAAAAGCAAACTCAAAATTTGCTCCCCGAGGTGAAATAATAACAATACCAATGCCACCACCTTGCTTGCATGATGACCCATCGAAGAATAATGTCCAAGGTACCGGCTCTACATAATTAATGCTTGGCTTATGATGCTAGGTGACAAAATTGGCTATTACTTGCCCTTTGACTGCTTTAGCTGATTTGTACCTCAAGTCAAATTCTGATAATGCGAGAATCCACTTTCCCACTCTCCCATTTAGTATTGGCATCGATAACATGTGCTTGATCACATCAGCCTTGGAAACAACCGAACACTTGGTCGATAATAAGTAATGCAGCAACTTGGTGCAAGAGAAATATAAGCACAAGCATAACTTTTCAGTGGGAGAATATCTTGTTTCTAGATCTAGAAGTCTCCTACTCAGATAGAAAACCACTCACTCTTTACCTTCAAACTCTTGTATCAAGGCCAATCCAATTGTTTTGTCATCGGCCAATATGTACAACTTAAAAGGTTTACCCCGCTGAGGAGGGACAGCACGGGTGGACGCTTCATATATTCTTTTATCTCCTCAAACGCCTTCTGTTGTACGTCACCCCATCTAAATTCTTGATCATTTTTTAACTTCAACAAGGGAGAAAATGGCAGAACCTTTTTCGACAAATTTGAAATAAACCTTATGATGAAATTAATCTTGCCAAGCAAAGATTGCAACTCGGTCTTGGTAGTCGGGGGCACCACTTCATCAATTGCCTTCATGCTCTTTTGACCAACTTTGATTCCTCTCTCATGGACCATAAAACCCAAGAATTGTCCAGCTGACACTCCAAAAGCCCACTTATTAGGATTAATCTTCAGACCATGTTTGCTTGTGCATTGCAGAGTTTCCCGCAAATTAGCTAGATGCTCCTTGTACCCTTTGCATTTTATCATCACATCATCAATGTAGATCTCAACAATCATGCCGATGAACTTCTGGAAAATATAATTCATTGCCCTTTGATAAGTTGCACCGGCATTCTTCAGACCAAAAGTCATCACAACCCACTCAAATAAACCGATTGCACCGGGGCACCTGAAAGCGGTTTTTTCTATGTCTTCCTCAACCATGAAAATTTGGTTATATCCCGCATTGCCGTCCATGAAGCTAATAACTTTGTGCCCGGCTGCTGCGTCTACGCATCCATGGGTGTGGCTTTATTCAAATCCCTAAAATTGATGTAAACTCTTAATTTCCCATTCTTCTTATACACAGGGACGACATTTGATATCCACTCCACATATCGGCACGGTCGGATAAATTTTGCCTCTAGTAACTTTTCAGTCTCCTTTTTTATATCATCAAGTACGTTTAGGTTGAACCTCCTTGGAGCTTGTTTAAACGGTCGATACCCAGGTTTAACTGGCAACAGATGTTCAACAATTGATCGGTCCAAACCAGGCATCTCATAATATTCCCAAGCAAAATAGTCTTTAAATTCCTTCAATAAATCAAATAACTCTCGCTTATACTCAGGATCCAACTTAGCACTTATGTACATTGGCCTAGGTCTATCTCCAGAATCAATACTTATTTCCCTTAATCCAATGGCCGACGCGAAGCCATAATTATTCATCAAAACAAACTCTCAGAGTCGATTGCTTGAACCGGCTGTTGGCCCTCATTATTAATCCTAATGAAGCCTCCTTCCCATATCTTGCCAGAAAGGCATTCGAAGTCTCCTAGTTCCCAAAACACTGGATCAGCTGTTGCGACACTCAAACTCATCAGCGCGAACCACCTCGGCATCATCTCCATGCCATTGAATCAAACACTGATGCATGGTCGATGGCACACAATAGTTTGCGTGTATCCAGTCACGACCGAGGAGTAAACTATATGAACCTTTTCCATCGATGACAAAGAATGTGGTGAGCAGAGTTTTACTCCCGATTGTCAGTTCGATGTTTATTGCCCCCGGGTCTTAGACGTATTACCTCCAAAATCTTTGAGCATCATATCAGTCTCGAGCAAATCTCCTGGTCCCTTGCCAAGCTTATAGAAAGTGGTGTAAGGCATGAGATTGACAGAAGTGCCTCCATCCACCAACATCTTGTTCATCGGCTTCCCATCAACAAAACCTTTCATATATAAAGCCTTTAAGTGCCGATGCTTGACTGGCTTATCAAATATTGCTTGCTGTATAACCGTCAACTTGGCAACTATCTCTTCAAACTCTGATCCATCGAAATCTGAATAAACTTCCTGATCTGCCGGAGCTCTAAGCTCTGATGGCAATAGAAAAGCCATTTGAATATTAGCTGATGGTTGCCCTCTATCGGCTGTTTGTTTTGCACGCCATACTTGAGGTTCACCAGATGCCTGAGCCTATTCCAACTCTTTATTCCTTAGGCATTGCACCTTTTTCTTCTAGCTTCTTGTCAATCCTCCTGGGCACCATTGGCCTTCCTGCCAGACATATTCTCTCTCATTGCCTTCTTCTTCATAATCAACCTAGTCCCGGTCAACAACTCACTTTCCAAGCCGTTTATGAAAACTTTTATTTTTCAAGCGCCGATCCATGTTATTATGATGATATGCATCTTGAGCATGGATAGACCGGTGGTTGGTTTGAGATTGCCTAAACTCCCAATATTGATTACTGCATTCTAGACAATCATGTCTCGTAGGCAACTTCAAACCTTCATTCCAGCAATGTCTAAAGAAAGGACAATTCTAATGTGATTCGGCTTGTTTCCTTTCATGCCTCTCATTTTCCAGTTGACGCTGGTATTCTTGGTCCTCTAACCAACGCTGATAATCCCTTTGTTTCTGTCGCTGCCATTTATTCAACAAAATTTGAGATGTAACACGCGGCTTTGTTACTCCATCTTTTGACGTTTCCTCCTGCTCGTATCGGCTCTTTTGCTGATCACGACGCCTTCTAATCTCTCAGTACTCGTCAGCCGATATTTGCATCTTGGGATCGACTGTTTGTAACATCCCAAAATTTGCCTCTTTTGAAAATAGGATTAAAATGATTTATTTGTGAATTTTTGTGCTCATGAAAACATAGGAAAATAAAAATTTTCATTAATTTAAAATCTATCATAAGGTAGAAACGTGTTTGTTGCCTTCATGCCGGTCGCATATCGTGTTTCTATGTGCAAAATGTGTGTTTTTATACGTTTAGGAGACGAATATCTATCTCTAGGAATTTTCCAGCTTCTTTCTGGAATTTAATTCCTACCTCCTTCACCTTAATCTTTATGTTTCAAGTTCCCAACAATCTCTTTATGAGCTCCAAATACTTTATTTGGGTTCATCATGTTCCAAAGTGTCTCTGAGAATTTTCCCCAAATTTTTGGAGGTCTCGGAGTATTTTTCGTGGCTTAAATATCAATTCTGGACTTTTCTAAAATTATTTTATCCACGAAATTAATTAATTCTGAAAATAATAAATCTCTAATTTTTTCCAACGCTCAATGCCCATGTGCAATAATCCTAATAAATCCTAAAGGTCCATGCATTTATTTACTAATGGGCTTTAATGTTTATTTAGGCCCATTAGTAAATGTGGAGGGTGCAACATCAGTTAGTACCATATTGTTAGTTGATGTAGATGTGGGAAGTTTTTCTCCCTATATATATCTACCAACCCCTTGGGTAAAGCACACCAAAACTACCGTATGGGGAGCCCCTAGTTTGGGAAATCCCTCGTGTAGTAAATTAATTTTTTCTCCTTCTCTCGCCGTCGCCGTCACCGTCACCGCCGCGCTGCCCAGCCGAGGCCCCTCCTCTCCGGCGTGCACATTGCAGCAGCCTCCTATGGCCATCGCTGTTCTGTACGTTCTATTGGTGATGACGATCCAAGGTTGAAGATGAGGTATTTACGAGTTCGCCACCGGTCGTTAAATAATCATAGTTTATTCATTTTAATTCTGTTTTAGTTTGTTCTAGTTGCGTTAGTTTTGTGTCATTGAGATCTATGTAGTAGAGTTATTAGTTTTCATATCACATGTTTATGAATTTATTTTATTAAAATATTAATTGTGCCTATAATTAACTAATCGCTGATTAATTAAAGTCGATTTAGGTTTTTGATTTTGATTCGATTGCGCGAGTTTCATCACAGTGTGTGTTACGTGTTAGCAACGATGTTTAACATGTCTCATATCTTGGAAATTTATAAGTTAAATATTAATTTGATTAAGGATTATTCAATAACTTTTAATTAAAAGCAATTTAAGTTCTAATTCTGTTTTGCACCATTTAAGTTGCGTTTGGTTCGTGCTGACGTGAACTATATGTTAGGGGCAATGTTTTTCATGTGACATGTTTTCCATATATAGCTAAATATTAAATTGATTAGTATATTTGCACACTAGTTTGGAATTAAAAGCAATATAGGTGCTTAACTTTGATAATTTATTCCTAAAAGTTAATATGATTAATTGTTAACTTAAAAGTGTTTCTAGAATATAATTTGATTAGCTGAACAAGATACATATGTGATAAGTACGAGTAGATGCTGTCACATGCTTAATTCCTTTGCGAAGGTAAAGTTTAATTTGTTTAATAAATTATGTGATAACATTTATAAATAATACATGATTAGCTTTAACTTGACTTTTAAAACTAAATATGTTGTAATTAATCTAAATCAATATTGCTCGTATAGTTTTCTTAGCTAACCTAAAACAAGCTCGTAGTTGTTTCTTTTATAGTATAATATAAATCTTTTGATAGTAGTTTTCTTTTAACCGTAGTTCCTTTCTTAGTGTCTCTTGCGTTCTCATAACCGTAGCATCGAGCTATTCTTGTCGCGTTACTTTTGTTCAGTGTGTTCTACACAGTGGCGTTAGTGGTTCTCATATTACTCAAATGTGTTTTGGCAGTTAAAAAGTTAATTGTATTAATACTATCATTTGCATCGTTTTCGGAATATAAAGTCAATATGGGTTTTATACTACGCTCTTTCTTAAGCAATAAATCAAGTTGATTAATGAGAATATTTACATGTGTTTCTATAGTTAAAATAAGTTAAATGGATAGGTTTTATTTTCCGTTGCTTCGTTAGTCGCTTTTTCGTTGAATCGCGTATAGCGTGTCTTTTGCGTTTGTGTATTCGTAGCGATACGCCGTTTTGCTTATTTTATTGGTTGGTGTACTGTTCTCATATGTTCTTATTTGTATGCCGTGTATGGATGTATGTGTGGTGATATATGATTCAGTCAATCGGTGAGGTTTACGTGGTGTTTAAGAAGCTGTTCTCTGAAGACTAGAAGCTGAGAATTGGAAGCAGAGGATTGGAAGTTGGATACTAAAGGCTTTTGAGCGTATTGCTTTGGGGGAAAAGTAAGTTAAGGCAAGTATAGCATGGGACTATCCTTGTTACCTATTCACATTTAAACACTTAATTCATATTGCATGTGTCTACCTTGTTTGCCAAATAGGATATCTTAGATATTTGATAACTTGTACCTTGAAAACCTTTGGGATATTGCATTGGGTAGTTTTGCTAGTGCTTAATCAAAACCATGATCTTGTAACTTGATTAATGATATATGCAATAAACATTAAAATATGACTTTTTAGTAACATGGAAACAGGGGGCTGGAGTGTTTATATGCTTCAGATTCCTCTCCCTAAGGACTTATCTGTAAGCGATCATCCGGGACTTATAGTACAGCTGTGAGGGCCATATGGCTCTGGCTTTAGCTCAGTATGAGGATCTTTTCTAGCTTGTTAGTGGTTACCTTTGAGGCATGGGGTATGTTTCCTTTGCTGCTAGGAAGTGTGTACCGTGCTGCGATGCCCACGCTTGCCACTCCTAGAGATGGGCCACATACGCCTAGCGGCCCTAACTTGTTAGACGAAATCTTTTGAAAGGCTTCATAGTGAACCCTGCCGACCTTCCTTGGAAGTGGGTCAAGAGAATAGCTACCTCGGGCGAAATGGTAAATCACAACTCATAGTGAACGTGTACAAACTCTGTAGAGTATAAAACTGTTATAACAGCCGTGCTCATAAACACGAGTGGCCTTGGACCCTTATGGAATAGAGATGATCACTAATGGATAATGAATGGTACTAATGATCAACTATTTATGCTATACATTATTCATGTTTACTTGATCATGAGTTTATGGGCTTATGGATAAACTTGTTGCCAACCAATTGCTAAAATTATGATAAACAAAGGCTAATCGCAGTAAACCAGTGTTAGCCCTTTTTGAGCCTCATGAACCCCATGATATAATTGTTATGTACGACATGTACTTACGCTTGCTTTATTTTTCTATACATTGGATAAAAATCTCGGATGGGTACCAGATTGCTGGTTTGGAGGAGTTAGGCTTGTGGTCAACCAGTCAGTCGTCCCTGTGAATTTGGAGTCTTCGCCAGAAGATCAGAGTGAACTTTCCACTGTCTTTACTCTGAGGTTATTTTCTTTTTACTAATACGTTATGTAATAAGTATTGTCTTTTAATATTACCCCGATTTGTGGCTATATGTGAGATTTGACTTCCTGGGCTCACATATAGTGTGTATCTGGTTTTGTTTTTAAAACCGGGTGCTACAAAGTGGTATCAGAGCAATGCTGACTGTAGGACGCAAGCCTAGATAGAACTGGATGTTTTAGCATGCTTTTATCTTGCTTAGTTCTTGTTTTCTCCCTAACCTTGTTATTTGTGAAAAGTTATGCACACTTCTGTCTCTGTCTGTTATGAAAACTTTGTCTCTATTCTCAATCCTCTATCTTTGTCTATATAGATGGATCGTAATGAGGAGACCATTGGTAGCAAAGGTCAGGAGGACCAAGCTACGTTGCCCTTGACTGCATTCAACAAGGAGAAGTTTGTAGCTATGCAACAACAAGCACCAGAAGGAATGACTCAACCTAGGAGTTTTCAGCAGTGCTTGCCACAAGGTCAAACCAACATACCAAAGGGACTAGTGAAGAGACAAGTAATAGAAGCTTGGAAGAATATGAAGTCCAATGAAGATATTGGAAGAATGGCACATGAATGCCATGATCACCCACAGCAGAAGCAAGAATAGAAGGTCCAGAAGAAACATGAGCAAGGAAGATTGAATAATGTGGATATGATGACCACTCATGGAGCTAAGGAGGTTATGTATGGTTTCATTCTAGTAAACTCAACTCTCGCCACCATGCTGTTTGACCCTAGAGCTTCACATTCATTTATCTCTAGTGCATACGTAAAGGAACATGAGATAGCTATGCTTCCAATGAGGAGACCAGTGATAGTTAATACCCCAGAAGGAGAAATGAAGGCAAACCGCATATGCCCAAGGGTTAGTCTTAACATCAAAGGAGTAAAATTTGAAGCAAACCTTATTGTATTAGAGTTAGTAGACATTGATGTCATTCTTGGAATAGGATGGCTATCTGCTTATAAAGGAGTGATCAAGTATGCCCAGCGTTCGGTGCTTCTAACCGCACCGTCAGGAGAAAGAATTGAGTATGAAGGTATTTAGCCTATACCTAAGGACAATATGGATAAGAAGAGAAAGGAGATCTCACCAGAGTCAGAATTGGAAAGCAATCAACATTCGAGTTCTATTACATCATCACATCCAACTCCAATCCCTAGTCAGATAAACTCAGACTCTAAAGAATTAGAAGTTTCTCAAGCTAAGGTTACTCCAGTCTTTCCACATGAGGTATGCATAGATGGGTGGACAATCACCTACACGGAGTTTCAACCCCAAAAGATCAAGCGAGATAAAAAGCGGTCTAGTCAAACAAAGATGAATTTACAGAGTCAGCAAGCTAACAATACTCTAAGCAACAATTCTGTGGAGTATGACATCACTAAGGATCCAGCAAAGAGGAAGTGTTATCATTGCCAGCAGGAAGGACATTATGTTAAATCTTGTCCACAGAAGGATCAACAATTATGCCATGGAGGTAGCTAGAGTTAGGCCAATACAGGACTACCACCAGCAAGTGATGGTGACACACAATACAAAGGAAGCCCATGATGAAATTGATGTAGTGGATGATGTGTCACTCCCATGCGAGAGATGTCCCTGTAATCATGCCATTTTTAAGAATTAGGAATGTGTGCCCCTTTATGTAATAAAAACGATAGTATCGCAAGTTGAGTCAATAATTGAGTTGTGCATCTTTACTGTCTTGCTGAATTGTCATTATGTTTATGCTTGTTTTGCATCTTTGTAATGATTGCAATGATCTTGTTGGGTGTTCCCGCAATTTCATTTAGTTCATAGGTTTAAGGTATAAGGATTAATGAAATAAATAGTTGGGTTACGGTTTTATTCTGTTTTACCTATCCCGTCTTTGGAGCTGCCTATCTTTATCGGTTCATAACTCTAATTTTGGACGATCAAAAGTCATGAGGAATTTCTGGACAATAGTAGACTGCAATCACAAGATGATGCAAGCTATACTTTGGTGTCCCCTAGTTGTATCATCTTAAGGGGGTAGCCAAGTTGAAGAATTGGTAAGATGAAGTATCATACGTTCGAGTTTGCACAGTGGAAATCAGAGTGCGCAGCGGAAGCGTGGTGGTACTCAAGGATGTAAGAGAGAACTCAGAGTTTCAATGAGTTTTGGTTAGAAGTCCAAGAAAGGTTTATCCAAGACCAGCAAGATGTTGATAAAGTTACTGGAGAAGCTTTTAAGTTAGTTTGGACCAAGAGACTTCAGCCAAGCGTTTGAAGGAGTCCAAGAGGTCGAAGTAAAACCTAGGTATTAGCTTGTAGATCAGGACGAGAGCTTTGTATCTACAATAATGCATCTTGTGAAGGTGTAGGATGTGTCCTTATAAGCATGAGTTGAACTAACCTATTATCTAGAGTTATCCATTACGATGTATGGAAGTACCATCTTCTTGAAGGTAAAAGTAATATCTAGGAAGATCACAAGAGAATATAGGACATCTTCACCAAATTAATCTTTGAGCTTGTGATAACCTCGTTGGAATGAGATTGATTGTGACTTGGAAAAGTGCTATCACTTCAAGAAGCAAAGTCATGGCCGATGCCCTTAGCAACGGAGAATTGTGCTAAGAAGGTTTGGAAGACACTAAGGATTAAGAGTTGTATTTCCAGTTCTAGCAACTTCACCAGGATCATTAATGTTTTGAAGATTGATGGTAGATCATCTTTCAGACCAAGAAGATAAGGAAGCCTTGTTGAAAGGTGAACATATGAAAAAAAATTTGGCCTAGTGATTAGGGTTACCTAAGAGTTGTTCAAGGTACCTGTCAAAATTTTGAAATTAGTTAGGCAAATTATTTGGAGTAAGGGCAACAGGTATGCAAAAGTAAAGTGGATCTTTATCAAGACAATGGAACTGCACGAGGAAGTAAAGAAGAATCCAAGGACGGAGTATTCCTATCGCTTAGTCGACGTCTTCCGAATCTCGAGGACGAGATTCATCTTAAGGGGGGTAGAATTGTAACATCCCAAAATTTGCCTCTTTTGAAAATAGGATTAAAATGATTTATTTGTGAATTTTTGTGCTCATGAAAACATAGGAAAATAAAAAATTTCATTAATTTAAAATCTATCATAAGGTAGAAACGTGTTTGTTGCATTCATGCCGGTCGCATATCGTGTTTCTATGTGCAAAATGTGTGTTTTTATACGTTTAGGAGACGAATATCTATCTCTAGGAATTTTCTAGCTTCTTTCTGGAATTTAATTCCTACCTCCTTCACCTTAATCTTTATGTTTCAAGTTCCCAACAATCTCTTTATGAGCTCCAAATACTTTATTTGGGTTCATCATGTTCCAAAGTGTCTCTGAGAATTTTCCCCAAATTTTTGGAGGTCTCGGAGTATTTTTCGTGGCTTAAATATCAATTCTGGACTTTTCTAGAATTATTTTATCCATGAAATTAATTAATTCCGAAAATAATAAATCTCTAATTTTTCCCAACGCTCAAAGCCCATGTGCAATAATCCTAATAAATCCTGAAGGTCCATGCATTTATGTACTAATGGGCTTTAATGTTTATTTAGGCCCATTAGTAAATGTGGAGGGTGCAACATCAGTTAGTACCATATTGCTAGTTGATGTAGATGTGGGGAGTTTTTCTCCCTATATATATCTACCAACCCCTTGGGCAAAACACACCAAAACTACCGTATGGGGAGCCCCTAGTTTGGGAAATCCCTCGTGTAGTAAATTAATTTTTTCTCCTTCTCTCGCCGTCGCTGTCGCCGTCGCCGCCGCGCTACCCAGCCGAGGCCCCTCCTCTCCGGCGTGCACGTTGCAGCAGCCTCCTATGGCCATCGCTGTTCTGTACGTTCTATTGGTGATGACGATCCAAGGTTGAAGATGAGGTATTTACGAGTTCGCCACCGGTCGTTAAATAATCATAGTTTATTCATTTTAATTCCATTTCAGTTCGTTCTAGTTGTGTTAGTTTCGTGTCATTGAGATCTATGTAGTAGAGTTATTTGTTTTCATATCACATGTTTATGAATTTATTTTATTAAAATATTAATTGTGCCTATAATTAACTAATCGCTGATTAATTAAAGTCGATTTAGATTTTTGATTTCGATTCGATTGCGTGAGTTTCATCACAGTGTGTGTTACGTGTTAGCAACGATGTTTAACATGTCTCATATCTTGGAAATTTATAAGTTAAATATTAATTTGATTAAGGATTATTCAATAACTTTTAATTAAAAGCAATTTATGTTCTAATTCTGTTTTGCACCATTTAAGTTGCGTTTGGTTCGTGCTGACGTGAACTATATGTTAGGGGCAATGATTTTCATGTGACATGTTTTTCCATATATAGCTAAATATTAAATTGATTAGTATATTTGCACACTAGTTTGGAATTAAAAGCAATATAGGTGCTTAACTTTGATAATTTATACCTAAAAGTTAATATGATTAATTGTTAACTTAAAAGTGTTTCTAGAATATAATTTGATTAGCTGAACAAGATACATATGTGATAAGTACGAGTAGATGCTATCACATGCTTAATTCCTTTGCGAAGGTAAAGTTTAATTTGTTTAATAAATTATGTGATAACATTTATAAATAATACATGATTAGCTTTAACTTGACTTTTAAAACTAAATATGTTGTAATTAATCTAAATCAATACTGCTCGTATAGTTTTCTTAGCTAACCTAAAACAAGCTCATAGTTGTTTCTTTTATAGTATAATATAAATCTTTTGATAATAGTTTTCTTTTAACCGTAGTTCCTTTCTTAGTGTCTCTTGCGTTCTCATAACCGTAGCATCGAGCCGTTCTTGTCGCGTTACTTTTGTTCAGTGTGTTCTACGCAGTGGCGTTAGTGGTTCTCATATTACTCAAATGTGTTTTGGCAGTTAAAAAGTTAATTGTATTAATACTATCATTTGCATCGTTTTCGGAATATAAAGTCAATATAGGTTTTATACTACGCTCTTTCTTAAGCAATAAATCAAGGTGATTAATGAGAATATTTACATGTGTTTCTACAGTTAAAATAAGTTAAATGGATAGGTTTTATTTTCCATTGCTTCGTTAGTCGCTTTTTTGTTGAATCGCGTATAGCGTGTCTTTTGCGTTTGTGTATTCGTAGCGATACGCCATTTTGCTTATTTTATTGGTTGGTGTACTGTTCTCATATATTCTTATTTGTATGCCATGTATGGATGTATGTGTGGTGATATATGATTCAGTCAATCGGTGAGGTTTACGTGGTGATTAAGAAGCTGTTCTCTGAAGACTAGAAGCTGAGAATTGGAAGTAGAGGATTGGAAGTTGGATACTAAAGGCTTTTGAGCGTATTGCTTTAGGGGAAAAGTAAGTTAAGGCAAGTATAGCATCGGACTATCCTTGTTACCTATTCACATTTAAACACTTAATTCATATTGCATGTGTCTACCTTGTTTGCCAAATAGGATATCTTAGATATTTGATAACTTGTACCTTGAAAACCTTTGGGATATTGCATTGGGTAGTTTTGCTAGTGCTTAATCAAAACCATGATCTTGTAACTTGACTAATGATATATGCAATAAACATTAAAATATGACTTTTTAGTAACATGGAAACAGGGGGCTGGAGTGTTTATATGCTTCAGATTCCTCTCCCTAAGGACTTATCTGTAAGCGATCATCCGGGACTTACAGTACAGCTGTGAGGGCCATATGGCTCTGGCTTTAGCTCAGTATGAGGATCTTTTCTAGCTTGTTAGTGGTTACCTTTGAGGCGCGGGGTATGTTTCCTTTGCTGCTAGGAAGTGTGTACCGTGCTGCGATGCCCACGCTTGCCACTCCTAGAGATGGGCCACATACGCCTGGCGGCCCTAACTTGTTAGATGAAATCTTTTGAAAGGCTTCATAGTGAACCCTGCTGACCTTCCTTGGAAGTGGGTCAAGAGAATAGCTACCTCGGGCAAAAGGGTAAATCATAACTCACAGTGAACGTGTACAAACTCTGTAGAGTATAAAACTGTTATAACAGCCGTGCTCACAAACACGAGTGGCCTTGGACCCTTATGGAATAGAGATGATCACTAATGGATAATGAATGGTACTAATGATCAACTATTTATGCTATACATTATTCATGTTTACTTGATCATGAGTTTATGGGCTTATGGATAAACTTGTTGCCAACCAATTGCTAAAATTATGATAAACAAAGGCTAATCGCAGTAAACTAGTGTTAGCCCTTTTTGAGCCTCATGAACCCCATGATATAATTGTTAAGTACGACATGTACTTACGCTTGCTTTATTTTTCTATACATTGGATAAAAATCCTGGATGGGTACCAGATTGCTGGTTTGGAGGAGTTAGGCTTGTGGTCAACCAGTCAGTCGTCCCTGTGAATTTGGAGTCTTCGCCAGAAGATCGGAGTCAACTTTCCGCTGTCTTTACTCTGAGGTTATTTTCTTTTTACTAATACGTTATGTAATAAGTATTGTCTTTTGATATTACCCCGATTTGTGGCTATATGTGAGATTTGACTTCCTGGGCTCACATATAGTGTGTATCTGGTTTTGTTTTTAAAACCGGGTGCTACACTATTCTAGCTTCTCTTGATTTGGTCGATGTCAGGACCTTAGTTTTCCCTTTGGGCAGCCTATCATCGACCATGTTTTGATCTCCTAGGAAAGGATTATCATCAACTTTCATCTTTCGAGGCGTATCGAATTTGAGCCTTCCTTGCTGAATAGCCCTCTGTATATGCTGCCTGAAAATTCTGCACTCATTAGTGGAATGACAAGTAGCATTATAGAACTTGTAGAACTTCTTATTCTTCAACTGTTCAGGGGGGCAACATAACATGATTATCTGGCAATTTGATCTGTCCCTTCTCAAGCAAGAAATCAAAGAGCTTGTTCGATTTTGTGACGTCGAAGTCATAGCTCTCCTCGACTCCTCTTCCTCAAGGATTTGGCACCATTACTATCTTCTTACCCCAATTCCATTCAGCTACGGCAACCTCTTCCTCTTCATCTTCATAGCCGTCATCGATTGAATATGGATTATAGGCTTTGGCTATTGTGGTACTCTTCTGGAATCGGGTATCTCTGCGCATACTTTGGAATTGGCTATTAAGCGCTGTCACTCGTTGAGCCAATTGACCCAAGTTGTCAAATTCTTGTCCCAGCAGCTTCTCCTTCCATGTTGGTAGCATCCCATGCACGGCCAAAGCAGCTAATTGATCATCAGCCAAGTTTAATGAGAAGCACAAATTTCTGGTCTCTCGAAACCTCTAAAGAAACTCAGTGCCTGATTCGTTAGTCCTCTGCCTTATAGTTAATCGGTTATCTTCTTTTCTCCAGTCCCAGTGTAAAAATATGTATGAAACTTCTTCTCTAGGTCAGCCCAATTGGCAACGGAATTGACTGGCAGTGATGAAAACCAAGTGAAGGCTGGCCCTGATAGGGACAGGGAGAAGAAACAAACTTTATGGGCCTCTTCAATAGATGCTTCACCCAACTGTGTAAGATAATGACTGACATGCTCTATCGTGCTTATGCTGTCTTGGCCAGTGAACTTGGCAAACTCTGGGAGCCTGTAATTTGCGGGAAGAGCGACCAAATCATACCATTCTGGATATGGGCGTTTGTACGAGAAGGTCAGCCCCTTTAGCTTCAGACCGAAATGATTCATCATCATCTCGGTCACCCTCAGCAGCAACTCATCAGCATTTGAGTTTGGATTTCTCTACACCTGCTAACCCATCTGTGGATTGAAACCCTATGTGCCTTGATACCCTGGATCTGGAATTATGTGAAGGGTGTTATAATCCGTGCCATAATGATACCCCTGTGGAATCTCTATCTATTGGGTCCTTTGCTGTTGCTGCTTGAAGTCTCTGATTGTAGACATGAGGATCTATATCTCTATGGATCCTTTGAACTGATGGTGCTATTTTTTGAGCCGACGACGGTAGGTGGCCTGATGTGCCAAAATTGATCACCTGGTTCTGACCCTGCCCCGCTAGTTGTTGCACATGCTACACTGATGATCCAGGATTATACTGCGTCTGATTTGTAGTAGTACCTTGAATTTGTTCAGATGAATCCTGAACTGCCTGGATGTCATTATTACCAGCTAGTGCTGCTTCTTGATGGCTGGTACCAACTTGATTAGTCCCTTGGGTTGATGGATGTGGAATGTTGTAATAAACCAGCCCAACTTGACCAACTAGGAACCCATGAATCACCTCTTTCATGGTGTTGTGGAATGTGTCCAAGAAAGCTTCATTATGGCTCGATATGGCATCACGAACATATTTGTTTACAATTCCTGTAAAGGCCCACCTGTCTTTAGCCTCAATTATATCTATCTGCCTGTGCAATAGAACTCTTGGTAGTGGATATTTCTGAACAATTGTGTTGTCACGTGTCTTGGTGTAGGACAACAAACACTTGTTCTGAAATTCTTCTGTAGCTTTGCCAATGACATCTTTATCTCCATCAAGTAGGTCTTTGTAATGCACCATAAGGATGTCATCATTGTTGTAGGCCATCAGATGAATGTGGGGTCCCACCGAGCGTGCCAGAAACGTGTGTCAGCATGAAATTCTATCTTTGTGCCGGGGACACACGAGCAAGCCGGAAGGGTCTGCTCGATGGACCTGTAGATCCGCCTAGCTTCAATGCGGGGATGGTCATTCCTGCGCACTCCTCCCGAGATGTGCCAGTCAATTTGACCCTGTAATTGACAAGGAGAGAAAGTTTATCAGTAATTTCGAGCGGAACTTACCGGTGTTGCCAGATAGTCTTGAATGTGCGGCTCTGAAAGCCGATATAAGAGGAGATCGACTAAATAGTCGATTCCAGCATATTCATAAGAATAAATCAGTTAAAGCTCATGGGGTTGTGTAAGAAGAATCGGTTATCATTCAGGATAAATATCATTATTTGAGCAAATATTAATCAATGGCAATAAGATGTCAATAATGATTGGTTTATGCTAAGCCAATGATTTCAAGTAGCCGAACCCCTATTATATAAAAGAAACAGTTCGCCACCATTTAACCATTTAATAAAGGTAAATCTAATGAATATATTAGATCTCATCTATCGCTATGACCAGTAGGGCATGAGGTAGAATCATGCAGGCCATAGAAACAACAATAGACTCGACGACCCTAACTCATTACTAATATCAGTGGGGCGTGAGGCAGAATCATGCAGGCCGTAATACAATAATAAGATCATGGGGCTAACACATCTTTCAACCTATCTTTACTTCAATGATCTCATAACGTGAACTATTCGTAAAAGCACTCGATATCGGCTAAAATAGCCGATTTAGGCATAGCGCACAGTTAAAGTCGTGCCCTGTTAGGAATAGATCTACTAAATAACAATCCCCACTTCACAGTGCTAACAGTGGGGTGTGAGGCAGAATCACACAGGCTGTGATAACGGGCCATGGAACGGTTCTCGCTAGTCAATAGATCTACTCAAAACACATCATGCCTTAACCACACGCTATACACGATTAAGATTGATATAAAATAGCCGATAAAACATAACTCACCATTTAAAGTGTAGATTAGATCAGTTTTAGATTAGCAAACGATTTGCTAAACAAGATATAAGGCCGATCTAGATCAATCTCAATCGAGCAGAGTGATATTGCTGTAATTAAATAAACAATGAAAGCAATAAGCAATATCGGTAACTTAATGAATCTACCAAAGACTGCCATTCTTAGGTAGAGCCGATAACTTGACCTTAATCTAGTTCATGCAGTGGGGGTCAATCGGATCGATGCAGCCATACTTGAACTAAATAAGAATCGATAACTAACTTATACCAGAGTCGCAGTGGAGGTCGACCGGATCGATGCAGCCGTACAAACAGAGGTGTAAGCCATGATGGTACTTACGAACAAGCAGTGGAGGTCGATCGGATTGATGTAGCCATACTTGCTAAAGAACTCACCGAGATCTACTCTACTCCTACTCCTAAGGGGTGGCCGGAGCCAAAAAAAAGTAATGAACTTGTATTTGATTGATTGATTGTTCTCTTACAATAGCCGGGATTTGATATTTATACTCGGAGCCTAAACACGGATCCTACTCAAGCACGACTCAACACAATTTTGGCCCTAGAGAAAACATTCCTAATTTAAGATAACGTGGACTCTAATCTTTCCCTTTTTGTAGAGTCCAACATGCCTTATCCCGATGCCAATGGCAGCCTATGTCGTTATCTGCTAGCGCTATCTGAAGAAAGCTGATTCCAGTATTGCATTCGAATCAGCTGATACCGACCTGCATGCAATTGATCCCTTGATGACATGATCTCGAGAGCTTTCAAGTCCCTGCGACTCTTCTTCCAAATTCTGGTGTAAACAGCGGCAGGTGGTGATAGCCCTGTCCGTCCATTGTAATCCCCCACATTTGGGTTTGGCATAGAGCTATAGGTCGGCCTCGCTTGGCAGACCAGGCATGATCTGGTGCCCAAAGTAAGCAAGTTGAAGTGGAGTTTATCTGTCCTTAGACCCTATAACCATAAGAATCCATCTCTACCTTCACCAACTCTATCCTTGTGTTGTCCTTGAATGAACTAGCTAGAAGAGTACCTCCGTTCCCTATGGAAAATATGATACTCTGAATACTTCCGGGTGAAGTGCTACAACGGTAATTCCGTGCGCTTGCGGATTATTTCTGTTTGCATTAAGAAATACCAACAAGCATTTTTGGTGTCATTACCAGGGAACGGTTGCTGTACTTTCTTCGAATCTAATTTGTCCTCGTATCTTTATCCTTTCTTTTTATAAAAAAACAAAATATTTCTGTTGCCTTTTTCATCATGAAGCCAGCACCACTTCTAAACCTGTCCACTTCAAAGGGCGAGTTCTCTAAGCCACCACTTTCAAAACCAATTTCATCTGGCTATGAACTCCACCCTAGCTTGATAGCCGTGGTTCGGGCACAACCCTTCTCCGGGCGTGATAATGAAACCCCTTGCAATCACCTACAAGAGTTTGAGGAAATGTGTTCATGCCTAAGCATATCTGGCATGACACAAGAAACTCTTAAGTGGAAATTGTTTTCCTTTTCCTCACAAAGATGGTGAAGCAATGGTACACTCAAACCATAGACAGTATGAATGGGGACTGGGATGAACTTAAAGACAAGTTTTATCTTGCATTCTTCCCTATGTCTCGTATCATCTCTCTACCAAGGGAGATCTTTGACTTCAAGTAGTACGAGAAGGAATCCATAGGTGCATCCTAGGCCAGGTTTTTAGTTTTAATGCACTCCGACCCAGACTTATCTTTACCCAACAGCATGTTGCTGCATCTCTTTTGTTTGGGTCTTGACATAGAGGCTGACCTATGCCTAGACGTGACTGCCGGAGGACATTTTACACACAAACTTATGACAGAACAAGTGAAATTCCTTGAAAACTTCCTAGAATGACACACTTCCTCCATCATAAGAACCAAACCCCTCCAGGAGAAAGCCATGTCAAGCTTTGAGGAGCTCTCATTAGCCAAATCCAAACCTGTAGCATCCATAGATTTGACTCATGAGCCCTCACTCGAACCACGAACACCGAAGGAAAGAGTAATTCATCCTTCGGAGTTCCCTATCGAATTCAAGGATTATGGCAATACCTCGAATCACTCTTGGCACAAAAAGCACATAACACTTCCTTCTAAGGAAGCTTCCCCCAAGGTAGAACCGTCGAAAGAATGGTTAATGGAAGTGAAATGTTCTTCCAAAGCAATTCAGATTCTTTCACCTTCCACGACCATGCCTTGTTTATTAAGGGGAACTATCGTAGAAGCCCTTCACAACCCCACAGTCAAGGCTAGTATCATGTCAGATTTCCTTGTGGAAACTCTTTTGAGCAACATGCCGCTAGTCTCGACCGATAAACTCTTCAAAAGTTGGTCAGGACTCATCTTCGAGTGTCGTGGGATTGCCAGGGCCATGCCAATCATAATAGACAAAACTGAGGTCCACTTAGATTTCCACATCTTTGCCATCCTTGATTTTGATCTTCTCTTAGGCTACCCTTTTGAAAAGATTTTTCAAGGAAAACCTTCCCATGGGAGCCTTAATGAAAAGTTTGGGAAAACTACTTCCGCCACTCCTATCTCTCACCCAGAAATCCCAATGGTGAAGCATCATCCCAACCATGACTCATTCGAGGAGGTGAAGTTCGTATCCCCATTCATTTTACCTGAGCTTTCTTCTCATCCCTATGAAATAGAACGTCTGTCATCACCCTCGCTCTAACTTAAGCCATGTCCCTTTGGCCATCAAAACGTTGTTCTCGATAGTGGTCGAGATTCAATGTTGATCCTACACAATATATCTCTTGAGAATGAAATGCCATGGACACCTTGCTTAGTACCACGTGCTACTATGAGGATCCCAACCATCTCTTGATCCCCATTTTCAAACTTTTTAGGATGATGGTTGTGGATGCTTTCATTTACCATAAATTTTACAAATCTCGTAGTTGCACTATGGCACTAACCTTGCAGCTTGAACAACAACATTAAAATGCTTGGTGGTGAAGCTGGGAACTACACCACCACTGATAGCTGCAGGATGAAGTTCCCTCGGTCAAGCTTATGACCATAAACAAAGCACTACTGGGAGATAGCGTGGATTATCATAAAAAAACAACAACCTCCTCTTCAATAAAAGCAAGAACATGCTATCAGGATAGTATGCACCTTCGGGTATTCTTGGTTGCTAACCATTTCAGGTTAAGATCAAGAAGAACAAGGGATATACGATGCCTAAAAACATGGGAGCTGCATCAACTATACACCATGATGCTCTTTGGTGATTGAACACATTCAAGAGGAGACCCCGACTCTGCACACTTGACTTTCACACAAAAGTCCAAGTGTGGGGGAGGATGGTGAGTCTCACCACAAGTTCCATACACACCAAAGGCCATCTTGGTTAAAAAGAAAAGAAATGATGTGAGCTTTGCCTTGCTGAAAAAAAAGAAAGAGAGAAACCTAAAAAAAAGAAGAAAAAATATATAATATATGATATAAAAAACAAGAAGAAAAAATAGAGAAAAAGATAAGAGAGAGGAGTTGGTTAGCTCCACTTGTCTACCATAAACGCCAATGTGTTGCCTGACCCCACCCAGTATTGCTTCCATACAAGCAAGAAGGATTATCCTCTTCTAGACCTTTGCTGCTACCACCAAGGCCCATGGTCCATACACACTAACCATGTGTATGTGGCCTAGCCTTGTTGTTCGCCTGAGTTGGACCATATGCAATCAAGCCACCGCTGCAGCAGCTTCAAAGCTTCCATCCACATATGCTGCCGGCAAGAACACTCAGGTATGCAAAGGTAATTAAAATATTCGCCTACTCCCTTACTCATATTTATCTCCATGAGAATATTATTTGCTCATACAAAAATCATACCTCCCTTGTTTATGTCATATGGTCTAGTTTGGGTGTACTCATATATGATACATCCATAGGCCTTTTTAAATTAAGCATGGTGCTTAGGTTAAAATAGCCTTCTTTAACCAAATTTAGACATGGTGTTTAATTTTGGTTAATGAACTTTGAGTAATTACTTTCGAAAACAACGGAGATAAGTAATGATGGAGATGAATCAAGGCTAGGTTTAATTTGCAAACTTTACTTTAGCCTTGCTTGAGTTGTACTGAAAGATAAAAAGTTGGGTGAACAAATAAAAAATATAAAAATAATAAATCAATAATAATAATAATAATAATAATAATAATAATAATAATAATAATAATAATAAAATTTAGGCTCCCTAGTATTTCAGCTGGTAGAGCCCTTGTTTGTTTCTGCTTTTTGTTTTTCTGTTGAATAAAGCAGGTACAAGAATAAGTGTGGGGGAGATCTCTCAAGCATAACAAACATACATTCGAGATCTCCCACCAACATGTTGCACAACATCGAACAATCGAGCATGCAGAAGGATAGGATAGATGGCTCTAGAGAGGATTGGCTGAACCTCTGGTCTAGCCAAATCACCTCTAACTCCCCTCAACTCCTTCAACGATTGTTTGTGCAACACTACCCTCATCTCTCTACATTAAGCAAAAACTAAAATTAAACAAATAACGCTCCATCTTCATGCTATCCTTGATTAAAGTTTGCATACTCTTTATTCCTCACTAATATTCCTATAACTTGTGAACAACTTATCATAGGGACCCCATGTTATCTAAGTAATTGGAATATGTGATATAGCAGGATGAAAATGAACCTTACTCTCTCATGCAAAGAACTTGGCACTTGTTTTCAAAAATCAAAAGTCAAATAGCATGTTCCTCAATGATATGCAAATTCCTACCAAAGCCATATCTAGTGATTAGAGCTTAAAACCTCCAAACTTATGCTACTTGCTATTGCATTGAGTTTTGTCAAATCTTGTTGACCCTTGTTGAGGAAGTTATCATACTCCCAAGATCAAGATCACATACATGCCACATATACAAGCTATTCCTACACCGGGAATACGCTAAAAACATGCTTCCGTCCACAAAAATACTCTACTCCTACACTGGGAGTAGACAAAAACATGTCTTGGAATAAATACACCATGTTCTACAAAGTAGTGATCTCTCTCCCAATATATAATTTAAGAGACATGGGCTATGCAAAAAGTAAAAAAAATGTGGACACATGAAGGCCAAGTATACAAAAAGAAAAAAAAATGATGAGCACATGAAGGCTCATGTATTGAAAAAAAGAAGAAGATAGCCATGTTCTCAAAATAAAGCTTATGAGAGAGATCACTCATATCAAGGAATATGATATAGGTTTAACATTGTATTATCCACACACATGCACTTCTTGATCTAAGGGTATGACATCTTTCTCCTCGGATCCGAGCTTTGACTTAACAAAATATGCAGTGTAAGTATGCCTTCAGATCTTTCCCTACCAAAGCCCCACATAAGCTTTTTAGAAGTAGGAAGAAAGAAGGCAACACTATGATATGCCTTGGTAAGGAACCAAATACAAATATGAGTGATCCGAGAGAATCATTTCAGAAGCAAAGCTAAATTTACTTTTCAAAAATCAAATGAAAACCCAAGTTTCTGAGCAGATTGATGTAAGAGGATTTGAAATCCAAACTGTTCCATTATCCAATTACCCAAGAGAATGTGGAAGACACTTAGAAGTTCACAAGTGCAGTGAAGCTTGGAATAACTTGTATGCAGATATCATATCAAGGAGGTGACCCATCTTAGTCCTTAACTTTACTCAAGTTCGAGCAAAGGGCTAAGTGTGGGGGAGCTTGTTGGTGGTCCTTAACTCCCATTTCTTATAGCCAAATATTACATAAAATGAAGTCATATGAACACCAAACTTAGAATTAGGGCTTATAACTAACAAGTTCCACAAATTTTGGTGATTCATAATTTGCAGGAGGACATGTTGGAATAACATAGATAATGAGCCTAAAGTATACAAGAAACACAACAAAACACACACCCAACATGAGCCCAAGGGGAGCAGGCCCACTTACCAGACAAATCAAGGCCTAGCCTTGTGGAGAACAAGCCCATGACCTAAGCAAACCACCTCCAATCCATGTCAAACTTCATAGGCCCAATCAAGAATCCCACAAGAGGTCACCCCCAAAATTGAGCGCATTTGGACTTCATTTGGGTCGAATGGACCCCTAGTGCGGCCGCACCCCTACCAGGCCCATTTGGCCTCAGCTTTTGTGGGCCGCCTCTTATTGTCTCCCTATCATCGGTTGCGGTGGTTTGGTCATTAACATAAATGCACAGAGGGCGGTTTGCTCATGTTTATGAGGGGATCAAACAAATATTCTAGGAATACTCCCCTCCTCTCCACCTATAAAAGTAGGCCTCCCCTCCTCACTCAAGAAGAACATACCAAGGAAGAGCAACATCACATTAGAGCTTCACTCCAAGGCTTAATTAGGCCATAGCTACCTAGAGTTGAATAGTAGGGAGAGATATGAGGGAGAGTATGGGGAAGTGTCGGACTTGTCGGTAATGTCCCCAAGCTTGTACCTCGATGAACACCTGCGCTATACCTTGACGAATCTTTGCTAAGTAAGTGTTTGTGGTTCTTATGGTTTTAAGTCTTTTTGAATAGTTAAGTTTTACTCTTATTTGCTTGCGGGTTCATCGTCCGTTCTTGTAGCGGATACTCTAGTATAGGGCTCCTGATAGAGATGGATAACCCTGTATGATGCTAGAGTAGTAGTCGATAGCATAGGCGTGGTGTCTAGGCTAGAGGCTACCTTCATTTTCCTCGTGCCCTGTGGTAGAGGGATAGGCGGTAGGTGGTGACAACCCTGTCCGTCCCTTGTAATCCCCCACATTAGGGTTCAGCGTAGAGCTACAGGCCAGCCTTGCTTGCCAGACCAGGTGTGATCCGGTGCCCGAAGTAAGCAAGTAGAAGTGGAGTTTATCTATCCTTAGACCCTATAACCATAGGAATCCATCTCTACCCTCACCTACTCTATCCTTGTGTGGTCCTTGGATGAAATAGCTAGAAGAATAAATCTGTTCCCTATGGAAAATACGATACCTTGAATACTTCTAGGTGAAGTGCTATATTGGTAATTCCGTGCCCTTGCGGATTATTTCTGTTTGCATTAAAAAATACCAACAAGCATTGGAACATATTAGAAACCAGTCATCTTTACCTCTCTTGTTCAGAAAACTTGGGTTTTTGAAAGATTTTCAAATTAAAACATAGCCTCGCTCCTCAAATGATTCTCTCAGATTGCTGTATGGTTCCTCTCCAGGGCATTGTTTTGCCTCTTTTCATCTTACTTCTAATAAGGCTTTTGTGGAGCTCAGGGTAGGGAATGAAAAGGAAGCATACTTGCATTGCATATGTTGCTAAGTCAAAAACAGGATCTGAGGAGAAGCAAGTCATACAATCTAAACAAGATGTGCAAGTGTGTGGATATGTGGACAAAAATAACTCCTATTTTATTCATGATCTCTCCTCCTTAATTAACTTCAGAGGGCATGGCAATCTTAGCATGGGCCTTCATGTGCCCAAATATTTTTTCTTTCTTTTTCTTTCTTGGACCTTCATGTGTCCAAATTTTTTTTCTCTTTTTTTCTTGGACCTTCATGTGTCCATATATATTTTTTTTCATTGCCATGCCTCTTCTTCATAGATAAATGGAGATAGAGATAAAAATTGTCATGGAGTTTTTATTCGGTGGATGGATGGATGGCATGTTTTTGGGCAACTTCTAGTGTAGAAGTTGGCATGTTAGAGTGGAGTGTACGTGATCATGATAATAAAAGCATGAAGAGTATCTCACAAGGGTCACAACAGTTTGACAAAGCTCAATGCAAAGGCTAGTAGCATATGTGTAAGGTTTTTTGATGAGATTAACATATGGCCTTGGTAGGAATTTCAACATCATTGAGGAGACAAGCTATTGATTTTGAATTTTTGCAAGATAAAATTCCCAAGTACTTTGCAAAAAGAAGCAAGGTTCCTTTTATCATACCATATCTCATTCATCAACTACTTAGATGACATGCTTTCCCTATGATAGATTGTTCACAAGTGACAGGAATATAAGTGAGGAATAAAGAATATGCGAGACAACCATAGAAAGGCATGTTCATCATGAGGAGATAGCAAGGTTCATTGAGTTTAATTTTAGTGATCAAGACTATGTTTGTTTAAACTCAAGATTTTAGGGAGTTGAGGGTTGTGTTACACAAACCATCGTTGAAGAGGAAGAAGGAGCTGAGGGGAGTCAGAGGTGGTTTGGCTAAACTAGAGGTTTACCCGACCCTCTCTGGAGCCTATCTATCCTGTTCTTTTGCATGCTGGATCGTTTGATGTTGTGCAACATGTTGGTGGGAGATCTCGAATGAGTGTGTGTTTGTTAAGCTTGAGAGATCTCCCCCACACTTATTTTTGTACCTGTTTTATTCAATAATGAAACAACGGTGGAAACAAGCAAGGGCTCTACTAGCTTAAACACCGAGGAGCCTAAATTATTATTATTATTATTATTATTATTATTATTATTATTATTATATATTTTGAATTTTTTTCACCCAACTTTTTATCTTTCAGCATAACTCAAGCAAGGCTAAGGTAGAGTTGTAGTGTATCCCTGGCCTTGGTATATCTCTATCATGATTTGAACTTGAGGACTTACCCATCAATTTGAATATTTTCTTGCAGGGGTTAGTCCATAAAAGGATATACATCCAGTGTTTTTGAAAGTAGCAACTCCATAGTTCATTAACCGAAATTCAACGCCATGTCTAATTTTGATTAAAGAAGGCCATTTTAACCTAAGCACCATGCTTAATTTAAAAAACCTATGGATGTACCGTATACGAGTACACCCAAACTAGAGCATATGATATAAACAAGGGAAGCATGAACTTGTATGATCAGGCTATATTCACATGGGGACAAATATGAGTAAAGGGGTTGGTGAACATTAAGTTACCTTTGCATACCTGAGTGTACTTACCAGTAGCGTATGTGGACAGAAGCTTTGAGGTTGCTGCAGCTGTGGCATGATCACATATGGTTGTCGATGACTCCTCTGGCCTAAAGCAGAGGAAGGCACACCATACCGACTCAGGCGAGCAACAAGTCTAGGTCACACACACGGCTAGTGTGTATGGACCATGGGCCTTGGTGGTATGATCTGTTGGCACAATGCTGTATGATGGGAGACATAGAGTATGTCTCCTCTCATGTGTGTGAGCAAGTACCCAATGGAGTGTAGTAGGAAAGGACTGGAAAAGAAGAGGAAAATTCCTCTTGCTTGTATGCGCATATGAGCTGCTAGAACGAAGCTATGCAAAGCCGTGTGTGGATGAAGATTAAGTAAAGGCTTGCAAGCATACGAGATATCAAGGCTGGGTGGAGCCAGGCAGTAAAGTGTTATCTACCAATGGTATAATGCCATAGCTTGTAGGCACGCACATGTGGTGGCCTTATGGGGCAAACCGGCTCCTCTCTCTCTCTTTCATCATCATATGTCTCTTTTTTTCTTCTATTTTTCTTTTTTAGCTCTCTTTTTTTAGCAAGGCAGAGCTGACACCACTTTTTAAACCAGGATAGCCTTTGGTATGGATGGAACTTGTAGTGAGACTCTCGCCACCCTCCCCCACACTTGGACTTTTGTATGAAAGTCAAGTGTGCAATGTCGGGGTCTCATTTTGAGTGTGTTCCATCACCAAAGGGCATCAAGGTGTATAGTTGATCAAGCTCCCATGTTCTTGAGCATCATATGTCCCCTATTCTTCTCAATGTCAACCTAAAATGGATAGTGACCAAGAATACCCAAAGGTGCATACTATCCCGACAACATGTTCTTGCTTTTATTGTCAAGAAAGCTTTTCATGATAATCCGGGCTATCTCCCGGCGTGCTTTGTTTATGGTCACAAGCTCGACCATGGGGGCTTCATCCTGTTGCTATCAATGGTGGTGTAGTTCCCAGCTTCACCACCAAGTATTTAGCATTATCATTCAAGCTGCATGGTTAGTACCACAGTGCAACTACATGATTTGCAATATTTATGATAAATGAAAGCATCCACAACCATCCTTCTAAATAGTTTACAAACAAGGATTGAGAGATGGTTGTGGTCCTCATAAGAGGACGTGGTACCAAGCAAGATGAACTCTAGAGACTCCAAAAGTGAGCTTGAATCTTGTGGGATTTTGAAAGAGAAGCTTTCATGCTCGTCTGTAGAATCCTTCCTCTTGGACTCCAGAGTCGGTGCTTCAGGAATGTCCATGGCACAGAAGTTTTCTTTCTCAAGAAATACATTGTGTAGGATCAAGGTTGATTCTCAACCACTATCGAGAACACCGTTTTGATGGCTAGAGGGACATGGCTTAAGTTCAAGTGAGGGTGATGATGGACATTATGTTTCATAAGGATGAGAAGTAAGCTTAGGTGAAACGAACGGGGATACGAACTTCACCTCCTTGAACGGGTCATGGTTGGGATGATGCTTCGCCATTGGAATTTATGAGCGAGAGATAGGAGTGGTGAAAGCAGATTTTCCAAACTCTTCATTAAGGCTCCCATGGGAAGGTTATTCTTGGAAAAGCTTTTCAAAAGGGTAGCCTATGAGAAGATCAAAATCAAGGATGGCAAAGATGTGGAAATCCAAATGAACCTCGGTTTTGTCTATTTCGATTAGCACAGCCCTAGCAATCCCACGACACTCAAAGATGAGTCCTGAGGGACTTTTGAAGAGTTTGTTGGTTGGGACTAGCGGCATGCTGCTCAAGAGAGTTTTCACAAGGAATTCCAACATGATACTAGCCTCAATAGTTGGGTTGTGAAGGGCTTCTACGATAGTTCCCCTTAACGAACAAGGCATGGTCGTGGAAGGTGAAAGAATCCAACTTGCTTCAGAAGAGCGTTTCACTTCCATTAACCATTCCTTCAATGGTTCCACTTTGGGGAAAGGCTCCTTGGAAAGATCAGAAGGATGAGAGAGAGGAGGTGTCGTAGGCTTTTTCTGCCAAAAGTGATTCGAGGTATTTCCATAATCTCGAATTCAATAGGGAACTCCGAAGGATCCGAGAGTTGAATTTCTTTTTTCGGAGTTCCTGGTTTGGGTGAGGGTCTCAAGGTTGAATCTAGAAGGGTAGGAAGTAAGGGTTCAGGTTCAGCCAATGAGACTTCCTCATGGCTTGACTTGGGTTCTACTCGGAGGGGTTCAATGGATGAAGTGTTCTCTAGAATGAAATCTAGAAGCGCTTCTCCTTCCACTATGGTTTTATGATTAAAGGATCCTTCGATAGTGATATTAAAGCCATAGGGTAGACTTCTTGCTAAGCACTAACCCAAAGTGTTGCAACAACACATGGTTGGGTAAAGACAAGTCTAGGCTAGAGTGTGTTAAAACTAAAAATCTAGCCCAGGCTGCACCTATGGTTTCCTTCTCATGTTGGTGGAAGCTGAGAATATCTTGTCGCAGGGAGGCAATTCGATATATAGGGAAGAAAGTGAGACATAATTTGTTTCTCAACTCATCCCAATCTCCATTTACCTTTCCTATTTATTCGCATACCATAGTTTCACCCTTTTATCAAGAGAGAAGGGAAACAACTTCCATTGTAGTGTTTCTTGTGTCATGCCTGAGATTGTCAGGCAAGCACAAAGCTGCTCAAACTCCCATAGGTGATGGTAAGGATTTTCATAGTCTAAACCAGAGAAGGTTTGTTCTCAAACCATGGCTATAAAGCCAAGACAGAGTTCATAGCCAGAAGTTGTGATTGGCTTTGAAGATGGTGGTGGCTCTAAGAACTTGTCCTTAGGAGCAGAAAGTTATTGAATGGTAGGATGCTCTATTGGAGAAAAGGATAAAAGAATTTTTTTTATGAAAAGAAAAGATAAAAGATACGAGGACAAACTAGGTTCAAAGATAATACAACAACCATTCCCCGACAGCGGTGCTAGAAATCTTGTTGGTATTTCTTATAAATCCACAAGCATATAGATACCGCTGTAGCGTTCACCCTAGAGTATTCAAGGGTATCGAATCCACAGGGAACGTGTGTACTCTTCTAGCTAGTTCATCCAAGGACAACACAAGGATAAAGTTGGCAGGGGTAGAGATGGATTCCTATGGCTTTAGGGTCTATGGAAAGATAAACTCTACTTTTACTTGGTTACTTCGGGCACCGGATCCCACCTAGTCTGCCAAGTGATGCCGGCCTGTAGCTCTACGCCGAACCCAAATGTGAGGGATTACAAGGGATGGACAGGGCTATCACCACCTGCTGCCTACCCCTCAACCATGGGGAATGAGGCAAACAAAGGTAACCTCTAGCCTAGACACCATGTCTATGCTATCGATTACTACTCTAGCATCATACAGGATTATCCGTCTTCATCAATAGTCCTCTTCTGGAGCATCCGCTACAAGAATGGACAACGAACCCACAAGCTAATAAGAATAAAGCTTAAATAACCAAGAGACTCACCACCATATGAATCATGGACACTTACTTAGAGAAGAAAGCATTCGTCGAGGTACAAGCTTGGGGAGGCTACCGACAAACCCGGCATTTCCCCGAACTCTCCATCACATCTCTCCCTGTTACTAAGCTCTAGCTAGCTAGGGCCTATGCCTTGGAGTGGTGCTCTTGCTCTTTCCCTTGGGGCCTTGTGTGTTGTCGTGAAATAAGGAGGGGATGGCCTCCTTTTATAGGTGAGGAGGAGGGGATGATCCATGGAATATTCCCTTTATTCCCTCCATTAGTAAAGGAACCACCATCCAGCGCATTCAATTATGGCCATTCACCCCACAACCGATGTTGGCAAGGCGGTAAGTGACTCCCTACAAAAGATGGGCCTGTTTGGGCTTAGTAGGGGGTCGCTCGACCCTAAGGGTTGGCCGACCCCTTTCTGGGCCCGTACAGGCTCCGCTTTGGTGGGTGGCCTCCTTGTGAGCTTCTTAATTGGGATCTAGGTGGATGGCGGAGTTGAGATAGTTTTGCTTCAGTTATGGGCTCATGGATCCATGTGTTTAGGCCTAGATTTGTCTGGTAAGTGGGCCTCCTTCCTTTTTCCATGCTTTTCTTTAATATTCAATGTGTGTTGTTAGCCCTTTATGTTCATTTGTACATATGTCCTCCTACATATAAGCAATCACCAAAACTTGTGGAATTTGTTAGTTATAAACCCTAATGCTAAGTTTGGTGTTTATATAAGTATGTTTTATGCAAGATTTGGTGGTTGATTTTAGGAGTCAAGGACCGCCAACAGCTGCTGGGAGAAATAGACAAATGCAAATCTCACAGCTTGAAGAGTGGAGAGAGAAAGCCTACCACAATGCCAAGATCTACAAGGAAAAGACAGAGATGGCATGACAAGAGGATCATATTGAAAGAGTTCAACCTAGGAGACAAGGTCCTAATGTTCAACTCAAGGGTCAAGCTATTTGGCCATGCAAAACTCAGAAGCAAGTGGGAAGGGCCATTCCTCGTCATCAACGCTGCGATACATGGAGCCGTCACGCTTCAAGACGATGACGGCAACATCTTTAAGGTAAATGGCCAACGTCTTAAAGTTTTTCATGAGCATAACATACCAGAACAAGAAGTTGACATGATAGAGTTCATCATTAATCCTGATTTAACTTAAACTAAAATCTACATTTCTTAACTTTTTGTTCATGTACATATTTTGTTCCTAGTACCTTAGTACACATAGCTTGACTAGCAACCACGCAAAATCTGGGCCCAATTAGCTACCAAAGGGGAGTCGGGCAATAGCCTAATGGTGGCCAATTAGGCCCATTTTTGGTGAGCACATAGATAGGAGAAAAAGAAGCATGGTGACATGTCCCATTTCCCCAAACTGTTTAGAAGGGGGGTCAGGTGACGTGGGTTCGGCGTTGTTTGACCCAACCTGCTCGTTCCAAACGTTGGACCAACATTCACTTAGCCTGGCTCGGTCACAATCCTCGCGATAAGAGGGGTTGAGAACATTGGAACGAGTCTTCTTAACCCCTCATCCTCTTTCTTCTTCCTCCCACCTCTTATCTCTTCATCTCCATAAGAATTTTCTTATGCTCTTGACTTCCAAGCCACCAAAGCACTCTCCACCATGGCCGCAACTCATGACATTGGCAAAATGCCCATCATCGCCTTGGGTGAGGGCCCTTCCAACCCATCCATGGCCATTCTAGAGAGCCCAACTGCCATAATGGCAATGGACATACATGAAGTGGAGCCCCTTGCTGTGATCCCACTAGCCAGAGGACAACCAGGCGCAGCAGGGGCATCGAGAGACCTCAGCAGGGGTTGGCCAACCTTGTCCCTACCCTTCAACTGTTCGTGCTCTGCTCCAAGGTCTTTGTCTCCATGTAGAGGCCTCACCAAGCCACCTTCTCAGGAAGCAACTCCTAACAGGCCAACCATGGGCCAATTGGGGCTCAAGAAGGGCCCCAATGTGCACGTCTTTGATGGGGTGGAGATCCCCAACTGCTTGCCCCTCAACAAGGATCGACGCACATTCAAGACGACGTTCATCACCAAGTTCGGCTACATGTCAAACGTGGAGTACACCAACTCCTACATGCCATCGATGCCAACTTGGATCAAGGGGCGCAAGGTCACCGACGGTGGTTCGGGCCATGGAAAGGTGTTCATCCCCCCAATCACCTTCGATGAAAGAAAGGCACTGCGGAGTCCCTCAAATCCGCTAGCTCGCCCAAGATGATCCAGCGGACATGCGATCCACCATCCATCAATGGACTGCCGAGGCGCTTTGAAGACGAAGATTACACTGAGAAGAATGAAGTAGAAAGGCTCCTTCGTGTAGTTGCCACACTTAGGAACAATAATAGGGCACTAAAGTAGCGAGTAGAGTTGAGGATGGCTTACTTCGATCTATATGACAACTTTCGCGCTCTTCGCATTAGAACCGATGAGAAGATGAAGCGCCTTGCTAAGGCCATGGGAAGAGAGGACCTCCTCTCTCCACCATCACCATGAGCTTCTCATGGCCTTCACAATAAGATTAGGCACTTGGATTTGCTTTAGTTTCATTTATTTCATTCAATCATTGTAACTTGTGCCTAAGTTTAGTTGAATTAAATGAAATTTTTTAGTTTTGCTTGTGTTTTTCCACCAGCAGAGCCCCTCCACTTGACGTTTTCTCTGCATTCATGTTCAGTGCACGTTCTGAATCAAGTGTGGGGAGGTTGGTTGACCCCCCAAGTTTAACCTCTCAATATTCTGAACCTACCACAGAGTCCTACACAGCAACACAATCCAGTACGTCAAAAATTTGCTCCAACGGCTACAATTTGGGCGTCGGGCGATGGCCCAAAGATCAGAGAAATGGAAAACATAAGTGCAGGAATACGTCTTCGGAAGAAAGAAGACGCATGGCAGGAACACAAGTGGCTAGAGGCTTCCAAGTGGGGTCGGCCGACCCCACTATGGACCCCTAGGCCCACTAGTTAGACTCTGCTCCACTCCTATGCACATGCTGACTTGTTTGCCACACTTCTTTCCCCTTCTAGTGCATTTATTTTTAATTATCTTTTTACCAATTCCCTTGCAAAATAAAAACAAGAAGAGCCACACCTGAAATAAAATTTGAGAAGTGACATGATTTATGACATTTGAAAGGTAGGAGCTTTATAAAGTTTATTTCTTACATATGCTTATGCTTGTGGGAAAAAATATCTTGATAGGAAAATCATATTGACTAAGTTGTTGAAGAATGTGATGTAGTTCTTGGCTCTTGATTCATACCTTTTCTATTCAAAGTACTTGGAGATTAACTTTTGAAAATGTCATAAAACCATAGTGTCACTAACTCCTCAATAGTGGGAAAATTCATACCAAAGCCATATGCTATGTTCATTGTTGGTGGTCCTTAACTCCTATTTTTAAGTGCCAACTTTCACATAAAATCCACTCAAATGAACACCAAACTTAGAATTATGGCTATTGACTAACAAGTTCCATGAGTTTTGGTGATTTATCATTTGTAGGAGGACATTTGTGAAAATACACAAAAAGGGCCCAAAGTAAATAAAAGAAATAAAGAAAAGCAAGCCACCAAACATACCTGGGCTCAAGCACCAGAGCAAATAGGCCCAGGCCCATCCAGCAAACTGCTAGACAAAGGCAGTTGGGGGGAGGCTCTGCCAGGGGGCGGGCGACCCAGGGGGTCAGCCGACCCCTGGTCCGCGCCTCTTGCCCAGATCTTCCACGTAGTGGCCCCTGGTTGCTCCTTGAAGGCGGTGTCGGGGTGTATGCTCCGAATATTCCCTCACAAACCGACGTTCACACACTATACAAAGAGGAGTGAGCTCCCCTCACAAAATAGACAACACAACAAGAAACAAGAGAAAAACCCCATTCTTAGTTTAGCTCTTCAGCTAGGACTAGTGTAGGGAGTGTGTGAGAAAGAGTAAGAGGAGTACCGGAGTTGTCGGTTCCCTCAAGCTTGTACCTCGATGAACCTCTTGCTATTTGGAGTAAAGAGTTTGTGTTCTTCTATGGTGGTGAGTTTTCAATGTAAAGCTAGTCTTGTTTACTATTTACTTGTGGGTTTGTTATTCGTTCTAGTAACGAATATTCTAGTAGAGGACTCCTGATGAAGATGAAAGTTCCTGGCCAACTCTAGAGTAGTAATCGATAGCGTAGATGTGGTGTCTAAGCTAAAGGTTACCTTCATTTGCCTTGTTCCCCATAGTTGAGGGGTAGGCAGCAGGTGGTGATAGCCTTGTTCATCCCTTGTAATCCCCCATGTTCGGGTTTGGCGTAGAGCTACAGGCCTGCATCACTTAGCAGACTAGGTGTGATCCAGTGCCCAAAGCAAGCTTATAGTGACCAAACTATCTTAACCTAGGATCTCTATCCATAGAAAACCTCACTACCCAAGCCACTCTACCTCTTCTTATCTTGGGTGAACTAGCTAAGAGACTTTTACAACTCCGTTCCCTATAGAAAATACGATACCCTAAATACTCCTGGGTGAAGTGCTACAACGGTATATCCATACACTTGTGGATTCATTCGTAAATGTTAAGAAATACCAACAAGCATTTCTAGCACCATTGCTGGGGAACTATCGTCGCATTATCTCCGAACCTAGTTCACCTGTGTATCCTTTTGTTTTACCTCTCTTTTCTTTCTCCAATGGAGCAACCAACTATCCAACAACTTTTTGCTCCTAAGGGTGGGTTCTTAGAGCCACCACCATCTTCGAAGCCAATCACATCTTCTGGCTATGAGCTCCATCCTAGCTTTATAGCCATGGTTCAGGAACAAACCTACTCTGGTTTAGATTACAAAAACCCTTACCATCACCTACGGGAGTTTGAGCAGCTCTGTGCATGCTTGACAATCTCAGGCATGACACAAGAAACACTTCGATGGAAATTGTTTCCCTTCTCTCTTGATGAGAGGGTGAAACAATGGTACACCCACAACATAGGGAAGGTAAATGGAGATTGGGAAGAGTTGTGAAATAGATTTTGTCTCGCGTTCTTCCCTATATCTCGATTTGCTTCGATTTGCTTCCCTGCGATAAGAGATTCTTAGCTTCCACCAACATGAGAAGGAAACCTTAGGTGTAGCCTGGGTGAGATTCTCAGTTTTAACACATCCTGGCCCATACTTGTCTATACCCAACCATGTGTTGTTGCAACATTTTTGGTTAGGGCTTAGCAAGGCATCTACCCTACAGCTTGATATCACTGCCGGAGGAACTTTTAACCATAAAACAACAGCGGAAGGAGAAGCACTTCTAGACCACATCTTAGAAAACACTCCTTCCATCGAACCCCTCCAAGGAGAACCTAAATCAAGCTATGAGGAAATCTCATCGGCTGAATCTGAACCCTTAAACCTTACCTATCCAGATTCAACCATGAAACCCACACCCAAACCAAAAACTCTGGAGGAAGATACTCTACCCCTAGACTTTCCACTTTTTGAGGATGAACTTTTCGAGGATTCCTTAGAGAATCCATCAAGAACTTAACTACTATCATGAGCAATGAATGGGTAGAAGAAGTGGAGCTTTCTTCTGAAGAAATTTAGATTCACACACCTTCTTTGTCTATCCGATGCAAAATCTGTGGAATCTGGATGGATGTGTTATACAATCTCACTATCGGAGCAAACCTCATGTCTGCATCTTTCGCACTCACCTACTTAGGTGATGAACCCCTTGCTCCTACAACCAAAGCCTTCAGAATTGCCCCAAGATCTAGCCTAGAAGGACGTGGAATTCTCCACAATATAACTATTCAACATTATAATGCCGAAGTTGCCCTTGACTTCCATGTCTTCAAAATCAAAGATTTTGACATCTTGATCAGGCATCCCTTAGAAAAACTTTTCATAGAGCCACCAGCTAACCTTGATATAAAGCTCAGGAGAGACACTTTCTCCATTGCTATCACTTGAGCTAAAAACTCAGTGGCAGAACCTCTCCCCTGTTCAAAACCACCCGAAGAGGTCATGGCTGTTTCTCCTTTTGAGTCTCCCAAGTCATCCTTAGACAAAGATGTTGAACTATTCATTTAAGAAGAGGATGACCTAGGAGAAACCATCAAACTTCCTGCACAAGAAACACCATCACGACCTCCAATCGAGCTTAAACCCCTACCTGCTGGCCTATGTTATGCTTTCCTAAATGGTGACACTGAAACTCCTATAATCATAAGTGATAAGCTTTCAGATGAGGAGACAGTCAAACTTATCACCGTCCTAGAAAAACATAGGCCTGTTTTTGGGTACTCACTTCAAGACTTAAAGGGTATTAGTCCTACCCTCTGCACCCATTGCATTCCAATCTATCCTTCTAGCACTCCATCTAGAGAGCCTCAGTGTAGGCTAAATAATGCGATGAGGGAAGTTGTGAAGAAGGAAGTCCTCAAACTCCTTCACGCTGGTATAATTTATCCTGTGCCACATGGTGAATGGGTAAGCTCTGCTCAAGTGGTGTCAAACAAAGGAGGGATGCTGGTAATTGAAAATAGTAAAAATGAGTTGATCCCACAATGAACAATCACGGGGTGGAGAATGTGCATTGATTACTAGAAATTCAACTCGGCAACTAAGAAAGATCACTTCCCTCTGTCTTTCATTAATGAAATCTTAGAGCGGTTGGCAAAGCACTCTTTCTTTTATTTCCTAGATGGGTATTCGGGGTATCATCAAATTCCCATCCACCCCGACAATCAAAGTAAGACTACCTTTACCTACCCATATGGAATGTATGCTTATCAACGAATGTCTTTTGGGTTGTGTAATGCACCCGCCTCGTTCCAACGGTGTATGATGTCTATTTTCTCTGACATGATCGAGGAAATCATGGAAGTTTTCATGGATGACTTTTCTATCAATGGGAAAACCTTCGATCATTGTCTAGAGAATTTAGATAAAGTCTTGCAAAGATGCCAAGAAAAGGACTTGATGCTTAATTGGGAAAAGTGCCATTTCATGGTCCGATAAGGCATCGTTCTTGGACACCTTGTGTCCGAAAGGGGGGGTTGAGGTAGACAAAGCCAAAATCCAAGTTATGAAGCAGCTACCACCCCCTATAAATGTGAAAGGAGTCCGTAGCTTCCTAGGTCATGCAGGGTTCTAGAGACATTTCATCAAGGATTTCTCTTAGATCTCTAGACCCCTCATGAGCCTACTCGCTAAGGATGCACCTTTCGAGTTTACCGATGAGTGCTTAGATGCTTTCCACACCCCAAAGAAAGCACACATCTCAGCACCAATCATTCAACCCCCTGATTGGGCGCTGCCTTTCTAAATCATTTGTGATGCTAGCGACTATGTTGTTGGGGCAGTCCTTGGCCAAACCAAAGATAAAAATGCATCATGCAATCACGTATGCAAGTAAAACATGATAGGAGTACAACTTAATTGTGCTACCACTGAAAAAGAACTCCTAGCAATTGTTTTTGCCATCGATAAGTTTAGATCTTACTTAGTAGGAGCAAAAGTTATCATCTACACTGATCATGCTGCTTTAAAATACTTGCTCACTAAGAAAGATGCTAAACCGAGACTAATAAGGTGGATACTTCTACTCCAAGAATTTGATCTCGAAATAAAAGATAAAAAGGGAGTAGAAAATACCATTGCAGATCACTTGTCATGTATGCAAGTCACTAACATGCAGGGGCTACCCATGAACAACTTCCTACATGATGACATGCTACTAAAGGTGACAGACTCCAACCCGTGGTACGCAAGCATCATGAACTTTATGGTCGCAGGATATGTACCACCAGGGAAAACAAGAAGAAACTCCAAGTGAAAGCAGACGCCACCTTTGGGATGACCCATACCTATACAGGGTATGCTCTGACGGACTGTTGAGGAGATGCGTACCAATGGCGGAAGGGATATAGATTATAGAAAGATGACATGAAGCACAATACAGAGGCCAATATGGAGTGTTTCGCACACAAGCAAAGATCTGGTAGTGTGGATTCTTCTAGCTCACAATGTACAAAGACACCAAAGAGTTCATCCAAAGGTGTCGGAAGTGCCAGCTGCATGGGAACATCACTGCTCGTAATGCAATGCCAATAAAATACAACCTTCAAGTGGAGCTGCTTGACGTATGGGGCATTGACTTCATGGGACCATTTCAAATGTCCTAGGATTGTGAGTACATCCTTGTAGCCATTGACTACGTATCCAAGTGGGTGGAGGCACTACCATGTAGAGCTGCTGATGCCAAGCATGCTCGGAAGATGTTCCACGAAGAGATTTTTCCTCGCTTTGGAACATCCAAGATGGTCATAAGTGACGGAGGGTCTCACTTCATTGATAAGACCTTCCAAAACTTCTTGAAAGAGCTCGGAGCAAGGCACAACATCACCACGCCTTACCATCCTCAAATAAGTGGTCAAGCAAAAACATCTAATAAACAAATAAAAACATTCTGCAAAAAAACGGTCAACGAGATGGGGAAAGGATGCAAAAACAAGCTACCTGATGCACTTTGGGCATATAGGACAGCTTACAAAACCCCATCGGCATGTCACCATACTGGCTCGTATATGGAAAAGTTGCCACTTACCAGTTGAGCTAGAGCACAAAGCTCACTGGGCCATCGAGAGCTGGAATATGGATGTAAAGCTAGACAGTAGAAACAGGCAAATGCAGATTGCTGAGCTAGAAGAGTGGAGAGAAAAAGTGTACCCCAGTGCCAAGCTATACAAAGAAAGAACTAAGAGGTGGCACAACCATAGAATCAAGCCAAAAGAGATAAAAGAAGGAGATAAAGTACTACTATTCAATTCAAGGGTCAAACTATTTGGGCCAGGAAAACTTCGGAGCAAATGGAAAGGGCCATACACTGTCATCAACACATCATCACATGGTGCAATCACCATTCAAGATGATGAAGGTAACATTTTCAAGGTAAATGGTCAAAGATTAAAAGTTTTCCTTGAGCCCTTGCATAAATTCAAAAATGAGATAGAGGAAATTGATTTGGTTGATTTCAATAACTTTCAATAGCATTTCCTTAGTTAAATCTTTTCAAATAATAGTAAACACGTACATATATCTCCAATAAATGCTCTTAAAAGCCATCATCAAAACTTGGAACTCAGAGGGGATCATAGGGGATCGGGCAACCCCAGGGGTCGACCGACCCATGACTGGCCCCTTTAAGCCCCAAACTTTTGTCATTTGCAGATTTCATGCACCCCTATTTATTACCTGAGTAATGGCACATTTTGATGGTGATTCATCACGTTAGAGGCCTCCCTTCACTATTTAAACAACCCCTAGCTTTCCAATCCCCACACCAACACTACTCCCTCTCCTCCTCTAAACTTTCTAATGGCCAGCAAGACTCTAGCCCTCTACACTAGTTCTAGCTCCACTTTTGAGCTTGAGGGAGTTCCCTCTCCAACAAACCAGCTATTCCTCGCTAATGAGCACGTTATGGAGGAGGCTAGAGCCATTACCATGAAACCGCTAGTGTCGGTGCAGAAAGTGACCAACTAGTAAATATTTGTAGTTTTGTTGTACGTTGTGATTGGATGTGGCCTAACGCTCAATGACACAGGATTTATACTAGTTCGGGCAACATGCCCTACATCTAATTGGGGTCGGTCGGTGACTTTATTCCTGAGCCCAGGCGCTCGAAGTCTGTAGTGGGGGTAGAAATGAGAGAGAGAGAGATGAGGGTGTACAAGAGGTTCGGTTGGCTCCGACCGGAAGGGTTGCGGTCAGAACTTGGTGGTCCTACGGTTGTAAGGAGTTGATGTTGATCTAGTGAGTCTGAGCTTGAAGAAGTCGACTTGGCTTAACTGCCTGTGTTTGGAGGGAGCACATCCCCTTTTATAGAAGAAGGGGATGGCTTTACAAGTGAGAGGGAGAATGAGTACGAACGTTTCTAAGCCTTGTTGCCCACGCCGACAGGGACAGGATAATGGTGGGCACCCGCAATACTGTTGATGTCACTGTAGAATGTCAGGTACATGTGGGAGGTTGAGCTGCTTTCTTCAAGACTGGAGGATGTCGGTACCTGCAAAAATGTTGTCTCGCCGACTAGAGGCATGGCTGTACCATGTTTACCTGGTATGGTGAATTCCGGTGCCCACAATACTGTTGATGCCCAGAGGCACATGGGGGGTCTTACCGTACGGGTGTTTTGACCGGCGCCTACAATACTGTAGAGGTAAAAGCCGGTGCCTACAATACTGTTTGTGGCAGGGTGGTTGTAAAGTATTGTTCCGCAGGGTATGGTCCTTGGTACCATGGTTTGACTTACGAGCCCCGTCTTGCCTTCCTTTGTACGCCTCCTGGTTCTTTCCGAGCGGGCGTCCCTGGTCGGATGTCCCCAGTCGGTTCTAGCGTGCCAGTTGGAGAATAGCGATGGGCAGGGTTTTCTATGAACCCTGGTCGAAGACGTGGGGTCGGAGTTGGAGGCGGTCATCAGGTCAGGCTTTCTGAGTGGAGGCCATGCGAAGGCAGCCAGGGCCTGACGCTAGCGCTTTGATCAGAGAGGCCATTCGGAGTTGGCCTAAGCCTGAGCTAGTGCTCCGGTCAGAAAGATGGGCCAAAGGCGACCAGGGCCTGAAGCAAGTGCTCCAGTCTGTTGAGTTTAGACTCTTGGGCCGGTCTAGAAGAAGAAAAGGCCATCCTCCTAGGCCGAGCCCTGGTGTGGAAGCCGGTCCCCAAGGGACCCCGAGTTTATGAACCCGACAGGAGCCCCTGAGCCCCCGGGTGATTCGGGCAGAATCGTCTAGGGGATTTTTGTCTTGCCGGTGGGTGCGTGCGAGCGCAACCGTGGGTGTAGCCCCTGAGCCCCTGGGCGGTTCGTGCCGAACCAGCTGGGGGGTGTTTTTGAGTTTGTCAACGGGGGATGTTTTTCTATTTTGTTGACGGGTGTGCGCGAGCGCACCCGCGGGTATAGCCCCCGATCCCCAGGCGGTTCGGGCTGAACCGGCTGGGGGTGTTGTCTCAGCAGGCATGTATGCGTGTTTTTTAGTTTGAGATGTAATTTTGTTTTAACCACGGTGTCGTTGCGCGCCGTGGGATTGGGTGAGTCAGAGTCATGAATGGACCCTGGCGTCGGTGCACGCCTTGGGTGGAGATAGCTCGGTTTGGTTGTGTCAGAGCTCACTGATCTTTTGGCATCGATGCGTGCCACGGGATTGGGTGAGGCGGAGTTTGCGAATGGACCCAGGCGTCGGTGCACGCCATGGATCGAGAGAGTTAGTTTAGTTAGTTTAGGAAGCCGTTACACGAGTTTAGGAGTCGCGGTCCCAGGAGCCGTAGCCGGATGTCGCCGATCCTGTCGACGCGAGTTTGGGAGTCACGATCCCAAGAGCTATAGCCGGATGTCGCCTATCCGATCGACATGAGTTTAGGAGTCACGGTCCCAAGAGCCATAGCCGGATGTCACCGATCCAGTCGATGCGAGTTCAGAGTCACGGTCCCAAGAGCCGGAGCCGGATGTCGCCAATCTAGTCGACGCGAGTTCGGAGTCACGATCCCTTGGCATTTGAGCCCCTGAGCCCTGTTGGGCCTTCACGGGGGTTGGTGTGTGTAACAGAACCACTCAATTTATACAAGATCAAGTATGGCTGTCCCCGCTAACACGTTGACACGCGCATACTTTCACTTATATAAACCCGGTAGTCCACCGAGTGTCCCGAAAGACCTCGGTAAATCAACATCACAACCAAGATCGCGTGATTAAGCAAATACACGTCACATACATAGGGCGCAGGGGCACGGTTGCATGCGTCGGTAATGGCTGGGGTGAGCTCACGCATGGTTGCCACGCACAGGCCACGTGTCATCCATTGGAACATTTCTACGAACAGCTGGCGGGCGACGGATTGGCCGGCGTGAAACGCGTCTTTGGGATGTACACAGGCCGAATTTGACAATAGCCTCAAAATGAAGTTTGCTTCTTTCCTGATGCTCTACATTTCTTATATAAGGAACCAAGTCATTAGAGCTTTGGATCAGCGGGTAATTAAGCCTCAATATGATAGTGTCAACATGTTGATAACAGTCACGGGAACTCGCCTTCAGAGGTCAAACCTCGGTCAAACTCAGTGCAACTTTTTGTATGCTCTTCTCCATAATATAACCTTCAAGTTTTATTTTTGAACCAACTCAAGTTGCTTAGCAAAATTTGGAGAACGCAGGATGTCAATGTCGATGTCGGTGAATTCCGAACTGCAAACACTATCGGGTTGATTTCAGCTTTTCTATTAGACTTTGAGCCTTGTTTTGATCCATTTTGAAACCGAATCATGACTTGGTCTTTTAACAAAGTTTGTTATAATCAAACTTTTATTCAACTTTCATTCTTGGTCAGACCTCATATCTGGTCCAGAAGTCAACTTTATTTCTCGGTCAACGCAAAGCCCTTTTTGCTATAGAATCTAGGGTTTCCATTATTTTCGGATATTTTCTCCACCTTTGCTCAACATGAACCCTTCATAACTTTTGTTGTAGAGTTCAATTAGAGTTGTTTGAGCAAGGTTGCAAGGTTTGGTTAACTTCATAGGTTTCCATCCACTTGATAAAGCAATTTATGCAAAGATATGACTTATCGTTTCATGTGACTTTTTGATTCCAAACATCATGAAACTTTTCCAATGTTCAAGAGAGATTGATACTAAGGTGATGGACATGAGAGAGGTATTTTTAACATTATTCAAGCATACATTTGAAAAGAGTCATCATGTAGGTAAAGGTGTGTTGTCCAAGTTTAAGTTGGAGCTCACTCTTGTAGATTTGATCTTGACACCTTCAGCACCACTTAACATGCCATGTTTGAGCTCAATCCCATTGCTTAACTGGTGACAAACACCTGGGGTGTTATAGCCCTCCCCCCTTAAAGTAATCGCGTCCCGAGATTCAGTGCGAAAGACTTTTAAGGGAAGAGAAACTTGTCATCTAGTTTCCAACATCAGTGATAGCATTAGGCTACTTAACTTCAGAGTATCAGAGAGGCTAATTTGGTCATGACACTTTCTGATACTTGCTCTTCGTCATAAGCTGTTGTCTGAAGAATTTCCTTCATTGGCGTCCATAAAGCATTGTTACATTGGAAGAATCTAAGATAGCACTGTCTTGCATACTTCGGCCCTGATGTACGAAGAGTGATTCAAGCATAGACTAAATACTCGTAACATCTACTTCCCTAGTGGATATAGCATAGACCTATGGACTTTGCACTAAACCACAGTCTATTGACGGATATTCCTTGCAACGTTGCTATATTTGTTCCCAAGGGTTGAAAAGCAGTTCTCTACTAAAGTGGCTTGAGCACAACTTTTTGTAAAGGATGTGATCATAGACGGGGTAAACATCCTTTGAGAGTATGTGAAGCTAGTTAACCAATATCCAAACTGGTTGTAGCGGTGCAATCACTCATATGTCAACTAATGGAAAGCTACATAATGTTCCATGTGTGCAGTGCTCTTTCTCTGATAACAATACTGTATTACCTGAGTCCATTGAGTGAGCGGTGAATGTGATAGCTGACTCTGTTGACTCAGCATTTTCGACAACCATTATTTAAGGGAATTCTCGTATCCAAGCGGCAACAGTTATCTGAGTTGTATCTGAGGCAACCCCTTGGGTAAAACACATGGAAGACACCAAAGGCATGTCAGCATTGGAGAACCATTAATGCAGAAGGATGTTAGCAAGGCTTGGAGGACAACACAAGTTGCAAGTAATCACAAAACTAGGGACTAGTTCACTAGCAAGCAGGTTAAGTACAATTTGCCTTCATGGTGCAGTTGCACAGCAAGTTGGGTTGACTTGCATCATAGCAAAACCATCTTTCTTAATCTATATTTGGCGTCGAGGCTTCCTATGGTAGAACCTCCTAAATTATAGGGCCCACATGCACCTGTCACTGTCCAACGACCTTTGACATCTATGCATATGTTTCCGGTAACTTAAGAAGACTGTCGGGTGTCCTTGGGGAACCCCGAATCATCCACGATTTCTGAGCAGGATCACATTACAGAGTCATTGCAGTATTACAACATTTATTCAAATATCAACACCAGAGTAAAAATAGCGGAAGTCTTACGATAACTTAGTTTACAAACCAGTTGTTTCAAACCTTACAAACTAAGTTTGATAATTATTACAAACCATAGTAGTAGTGGAGTGGCATAATTAACATATACATAACACACAAAATAAACATCCTACCCAAGGATCAAACATTTACTTCTCATCGTCAGAACGAACGATAGTCATGCAGCACGATCCAAAACAGATCTGCTCATGAGGCTCACCTGCAACAAGGGTCAACGAACCCTGAGTACAAAAGTACTCAACAAGACTTAACCAAAATATTAACTAATAAACTCAGGAATGCAGGCTCAAGGATTCAAGGTATAGCTTTAACAATAATCAAAGTTCTTTTGCGTAAAAGCTCTTTAACAAAATTCTTTATATAGAAAACTTCATAAAAATCATATACAAAGCTGACACGATCCGTGTTGAGATCATGAAACTTCATATCCAACACCTTCACAAGCCTTATTCAAGTTCCAGTTATTAATACTACGATGATGAACAGAGAAGTGGGTCTCCATAACCAAGGAGCAACGACAATTTGAACCGATTAAAACCCAGCTGGGGATTCCAGACCACACGACATATGCAGGTCCCTGACCTACATATACCAACCTATTCTTAGATCCTCTAAAACAGGAACGGGTCCGCACCACCCGAGAATACAATACTCCACCAATCCAGCCCATTGCCATGTGGGTACACGCTATTCCCACCATCTCTCCACTCCCAGTGCGCGAGTAGCCATTCTCATAATAGAATCGCCAAGTTAAGGCTTACCGGAGTATGTGGTTAGTACTACAAAGTCTCACCGCACACAGTTCAACAACGGTACGGACCTTAACCGACACAGACGGAAAGAACCCGCTCACAAGACCTCCATGTCTTGTGGCTCTCACACACCGAGTCCGTCCGGTCTAAATTTATTACTTCACATTCTCATATTTCATGATAACATAAGTAACCAAAGATCCATTTAAAACTCGCAGGTGATAGATAATCACCCGACTAAGCATGACTAAGCATAACTAGTCATTTACGAATAAAATAGGTAATCAAGGTAGATATGGAAAAGCAAGGTTGGTAATGCACCAATTAGGTTTCCACCTGACTTCTAATCACTTAATGCAGTACGGAAAGCAAAAGCGAAATTAATTTTTGTAAAACACAAGGTAGGGTTGTATGCATCCGAGGCTTGCCTTCATTGACGGAAAAGTCCGGTTCCTGCGACGTTTCACAAGTATTCGATCCAGCCTCAATAGACGGATTAACCTCCTCAGCAACTTGATTAACTACTATGTGTTCACCTTCGTTCACTACACGTAGTAACAATGCCATGTTTAACATGATGTGGAATACGAAACATGATGCTCGATGATGGATGCAAAAATTAACAATTTGAATACAACTTTCCTTCGCGGTACAGTTGCAAGTCAAACAAACTAAATCTTTTTCGTAACACATACATCAATTGCCAAGGATCATTATCAACTAATGACCCAAGGTCATCACTCAATCCAAAATTTCAAACAAAACCTAAATCATTAAAGGTTACTATTTGCTTTTATGAATTAATTATTTAATTCAAAATTATGAAATAAATCAACTTATTCTAATTGAGCTCAAAATTTTAGTAAATGTTCATTACATGATAAGTAAGTGGCAAAACAAATTCCATAATTTTTGGACAATTAAATAAGCCTAGAAAAATCATGGAAATCCATTTATTAATAAATTGAGCAATTTTCATCACATTCAAAAATTGCTAAAAAACAATATTTCATATTTTTCTTAAATAATATTCATCACAAAGAGGTCACACAAAAATTTTCATAATTTTTGGAGCTCTAACTAAATCTACACAAAAAAACAAAAATAGACACTATTCATTCAAATCTGAAAAACATAAAATTCATTTTGAACTACACAGTCGCTGACAGGATGACCCCACATGTCATCTTCAACCTCCAGCTTTGACCCCGACGGCGACGGCGCTGACCGATGCTAACTCGCCGATGGTGAGACTAACGGCGAAGGCAACTGCACCAACATACTCCCCACGACTAAGCGCACCTACTGACGTCCTTAGTTGCATCAATTGCGGCATGAAATGAGCACAGTACCGGACATGGCGGACACGGCGGCTCGGTGGCGTTACGCTGGTGAAACAAGGCCGGTAGCGACTAAACAAATGGCCCAGAAAGACTCAGGAGCTCACCTCGATCACGCTGGAGTCGATGACCGAGCCGGAGGACCAACAGAGAGATGGGTCGACGTGTGCAGCAACCACGGCGGCGCAAGCAACATCGACGGCGAAGTCCTGGTGGCTGCGGTGGACAATTTGATCAAGCATCAAGGTACAAAGCACCATGGCATCATGGTGAAACTGAAGCACGACTTAGCAAGGACAGAGGCTCACCGTAGCGCGCTGGCCACGGCGACGCGCACACCACGGTGGTGCTGCCGGCCGCGAAGAAGAAGGACGGCAAGCGGCGTTCCTGGCAAAATCAGTCGACCATAGTTGGCTGGGTGGATGCACAAGAAGGGGACAGAGCTGGAACTGGCTTTGGCTATGACGGTGGAGCACTACCGTGACGGTGCGAGCTCGTCGGAGATGCGCAAGGCCGACAGAAAAACAGAGTAAGGGAAAAAGAAGAACGGCGGCTGCTCCAGAGCTTTATAGGATGGCCAAGGAAGCAAGGAGAAGCCACGGCAACATCTTTCCCATGCTAGCACGAAGCCAAGGCTACCACACGCACGCCTGGAACGCCGAAGACGGTCGCCGGCCATGTAGCAAGAACGGTGAACACTGTTCATCGAAATTACAAAGTTGCCATCCATTTGGAAACTCAAATTACTTCCAAATTTTTGTAACAACTCAAAAATCTCCAAGAATAAAAGTTGTTCAAAATTCAAAGTTCTACAACTTTACTTTTATAACCAACCCCAAATTCGGTCTATATTTTGAAATGAACTTTTGAATTTAAATAGGGAATATTTAACGAATTACGCCTTTTCGAATTACTCCAAATTTTTCATAACAACTTTGAAAACTCCAAAAACAAACTTTGTATAACTTGTCAAACTCTACACTTTTGCTTTTGGGCTCAACCCCAACATATGCTTAGATTTTGAAATGAGTTTTCAGGGTAGGGTTTAAATGCTAAAATCAGGGTTTTCTCGAAATTTCAAAATCCAAACAAACTTTGAACTTGAGTCAAACAATATAATTCAACACATACCACATAAATATAAACTTGTTTTAGTGTATGCATCTCAAAGTTTTCACCAAATGCCAAATGCTTTGCAATGCATATGATGACATGTCAGGTTTTAGTATTTAAACAGCCCGAGGTGTTACAATCCTCCCCCCTAAAAGAAATCTCGCCCCGAGATTCAAAGCCATAGGGTAAGTAATGGAAAAGGAAATGTGTCACGAGAACACATACAAAATCTATCCATAAAATAGTTGAGGTCCCTTTACAAAACACAACTTGTACAACCGAGCTCAACTAACATTACTCTATTCTATATTGACGCTAGAAACTCTGGAAACTTTTCTAACAAGTAATCTTCTGATTCCCAAGTAGCTTCCTCTTCTGAATGTTGATTCCATTGTATTTTATAGAACTTTATTGTCCTACTTCGAGTAACACGATCTTTCTGATCCAACACTCAGATAGGATATTCAGAATAAGTCAAATCTGGTTCAAGTTCCACCCCTTCAACCTCAACATTCTGCTCAGGCACTCGGAGACACTTCTTCAATTGAGAAACATGGAACACATCATGCACAGCTGCGAGATGTTCTGGTAATTTCAAGCGATATGCCACTTTTCCATACCTTCTCCAAAATTTGAAATGGTCCAATATATCGAGGTGCCAACTTTCCTTTAACACCAAAACGGGTAACTCCCTTCATTGGTGATACTTTCAGATATACAAAATCTCCTTTGTTAAATACCAATGGTCTCCGTCTTCTATCCGCATAACTCTTTTGGCAGGACTGAGCTATCTTCAAATTACTCTGTATTTGCCTAACCTTGTCTTCTGTTTCTTTCACAAGGTCAACTCCAAAGAATCTTCTTTCTCCAGGCTCAGACCAACTTAGAGATGTTCTGCACCTACGACCATAGAGTGCTTCAAATGGAGCCATTCTAATGCTTTCCTGATAACTATTGTTGTATGAGAACTCGGCTAAAGGTAAGCATTCATCCCACTTATTGGAATAGTTAAGGACACAACACCTTAACATATCTTCAAGTACTTGATTGACTCTTTCAGTCTGTCCATCAGTCTGCGGATGATAAGCTGTACTATATAGAAGTTTGGTACCCAATGAAGAATGCAATTGTTTCCAAAAGTTAGAGACAAACTATGTACCCCTATTTGACACAATAGTCTTGGGTACTCCATGGAGACTCACAATTCGCTCTAAATACATCTTAGCATACCGTATAGTGGGATATGTATTCTGAACTAGAAGAAAATGTGCTGATTTGGTTAGTCGATCTACAATAACCCATACTGAGTCAAATCCCTTTGATGTCTTGGGTAGACCAACAATAAAATCCACTACTTATATCCTCCCACTTCCAAGATGGAATAGGTAATGATTGTAATTCACCAGCAGACCTCAAATGTATGGCTTTCACCTTTTGACAAGTATCACACTTTGCTATATATCTAGCAATCTCTATTTTCATTTTAGTCCACCAGAATCTTTGCTTCAAGTCATGGTGCATCTTGTTGCTTCCTGGATGGATAGATAACCTAGTAGCATGTGCCTCTTCTAGAATTGACTGCCGCAACTCAGGGACTTTTGGTACCACCAGGCGATCCTTGAACCATAACACACCTTCATCATCTATGCTAAAGCATTCCGCTTTTCCATTCTTGACTCTTTCCTTAATATGGGCTATACCCTTATTTTCCTTCTGAGCAGCAGTAACTTGATCTCGAATAGTGGCTTCCACAATTATGCTGGTCAAACTACCTTGTTGAATTACTTCTACATTCAACTTCTCCATTTCTTGACATAAATTCAAACCCATTGTTCTCACTGTCAGACAATTGCAATAACTTTTGTGACTAAGGGCATCTACAACCACATTTGCTTTACCAGGGTGATAATGTACTTCCAAATCATAATCCTTAATCAGTTCTAACCATATTCTTTGTTGCATATTCAACTCTAACTGAGTAAAGATATACTTTAAGCTCTTATGGTCTGTATACATATGGCACATATTACCAAGCAGGTAATGCCGCCAAATCTTTAGAGCATGAACCATAGCTGCTAACTCCAGATCATGAGTCGGATAGTGTTCTTCGTGTTGCTTAAGTTGCCTGGATGCATAAGCAATAACTTGGCCTTCTTGCATCAACACACATCCAATACCAATACCTGAAGCATCACAATAAACATCAAACGGCTTCTCAATATCAGGTTGGGCTAACACTGGTGCAGTAGTCAACAGTCTCTTCAAAGTCTGGAAAGCCTCTTCACAATCAGATGACCAGACAAACTTGACTTGGTTCTTCAACAATTTAGTTATGGACTTTGATACTTTAGAGAAATCTGGAATAAACCGACGGTAATACCCCTGCCAAACCCAGAAAACTCCGAAACTTGATGAACTATGGTTGGCGGTTTCCAATCAAGCACATCCTTCACTTTGCTAGGATCAACTGCAACTCCTTCGGCTGACAAGACATGTCCAAGAAATTGCACTTCCTTAAGCCAAAAATCACACTTGCTGAACTTGGCATATAGTTGATGTTCTCTCAAGCGGGTCAGAACAATTCTGAGATGTTCCTGCATGTTCTTTCTTATTCTTGGAATATACTAAAATGTCATCAATAAACACCACTACAAACTTGTCTAGCTCAGACATGAAGTACTGAGTTCATCAGATACATGAAATGAGCTGGAGCATTTGTCAAACCAAAAGACATTACCAAGTATTCATATAATCCATATCTTGTGGTAAATGCCATTTTGGGAATATCTTCAGGCTTTATCTTGATTTGGTGATATCCTGACCTCAAATCTATTTTGGAGAAAACTTTGGCTTCGGCCAATTGATCAAAAAGCAAATCTATCCGAGGTAAGGGATACTTATTCTTGATGGTCACTTCATTCAACGGACGATAGTCAACACATAACCTCAGGGTCTCATCTTTCTTTTTCACAAAAATTGCCGGACATCCCCAAGGTGAGGAACTAGGTTGGATAAACCCCTTCTCAATCAATTCTTGTAACTGAGTCTTCAACTCGGCCAATTCCTTAGGTGGCATCCTATAAGCTCTCCGAGAAATCAGAGCTGTTCCAAGGTTGCAACTCTATGTTAAACTGTACATCCCTATCAGGTGGTAGACCGGGTAAATCTTCAGGAAACACATCCGGAAATTCACACACTACCGGGATATCTCTAATCTCTTTGACAGCAGTTGCACAAACCTTGCCCACTGATCTTCTTAGGGTTGGAAGTTGGATGAGAAGTTGAGAATTACTATCAGGCAAACTTACCCTTAAAGTTCTATTCAAAGCATCTATAACAGCCTTATGCTGATACATCCAATTCATTCCCAAGATTACATCTATATCCTGATCCTTAAGGATAATCATGGTAGTGGGAAAAATATGCCCACCTAGGTTTACGGGTACCTGGTATACCATTTCCTTAGTACACAGACGTCCCCCGGGCGACTGTATAAAGAAACTTTCCTTTGTTGCCCCAATTGAAATTTCATACTTCACGACAAATGTTCTATTGATGAATGAATGCGATGCGCCAGAATCAAAAAGTATAACTGCAGGGTGATTGGCAATAGGAAACATACCCATCATCACTGGCTCCCCTTCCGAACTTTCTCCAGCTTGAATATAGAACACCCGTCCTGTCTTCCTCTCATCTTTGCCCTTCTGAGCATTCTGATTGGGGTTCTTGTTTGGTGCCTGACCCTGTTGTTGATTGGCAGGGGCCTTCTGATAATTTTGATTAGCCTGCCTAGGATATGGACATTCCCTAGAGAAATAACCAGTCCTTCCACAATTGTAACATGGATAGTTGTGACCCTGGGACGTTGGAGCATTGCCACCAGGAGTATTGGTTGACTGTGAATTCGGTTAGGTTATAGCAGGACGGACATTTGACTGTTGCTCGGCTTGAGACTGCGGCGGACGGTAAGGAGGACGATTATGATGTACTGGATGATAAATCACCCTCTGCCTCTTCTGATTTCCCCCAAAAGATCTAGACGGCATACTCCTTTTCTTTTTGAACTCCTTATGCTACCAATACTTTGCCTCTGAAGCAATTGCAATATTTACTGCCTCATGATAAGTGACATTGGTGCAAGTTGTCATCATCATCTGCAGCTTGGTATTCAAACCTCTCATAAACCACCTCTTCTTCTTTGCATCAGTATTGACATGTTCTGATGCATATTGTGACAGGTGATTAAATCTTCCCACATACTGCATCACGGTTTGATCTCCTTGCTTCAAAGCAAGGAATTCATCTAGCTTCATAGCCATCACTCCTTCAGGGATATAATGGGCTCTGAAGGCAGTACGGAACTCAGCCCAAGTTATTGGAATGCCAGCTGGTTGCATAGCCACTAAGTTTGCCCACCAAGCACTTGCTGCTCCTCTAAGTTGCTGGGCGGCAAACGCAGGTTTCTGATACTCCGTGCATGGAATAAGGTCAAATTTCTGCTCCATGGTTCAAAGCCAGTCATCAGCCTCCAATGGTTCATCTACCTTGGTGAACACCGGTGGTCTTGTGTCTGTAAAATCAACATATGTAGCCTCCTGTCTGTTATGGTGGCGACCACGGTTTCCTTGCATCTGATTCTGATTACTTAGAGCTATCTCATGAAGCAAACGAGAATTTTTAGCCGTCACATTGACAAGTGCGGTTATAGCATCAGCTAGATTTGTTGGAACTGGTGGCAGATCTAGAATACCAGTCCTCATCTTGTGAAGTTCCCGGAATAAACGAACCCCGCAGTACGACGCATCTGCTCATAACAAACCAAACTTTATTCACAAGTCTTTATTGAATTGCACCAAAGCTTACTCCAGACACATTACATAGAGTTTACTAATATAAATACAAACCCGCAAGTACGAAAACAAAACTACATAACTTAACTAGAACTACTATTATACAACTCTACTCCTTTCCTTAATTACTTCAAACTTCAGGCTCGGTATCCATTCCGGAATTATTACCGCCTTCGTTATCACTTTCATCGATCATTACTAATTCTTTAGGATCTTCTTCTTCTTATGATTCAGTCATCATCGGCAAGGATGACACCGGGATCCATGGCATCAGCTTGGGGCTCATGATTTGGATCTAGTAGATTGCTAAGCCTATGAACTTCCTCATGCAGATAAGTATTATGTTCTTCTAAATCTTCTACATAGAATTCTAGCTCATGAGTTCTAGCTCTAGCTACATTTTCTCTCTGCCAAGCTTCATTCCTTACTTCCACCGTACGAACCAACATACGTTCGTAGTTCCTATGCATGGTGGTGAGACGCCTCAATTGATCCTGTAATTCTCCTACCTGTATAGCATCCAAAGCCCTATCTCTAGTAGCTTGTGCTAATTCTGCAGAAATCCTCTGTATCTCTGCCTAGGGATCAGGCCTAGAACTGCTACTGCTAGCACCATCATTTCTAGGGGCAAGTTGGTGACGAGGAACTCCTTTGGGTCCTAGTGGACTTACGGGGCGTCATCTTGGCATGAGCCATACTGTAGGAAGCCAATTTAATCCAAGTAAGACCATTTGATCAAAGTCTAAAGAGCAGCTAAGATGGATTACATTACTCAAACCAGACTCACTACTCAACTCCAGACTAAGAGGTGAAGGAAGTAACGAGTGAATTAATCATGATGCATGAATCGTTCTTACGAACAAAATCATCAAAGCTTATAATGCACATAAACAACATTTGTTTTTATATAGGGCATAGTAAGATTACTACTCCACCACACAAAACCATTTTAATCAAATAAGGAATGGTGAGAAAGAAATAAGATAAGTCAGAAGCAATTTGGACCAAATTAACAAGTTAAATTTAGGCATCCCAAATCATTTTGAAGTTTTTGTAAAACAATACAACAAAAACCTTGTAACGATCGCTCTGATACCATTCTGTGGCAGAACCTCCTAAATTATAGGGCCCACATGCACCTGTCACTGTCCAACGACCTTTGACATCTATGCATATGTTTCCGGTAACTTAAGAAGACTGTCGGGTGTCCTCGGGGAACCCCGAATCATCCACGATTTCCGAGCAGGATCACATTACAGAGTCATTGCAGTATTACAACATTTATTCAAATATCAACACCAGAGTAAAAACAGCAGGAAGTCTTACGATAACTTAGTTTACAAACCAGTTGTTTCAAACCTTACAAACTAAGTTCGATAATTATTACAAACCATAGTAGTAGTGGAGTGGCATAATTAACATATACATAACACACAAAATAAACATCCTGCCCAAGGATCACACATTTACTTCTCATCATCAGAAGGAACGATAGTCATGCAGCACGATCCAAAACAGATCTGCTTATGAGGCTCACCTGCAACAAGGGTCAATGAACCCTGAGTACAAAAGTACTCAACAAGACTTAACCGAAATATTAACTGATAAACTTAGGAATGCAGGCTCAAGGGATTCAAGGTATAGCTTTAACAATAATCAAAGTTCTTTTGCGTAAAAGCTCTTTAACAAAATTCTTTATATAGAAAACTTCATAAAAATCATATACAAAGCTGACACGATCCATGTTGAGATCATGAAACTTCATATCCAACACCTTCACAAGCCTTATTCGAGTTCCAGTTATTAATACTACGATGATGAACAGAGAAGTGGGTCTCCATAACCGAGGAGCAACGACTAATTCGAACCGATTAAAACCCAGCTAGGGATTCCAGACCACACGACATATGTAGGTCCCTGACCTACATATACCAACCTATTCTCGGATCCTCTAAAATAGGAATGGGTTCGCGCCACCCAAGAATATAGTACTCCACCAATCCAGCCCATTGCCACGTGGGTACACGCTATTCCCGCCATCTCTCCACTCCCAGTGCGCGAGTAGCCATTCTCGTAATAGAATCGCCAAGTTAAGGCTTACCGGAGTATGTGGTTAGTACTACAAAGTCTCACCGCACACAGTTCAACAACGGTACGGACCTTAACCGACACAGACGGAAAGAACCCGCTCACAAGACCTCCATGTCTTGTGGCTCTCACACACCGAGTCCGTCCGGTCTAAGATTTATTACTTCACATTCTCATATTTCATGATAACATAAGTAACCAAAGATCCATTTAAAACTTGCAGGTGATAGATAATCATCCGACTAAGCATGACTAAGCATAACTAGTCATTTACGAATAAAACAGGTAATCAAGGTAGATATGGAAAAGCAAGGTTGGTAATGCACCAATTAGGTTTCCACCTGACTTCTAATCACTTAATGCAGTACGGAAAGCAAAAGCGAAATTATTTTTGTAAAACACAAGGTAGGGTTGTATGCATCCGGGGCTTGCCTTCGTTGACGGAAAAGTCCGGTTCCTGCGACGTTTCACAAGTATTCGATCCGACCTCAACAGACGGATTAACCTCCTCAGCAACTTGATTAACTACCATGTGTTCACCTTCGTTCACTACACGTAGTAACAATGCCATGTTTAACATGATGCGGAGTACGAAACATGATGCTCGATGATGGATGCAAAAATTAACAATTTGAATACGACTTTCCTTCGCGGTACAGTTGCAAGTCAAACAAACTAAATCTTTTTCGTAACACATACATAAATTGCCAAGGATCATTATCAACTAATGACCCAAGGTCATCACTCAATCCAAAATTTCAAATAAAACCTAAATCATTAAAGGTTACTATTTGCTTTTATGAATTAATTATTTAATTCAAAATTATGAAATAAATCAACTTATTCTAATTGAGCTCAAAATTTTAGTAAATGTTCATTACATGATAAGTAAGTGGCAAAACAAATTTCATAATTTTTGGACAATTAAATGAGCCTAGAAAAATCATGGAAATCCATTTATTAATAAATTGAGCAATTTTCATCACATTCAAAAATTGCTGAAAAACAATATTTAATATTTTTCTTAAATAATATACATCACATAGAGGTCACACAAAAATTTTCATAATTTTTGGAGCTCTAAATAAATCTACACAAAAATAACAAAAATAGACACTATTCATTCAAATCTGAATAACAGAAAATTCATTTTGAACTACACAGTCGCTGACAGGATGACCCCACATGTCATCTTCAACCTCCAGCTTTGACCCCGATGGCGATGGCGCTGACCGATGCTAACTCACCGATGGTGAGACTAACGGCGAAGGCAACTGCACCAACATACTCCCCACGACTAAGCGCACCTACTGACGTCCTTAGTTGCATCAATTGCAGCATGAAATGAGCACGGTACCGGCCATGGTGGACATGGCGGCTCAGCGGCGTTACGCTAGTGAAACAAGGCCGGTAGCGACTAAACAAATGGCCCAAAAAGACTCAAGAGCTCACCCCGATCACGCTGGAGTCGATGACCGAGCCGGAGGACCAACAGAGAGATGGGTCGACGTGTGCAGCAACCACGGCGGCGCAAGCAACGTCGACGGCGAAGTCCCGGTGGCTACGGTGGACAATTTGATCAAGCATCAAGGTACAAAGCACCACGGCATCGTGGCAAAACTGAAGCATGACTTAGCAAGGACAGAGGCTCACCGTAGCGCGCTGGCCACGACGACGTGCACACCACGGTGGTGCTGCCGGCCACGAAGAAGAAGGACGACAAGCGGTGTTCCTGGTGAAATCAGTCGACCACAGTTGGCTTGGTGGATGCATAAGAAGGAGACGGAGCTGGAACTAGCTTTGGCTGCGACGGTGGAGCACTACCACGACGGTGCGAGCTCGTCGGAGATGAGCAAGGCCGACGGAAAAACAGAGCAAGGGAAAAAGAAGAACAACGGCTGCTCCAGAGCTTTATAGGATGGCCAAGGAAGCAAGGAGAAGCCACGGCGACGTCTTTCCCGCGCCAGCGTGAAGCCAAGGCCGCCACTGCGCGCACCTGGAACACCGAAGACGGTCGCCGGCCATGTAGCAAGAGCGGTGAACACTGTTCATCGAAATTACAAAGTTGCCATCCAGTTTGAAACTCAAATTACTTCCAAATTTTTGTAACAACTCAAAAATCTCCAAGAATAAAAGTTGTTCAAAATTCAAAGTTCTACAACTTTGCTTTTATAACCAACCCCAAATTCGGTCTACATTTTGAAATGAACTTTTGAATTTAAATAGGGAATATTTAACGAATTACGCCATTTCGAATTACTCCACATTTTTCATAACAACTTTGAAAACTCCAAAAACAAACTTTGTATAACTTGTCAAGCTCTACACTTTTGCTTTTGGGCTCAACCTCAACATATGCTTAGATTTTGAAATGAGTTTTCAAGGGTAGGGTTTAACTGCTGAAAATCAGGGTTTTCTCGAAATTTCAAAATCCAAACAAACTTTGAACTTGAGTCAAATAATACAATTCAACACATACCACATAAATATAAACTTGTTTTAGTGTATGCATCTCAAAGTTTTCACCAAATACCAAATGCTTTGCAATGCATATGATGACATGTCTGGTTTTAGTATTTAAACACCCGAGGTGTTACACTTCCATTCTTAGGCCAATCAATATCTCAAAAACCAAAATCCAAAAATCTATGGTTTGACACATTTCCAATTACTTTCAAATTGCAAGGGCACAATTTGACTTATAGAACACCTTGACTGCTCACGCATTGCTGATCTAAGAGGGCAAAAGCAAGGCACATGCGGGTGCAATTAGTCTTCTCAAAGGTATGGAGGGTTGTCTAACAGCAATACACCTACAAGTTGTAATTTCTTGGCATGAATTACAAACACAACCGTCTAATGCAAAGGATGATCGCAGTCACAACGAAATTGCAGATTCTGTACCCTTTTGTTTTCTATTCATATCTCACAAACTACTGCTCCAATATGCACAAATTTTGGTGGGCATGTAGATCCATGGGTCTTCTAACTACTCACCAAAATTCAACTCAACTGGACACCGTTTGGCCATCCAAACAATTCATCTACCAAAACTGCTCTGTTCTGAAATGGCAGCAAACCGAGCCGATAAGATATCTCTCAAATCCGATGTTTTACTCAACCAAAACTCAAACCAACTTAAGTAATTGAAGGGTCCTAAGCAAGGAATGAGATCACAAAGTTTGGGGTCAATCCAACTTCGTTTGAGTCACTAATCGCCGGCTTGAAGATAACTGGTTTAGTGTCACAAAATCTAGACAAATTTCGTGTTCTCCCTTTTCTTTGCTTCACACGTTGAGGTGTGTGTTTTGCACTCTCTAACCTTTCTCATAGCAGCAGCAGCCTTTCCCTAGCTGAGGATGGAGGCTAGAGTTTTGCTCACATGCTTCTTTGGTAACAATTCAACCATCGTTCTAGACACCAACTTGATGATGCACAAGCATTGGACTTGTGGCTATGTTTTCGGGACACAAACCATACTCTACATGGAGGGACTGTCCTGCAGAGATAAGGAACCATTCCTATATATCCTTCGGCACTTCATCCAATAGAGTCTGGACACATGTTTTAGGGGCACCTAGGGGCGCAAAGATGCTGACTGAAACTAGGAATGTGCTTTCGCTAGCACCTTACGTAGCCGATACAACGTCTTGTACTATCTGTGTGATTGTCCAGGATGGAATTGACTTGATAGCATAGGTTTTGGAAAACAAAGCAGTAGTTGCATTGCTAAATGGCTTGCTATTACATTGCTTAACATTGCTCTGCGAGACATAGCCTTCGTAATTAGCAAAAGTTGTCACCTAGCTAGAGGTTAAGCTTCTGACTAGTAACTAATCAGTTGTCTCTCAACACTAGAAGTTCTAAACCTTCACTCTTGCCAACAATAGTTGTGATTAACGCATAATAGATGGTCGCCATCGAAGTCAGCAGACAAGGGGTCACACTAGAGATTGTTGATCTCGACTGTGCGATCAGCATGCACATAATAATCAAGACTTGGATAGCCAGGTCATAATCATAATGTGACGTTCGATTCTTATCCAACTAACCATTTGTCCAACATTAAGTGTTGTATGCCTTTCTGATCCAACAATGATGACATAAGTTGTTCACTAGGTGACGGACGTCAATACTAGGACAACCAAGTGGAGTCACTTGTCTACCACCTCTTGTAGTCTGTTAACGTTTGTGTCGGTGACCATTTCTTCAAAGGTTATCCTTTTTATGACTTTAAAAGGAAGCTCTACTACTTTTGGTCTGATATATGGATCTTCGATAAGATATGGAGAGATAACCAAGGAAGAGCTCACGTGAAAATAACACATCGGTGCAGTTCAGTAATGGATCATGACTAGAAACCTCGATACCGGCACGCACCCAGCAGCACAACCATGTGCCAGCCGGCCACAAGGAGGCCCTCGGTTCCGTCGTGGCACCGTAGTTGCTACTCATAACACCATTACTGATCACACACCTAAAGTGAATTTTCAAGTTGCACAGATTGGGTCATAAGAACAAGCACTATGCAAAGGAGGGATAGCAAATAAAGGTAGTCACAAGGTTAGGACTCAACAAGGAGGCGATCAGAAGATCAAAACACAGTGCAAAAGAACATAGCCTAATTGCCAAAGGCAACTAAGCAGGAGACTCTTGCTTAATTTTCATAAACACATTGTGTCCACCATGGTGATTACCAGGTAAAGATTAACATGAGATTTGGTCTTACCGAGCAGCAACATGAGATCAAGACTGATAAACATCCAGAGACTTGAAAGGGTTGGAGGCAAAATAAATGAGATTCGTGGGCCAGAGCCAATGCACTGACTAGGGATTCAGTGGATAAAGCAATGACATGAGCTGCGAGGAAAAGGTTCCAAAGCCAGGATAGACAGCGATTAGTGTTGCACTAGATCATCAGTAAAAGAAGGAGCAATGAGATCTAACAAGGATTTTTGCAGCAGGATCCTCCCACACAGTTTGTTCCAAATTTATCAGTTTTGACTAAAACTTGTGGTCCTCCCACACCAGATCATCTGTAAAAACCATGCATGCAACCTTGTTTAAATTATATCTTGAGTTCCTGTGCTCCAAAAATTATGAAATTTTGTGGTAAGCTATTATTGCTTAGTAGAAGCTCTGGTAAAAATTTGAGAGTCATTGCATGTATGGTTTTTGAGTTATAGATTTTCCTTTTATCATTGAATGATCCTTGAGTGAATTTTTATAAATTATCTAGGAATCCAATGACCATGAAATTGTGTGGGGAATGTCCTAGTACCTTAAGAATGTAGAACAAGCTTTTCCAAATTTCAGCTAATTTTCTGCAAATAGGTCTTTATTGGCACTATTCATCTGAGTCTACAAGTTGTAGTTAGGCCCCTTCCCTTTGTCCAATTCTTGCGCGAGGTCCCTGGTCGTGAATCAGAGCAGGCGACGAGCTCGGCATGGCCGATTTCCACCGGCACAGGCCCTTGCCGTCGGCGGGAGGTGGCGCTAGGGTAAGACGGGTCCCGTGCGCACCAAAGGAGGGGCGCAGCTCGAATGGAGGCAGCCAGAATTGGCCGGACCACAAGCAACAGCGGCTCCAAGCCACCGGCTCCTGCGACGGTGGAAAAAGGGCGGCAGCGGACGGTGGGTTCTGCCGACACAGGTGGCTCCGGCGGTGAGCTGTAAGGCCACTACAAGCCGTGGACTGCACTTGGCCATAGCCTGGCCAGTGGTAGCAGCAAGCGGACGGCGCAGCTGCTCGAGCTTGCTGTGGCCATGGCGCGACCGTGCTTAGGCACGCGCGCGCATGTGCTGGAGAGCGAGAGGAAGAGGGCAGAGAGTGAGAGAGAGTGCTAGAGAGAGGGCAGGAGCGCCTCCCCATCGATGCAGGGCGTAGGGGCATGGTTGCACGCGTCGGCAATGGCTGGGGTGAGCTCACACATCGTTGCCACGCAGAGGCCACGAGGCATCCATTGGAACGTTTCCACGAACAGCTGGCAGGCGATGGAGTGGCCAGCGTGAAACACGTCTTTGGGACATACACGGGCCGAATTTGACAATGGCCGCAAAACGAAGTTTGCTTCTTTCCTGACGCTCTACATTTCTTATTTAAGGAACCAAGTCATTAGAGCTTTGGATCAGTGGGTAATTAAGCCTCAATATGATAGTGTCAACATGTTGATAACAGTCACGGGAACTCGCCTTCGGAGGTCAAAACTCAGTCAAACTCAGTGCAACTTTTTGTATGCTCTTCTCCATAATATAACCTTGAACTTTTATTTTTGGACCAACTCAAGTTGCTTAGTAAAATTTGGAGAACGCGGGATGTCAATGTCGATGTCGGTGAATTTCAGACTGCAAACACTGTCGGGTTGATTTCAGCTTTTCTATTAGACTTTGAGCCTTGTTTTGATCCATTTTGAAACTGAATCATGACTTGGTCTTTTAACAAAGTTTGTTATAATAAAACTTTTATTCAACTTTCATTTTTGGTCAAACCTCATATCTAGTCCAAAAGTCAACTTTATTTCTCAGTCAACGCAAAGCCCTTTTTGCTATAGAATCTAGGGTTTCCATTATTTTTGGATATTTTCTCCACCATTGCTCAACACGAACCCTTCATAACTTTTGTTGTAGAGTTCAATTAGAGTTGTTTGAGCAAGGTTCCAAGGTTTGGTTGACTTCATAGGTTTCCATCCACTTGATAAAGCAATTTATGCAAAGATATGACTTATCATTTCATGTGACTTCTTGATTCCAAACTTCATGAAACTTTTCCAATGTTCAAGAGAGATTGATACTAAGGTGATGGACATGAGAGAGGTGTGTTTAACATTATTCAAGCATACATTTGAAAAGTGTCTTCATGTAGGTAAAGGCGTGTTGTCCAAGTTTAAGTTGGAGCTCACTCTTGTAGATTTGATCTTGACACCTTCAGCACCACTTAACATGCCATGTTTGAGCTCAAACCCATTGCTTAACTTGTGACAAACACCTAGGGTATTACAGCCCTCCCCTTAAAGGAATCACGTCCCGAGATTCGGTGCAAAAGACTTTTACGGGAAGAGAAACTTGTCATCCAGTTTCCAACATCAGTGATAGAATTAGGCTACTTAACTTCGGAGTATCAGAGAGGCTAATTTGGTCACGACACTTTCTGATACTTGGTCTTTGTCGTAAGCTGTTGTCTGAAGAATTTCCTTCGTTGGCGTCCATAAAGCATTGTTACATTGGAAGGAATCCAAGATAGCACTGTCCTGCGTACTTCGTCCTTGATGTACAAAGAGTGATTCAAGCATAGACTAAATACTTGTAACATCTACTTCCCTAGTGGATATAGCATAGACCTATGGACTTTGCACTAAACCACAGTATGTTGACGGATATTCCTTGCAACGGTGCTATATTTGTTCCCAAGGGTTGAAAAGCAGTTCTCTACTGAAGTGGCTTGAGCACAACTTTTTGTAAAGGATGTGATCATAGATGGGGTAAACATCCTTTGAGGGTATGAGAAGCTAGTTAACCAATATCCAAACTGGTTGTAGCGGTGCAATCACTCATATGTCAACTAATGGAAAGCTACATAATGTTCCATGTGTGCAGTGCTCTTTCTCTGATAACAATACTGTATTACCTAAGTCCGTTGAGTGAGCGGTGAATGTGATAGCTGACTCTGTTGACTTAGCGTTTTCGACGACCATTATTTAAGGGAATTCTCATATCCAAGCGGCAACAGTTATCTGAGTTGTATCTGAGGCAACCCCTTGGGTAAAACACATGGAAGACACCAAAGGCATGTCAGCATTGGAGAACCATTGATGCAGAAGGATGTTAGCAAGGCTTGGAGGACAACACAAGTTGCAAGTAATCACAAAACTAGGGACTAGTTCACTATCAAGCAGGTTAAGTACAATTTGCCTTCATGGTGCAGTTGCACAGCAAGTTGGGTTGACTTGCATCGTAGCAAAACCAGCTTTCTTAATCTATATTTGGCATCGAGGCTTCCATTCTTAGGCCAATCAATATCTCAAAAACCAAAATCCAAAAATCTATGGTTTGACACCTTTCCAATTACTTTCAAATTGCAAGGGCACAATTTGACTTCTAGAACACCTTGACTGCTCACGCATTGCTGATCTAAGAGGGCAAAAGCAAGGCACATGGGGGTGCAATTAGTCTTCTCAAGGGTATGGAGGGTTGTCTAACAGAAATACACCTACAAGTTGTAATTTCTTGGCATGAATTACAAACACAACCGTCTAATGCAAAGGATGATCGCAGTCACAACGAAATTGCAGATTCTGTACCCTTTTGTTTTCTATTCATATCTCACAAACTACTGCTCCAATATGCACAAATTTTGGTGGGCATGTAGATCCATGGGTCTTCTAACTACTCACCAAAATTCAACTCAACTGGACACCGTTTGGCCATCCAAACAATTCATCTACCAAAACTGCTCTGTTCTGAAATGGCAGCAAACCGAGCCGACAAGATATCTCTCAAATCCGATGTTTTACTCAACCAATACTCAAACCAACTTAATACATTGAAGGGTCCTAAGCAAGGAATGAGATCACCAAGTTTAGGGTCAATCCAACTTCGTTTGAGTCACTAATCGCCGTCTTGAAGATAACTGGTTTAGTGTCACAAAATCTAGACAGATTTTGTGTTCTCCCTTTTCTTTGCTTCACACGTTGAGGTGTGTGTTTTGCACTCTCTAACCTTTCTCATAGCAGCAGTAGCGTTTCCCTAGCTGAGGATGGAGGCTAGAGTTTTCCTCACATGCTTCTCTGGTAACACTTCAACCATCATTCTAGACACCAACTTGACGATGCACAAGCATTGGACTTGTGGCTATGTTTTCGGGACACAAAGCATACTCTACATGGAGGGACTGTCCTACAGAGATAAGGAACTATTCCTATATATCCTTCAGCACTTCGTCCAATAGAGTCTGGACACATGTTTTAGGGGCACCTAGGGGCACAAAGATGCCGACTGAAACTAGGAACATGCTTTTGCTAGCTCCTTACGTAGCCTATACAACGTCTTGTACTATCTGTGTGATTGTCCAGGATGGAATTGACTTGATAGCATAGGTTTTGGAAAACAAAGCAGTAGTTGCATTGCTAAACGGCTTGCTATTACATTGCTTAACATTGCTCTGCGAGACATAGCCTTCGTAATTAGCAAAAGTTGTCACCTAGCTGGAGGTTAAGCTTCCGACTAGTAACTAATCAGTTGTCTCTCAACACTAGAAGTTCTAAACCTTCACTCTTGCCAACAATAGTTGTGATTAACGCATAACAGATGGTCGCCATCGAAGTCAGCAGACAAGGGGTCACACTAGAGATTGTTGATCTCGACTGTGCGATCAGCATGCACATAATAATCAAGACTTGGATAGCCAGGTCATAATCATAATGTGACATTCGATTCTTATCCGACTAACCATTTGTCCAACATTTAGTGTTGTATGCCTTTCTGATCCAACAATGATGACATAAGTTGTTCACTAGGTGACGGATGTCAATACTGGGACAACCAAGTGGAGTCACTTGTCTACCACCTCTTGTAGTCTGTTAACGTTTATGTTGGTGACCAGTTCTTCAAAGGTTATCCTTTTTGTGACTTCAAAAGGAAGCTCTACTACTTTCGGTCTGATATATGGATCTTCAATAAGATATGGAGAGAAAACCAAGGAAGAGCTCACGTGAAAATAACACATCGGTGCAGTTTGGCAATGGATCATGACTAGAAACCTTGATACCGGCGTGCACCCAGCAGCACAACCATGTGCCGGCCGGCCACAAGGAGGCCCTCGGTTCCGTCGCGGCACCGTAGTTGCTACTCATAACACCATTACTGATCACACACCCAAAGTGAATTTTCAAGTTGCACAGATTGGGTCATAAGAACAAGCACTATGCAAAGGAGGGATAGCAAACAAAGGTAGTCACAAGGTGATGACTCAACAAGGAGGTGATCAGAAAGATCAAAACACAGCGCAAAAGAACATAGCCTAATTGCCGAAGGCAACTAAGTAGGAGACTCTTGCTTAATTTCCATAAATGCATTGTGTCCACCATGGTGATTACCAGGTAAAGATTAACATGAGATTTGGTCTTGCCGAGCAGCAACATGAGATCAAGACTGATAAACATCCAGGGACTTGAAAGGGTTGGAGGCAAAATAAACGAGATTCAAGGGCCAGAGCCAATGCACTGACTAGGGATTCAGTGGACAAAACAATGACATGAGATGTGAGGAAAAGGTTCCAAAGCTAGGATAGATAGCGATTAGTGTTGCACCAGATCATCAGTAAAAGAAGGAGCAATGAGATCTAACAAGGATTTTTGCAGTAGGGTCCTCCCACACAGGAGCAGGACAACCACGAAATATGCAAGCATTCAAGGGAACTAAGCTTGGGCGTAAGGTCAAGCAAAGGCATGGATAAAGGTCTTCGTAGCGCAACGTTCAAGGCTAGCATTCACGTGTACCAGCTCAGGTTCCTAAAAGATAACTTAATTGGAGATGACAACCATGCGATTACGTAACTTGAGCATTGTTCTAGGATAAAGCCATTTGACACTCATATGCTTACCGAGGACAAACGAGGTGACAACTATGGCACTAATTAGATAACAAGCATACATACCACATCATAGTTTCAAGCAAGCATTTGAGAGATTCAATCAAATTAGCTTAAGCACAAATACTAAGCACAAGGCTCACACACATAACAAGCATTTACTAGACAAGATTTAACTACAAGCTTGGCCCAAAACCAAATCAAGCTAAAGCATCCACTTAGTATATGCACAGAAAACTGAACAATAGTACAGTAGGCACATGTTTCAAGCATAACTAAAGTTGTAGGCATCAAACAAAGGTGATCCTAGACTTTAGGTAAAGCTTATTAAGTTGTCTATAACTTTCTTATTATCATATTAAGATGATCCTACAGCTAGCAAGACCAAACAAGACAAAGAAGACATCTCTGCCCAGATTTGGACAGATTCTGTCATTCCATTTGCAAGCTCATAACTGGAGATTTAGATCACCAAAAGCAGTGCTATTAGACATTTTGGAAAGCTTAGAAAAATTACTATACTTCTTCTACTATTTCCAAGAAATAATTCTATATGCACACAGGTAAAACAAACCAAATATTCAGATCTGTTCAGAACATAAGCAAAACCTAACAATAAACTTCTAAAATTCATAAGTCCTAAACCATAAGGTCTGGGGTCATGAAATTTTAGGACAAGCAAGATACGAAAGTTAGCTACGACTTTGGTATCCTCCATAACTATAGAAAACACCGTTATGACCACGAAAACATCACTACTATAGAAACTGTTCTAGCAGCCAACGTCCCACAAGCAAAACAAAACTTGCCTTTGTTCTACTTAACAAGAGAGCACACGAACATGTTATTCTAGCAGCTCTAAACATTGTTACCTTAGACCAACAATAAATTATTTTTAGTCATAAGAATCACAAGTACTTAAGTGAGGCCTAAAGCATTTGCAAAAGCTTGTAAGAGCAAAATACCCACCACTTGGCTAAACTAGAGGACATTTATAGGTTTAAGCATGTAACCACAATTATTTCTAGCAACGCTAAGCACACACTTTTCTCAAGCACTTCCTATTCAAGCAACATGGAACAAGGCATTTTGTCTAGCTTCACACAGGGAAGATAGCAACATCACATTGATCACAAGTTACTTAGTATTAGAACAAGGTGAGGGAAGCATATTTATGCACAAGCACAATCATGATGCATGCTCGTCCTATTCGTCCTCACAAAATTGCCAGCCTAAGGTGGCAATCATGTTCTATGTCGGCGGCATAACATGTACTCTCTTGATATATAGCTAGTCGTCAGCTACATTCAATCTACGCATTCGTGGTTAGCGTACCTGCAGGCAAATTCATTGCAGCCCATCCCCACAAGAGATAAATAAGCACACAATGAAAGCAGTAAACTAAGATACTCTCCATATATACATCCCCAGATGTATATACTTCGGTATCCATAGCTACCCAGCAAATATACCCACAATTAAGTACCTTCATATATACATGGTGTAACATATAAATATTCCAGTAACCACAGCTAACTCTCCCCTAGACTGACAGTTGGACGGTCATGCTCTCACAACTCACACTTACCTGGGCGTAGAGGCAATTGATCCATACATTACCATTCAAGCGAATGGCATCCATACAATAGCACGCCGTATGGACGATGAAAGTAAAACCCCCATGTTAGTACTTAGATAGCCACCTAATAGTCCTTAACTGGGCATAAAGGAGGATGTCGCTAGCATAGTTTTGCAAATTAATTTTTGACAATTTTGTCTGTAGCTAAAGTTTTAGTTAAAATAGGCTTTTTAAAACTAAAATTTTGTTTTTTAAAATGACGTACATGACAGTATTATGCTTAATCTTGCTCTAATGCCAGCTGTAACAAAACCGCCCAATTTATACAAGATCAAGTACGGCTGTCCCCGCTAACACGTTGACACGCGCATACTTTCACTTATATAAACCCGGTAGTCCGCCGAGTGTCCCAAAAGACCTCGGTAAATCAACATCACAACCAAGATCGCGTGATTAAGCAAATACACATCACATACGCAGGGTTGTAGCAGAAATAATATTACAAATGGGTTCACAAATAATAGTACAAGTTTGGGTTTCAAAACCGCTTAGTGAAAACAACATAGCTTTCAAATAATTACATTAATATAAGTTCCAAATATATTGCTAGCATAAGTGACATCCTCAGACAAAAGCATATAGATGAGAACTAAATATAGAATCACCGATCCCACCGGCGGTTAGCCACCATCTTCAGCAGGCCAAGAACTTCACCTACAACATGGTGGGATAAACCCTGAGTACTTGAATGTACTCAGCTAGACTTACCCATTATAAACCAGAAATAAAGTGACACCAAGGATTATGCAAGGCTTTATCAATGGATCTAGCTGGACAACCTTTTTGCATAAAAGCTTGAGTAACCATTAGCATTATTCACGTGTACTAGCAGTGACTTTTAGCCATTACCTACCATCTACATTAGCACCTGTACTAATCAATCACTTAATTAAGTTGCAAACAATAATAACCATGTCAGGTATTTCATGGCTCATTATCATAATCATCATCATTTAACCATATCTTTAAATTTAGTGAATCTACGTTGCCGCTGCTCAGTCAAGTTCTCACTATCCGAGAGAGACAGCAATTCGAATTGATTCCTATCTAGCTGGAGGGGTATTCCTAACACAAACCTTGCTTCCCCCGTCAGGGTCGCAAACAAGTCACCTTTGGTACAATTCAGGAGTCGCGAGTCCGATCAGTGCCGCAAATTCAGAGAACCACTCTGCCATGAGTGCTCGGTGACTTAACCCGCCCTTGGGCTTACGCCAATGGCTCTCCACACATCCTTACTTCCATCCAGATTGTGAACCCCTGCTCGCGTCCCTGGCCTGAATCGAGCTACTAGGCTTCGCGGTCGAAATGAGTTATCCAGCCAGCTAAATGTTAGGCTGCGTTCAACATGACATAAGGACGTAGAGCGTATCGGTCCTTAAACGACACAGACGGGGATAGATTCACACCCAAGACCTCTATGCCTTGTTGCTACACTACCATCATCCTGTCCGGTCTCTTTTCATTATTAACACATGGTTCTTTTTCATGATAGCAAATATAGCCAACCATGACCAGAGGTCATCCTACATCTTGCAGGTGACAGGAAATCACCCGACTTCTACCGGTCTAAGCATAGCTAAGCATCATTCGATCCTACACTTAATTAGGATTCACAGGATTTTATCTAGACAAGGTAAGGATATAATGCAACAATTGGTTCCAACCAATTCCTATACTTAATGCATCATCAACAATAAAAGATACTCAAGATATTTGTAAAAACATGGGAGGCTTAGAATGCTCCAGGGCTTGCCTGGGATCCGACACAAGTCAGTTCAGTTAGCTTGCACCGTCTTGGTGACATCTCCGGTCCTAGCACTTGCTTAGTCCTTTCATCTTCGGGATAGATCCACCAAACCCAATCTTCGAGTTTGGCTCCACATCACATCCTTCACGTGGTTCATCTAGCGTACCTAAATGAGATGCAAGATGCATGTGTATGAATGTGATGAATGGTAACACAAGATGCATCACATAAGCATTCAAGACAAACACAAGATTATGCAAGACATAGACACCAATAGCTATTTAACTAACATCACACAACTAACTATAGAGAGCAAGCACATCAAGCATGACACAAGCTTAACAAGGTCACAAGTATCATAACTTGACCATCAACAAGGGCATAAGCCACACTTAGCAACACATGGAGTAAACAACCACAACTAGCATATGTCTATTTCTGGACTGGAAACAACAGCTTCATGTTTGGATCATAACTAGAGTTATACAAATCCAATAGCCATGCAACAAGACATTCTGGAAATCTTATGAAATTTTCTACAATTCATCTTTAATCATCTTAGCATGATTCTCAAGTTAACTAAGTAAAATATACCCATTTATAGAAACTGGTCCACAATTGATAGAGAGCAGCCATTTCTGAAACCCAACTTTAAACAGGCATAACTCACAAACCACAAGGCCAAATACCACCAAATTTTAACAAAAGCTAGATACATGAATTATCTACAACTTTTGTATAAACAAGTTTCACAACAAAGCACATTATCATTAAGAACTTTGCTAGGTTCCCAGATCTATCCATAAACCACATCGGCAAGAAAATAATTATTAACTTATGTTGCAAACACATAATTGGGCAAAACCAACTTTACCATCATTTCACACATGACTAAAGAACACCAGAAAGCATGGTGCTCACCTCTAAATAAATTTTCTTAAAGCATTTCTTAATTTATTTAGACATCAAGGTGTATTTATGAACATATACCTAAAATGCACAATAAATTCTACAACAATTACAGTAGCTCACCTATCCTCTCAATAGTCTACTGTACAAATTTCATACCATTTGCATAAGTATAGCTGCCTCTATGAAAAAGACAATTTGCTATTGCAAGAGGTCATGTGAGAGCGAGATAAACCAATAACTCACTCATACTTCATCCAATACTCATAAAATTTTTACCACACATCAAATATCACATGAGTAGCATGCCACAAAAATTTCACTTCATTTGGAGCCCTAGATCTATAGTTATGGAAAATAACAAATTCAATTAGCATTACAACCTTACTACACAAATCTATTTTTACAGCACAATATTTAAACTAAAACATGCCATATTATAGATCTAATGCATAGACAATTTCACAAGGATTCCAAAAAGTCTTCATTTGCTATTTTACGAATTTCCTATGAATTCTTATGGATTTTCCAAATTTCAGCTAATTTTCTACAGATAGGTCCTTATCGGCACTATTCATCTGAGTCTACAGGTTGCAGTTAAGCCCCTTCCCTTTGACCAATTCTTGCACGAGGTCCTTGGTCGCGAATCAGAGCAGGCAACGAGCTCGGCAGGGCCGATTTCCGCCGGCACAGGCCCTTGCCGTCGGCGGGTAAGACGGGTCCCATGCGCACCAAAGGAGGGGCGCAGCTCGAACGGAGGCAGCCAGAATTGACCGGACCATGAGCAGCAGCGGCTCCAAGCCGCCGGCTCTGGCGACGGTGGAAAAAAGGCAGCAGCGGACGGTGGGTTCGGCCGACATAGGTGGCTCTGGCGGCGAGCTGTAAGGCCGCTACAAGCCGTGGACTGTGCTTGGCCATAGCCTGCCCGGTGGTAGCGGTAGGAGGACGGCGTAGCTACTCGAGCTTGCTGCGGCCATGGCGCGACCGTGCTCAGGCACGCGCGCGCAGGCGCTGGAGAGCGAGAGGGAGAGGGCAGAGAGTGAGAGAGGGTGCCAGAGAGAGGGCAGGAGCGCCTCCCCATGAACACAGGGCGCAAGGGCACGGTTGCACACATCGGCAATGGCTGGGGCGAGCTCACGCATGGTTGCCACGCATAGGCCACGCGACATCCATTGGAATGTTTCCGCGAACAGCTGGCGGGCGACGGAGTGGCCGGCGCGAAACGCGTCTTTGGGACGTACATGGGCCGAATTTGACAATGGCCCCAAAATGAAGTTTGCTTCTTTCCTGACGCTCTACATTTCTTATTTAAGGAACCAAGTCATTAGAGCTTTGGATCAGCGGGTAATTAAGCCTCAATATGATAGTGTCAACATGTTGATAACGGTCATGGGAACTCGCCTTCGGAGGTCAAAACTCGGTCAAACTCAATGCAACTTTTTGTATGCTCTTCTCCATAATATAACCTTCAAGTTTTATTTTTGGACCAACTCAAGTTGCTTAGCAAAATTTGGAGAACGCGGGATGTCAATGTCGATGTCGGTGAATTCTGGACTGCAAACACTGTCGGGTTGATTTCAACTTTTCTATTAGACTTTGAGCCTTGTTTTGATCCATTTTGAAACCGAATCATGACTTGGTCTTTTAACAAAGTTTGTTATAATCAAACTTTTATTCAACTTTCATTTTTGGTCAAACCTCATATCTGGACCAGAAGTCAACTTTATTTCTCGGTCAACGCAAAGCCCTTTTTGCTATAGAATCTAGGGTTTCCATTATTTTTGGATATTTTCTCCACCTTTGCTCAACACGAACCCTTTATAACTTTTGTTGTAGAGTTCAATTAGAGTTGTTTGAGCAAGGTTGCAAGGTTTGGTTGACTTCATAGGTTTCCATCCACTTGATAAAGCAATTTATGCAAAGATATGACTTATCATTTCATGTGACTTTTTGATTCCAAACTTCATGAAACTTTTCCAATGTTTAAGAGAGATTGATACTAAGGTGATGGACATGAGAGAGGTGTGTTTAACATTATTGAAGCATACATTTGAAAAGAGTCATCATATAGGTAAAGGTGTGTTGTCCAAGTTTAAGTTGGAGCTCACTCTTGTATATTTGATCTTGACACCTTCAGCACCACTTAACATGCCATGTTTGAGCTCAAACCCATTGCTTAACTAGTGACAAACACCTAGGGTGTTATAGTGTGAGTCATTTTGTGCTACCCCATCCAGTTCCTCACAACTGAAGGGGCTAAGTTTCGTCGCCTGACCCGATCGCTCGGGCTTGAAGACTTGCTTGGTGAGCTCGCTAACGGGTGTGATCGAGCGGAATCTGGGCCCGTCGTTTGTGACAGGGTCAGCATAGCCCTCTTGTGGCATTCCACTACTCCTTTACCTACAGCTCGACAGATGCCTAGGTCATTTTGGAGACCGACCCGGGTGGTTTAATGGCCTCCCCTCGATGGAGATTCTATGGGCTTGGCGAGAGGTTCAGGATCGAACGAGAAGGTTGAGATGACCCGGTTTGCCAGACCGGGCGAAGGCCGCACGGTGCTCATCTATGGTTTTCTCCCCTGGCTCTGTTTTGGTTGCTCATATCGAATGAGGCAAGCCATCACTTCGTGGCGCAACACGGAGCGTTCTGGTGCATTTCGCTGCACGTGCGATGCTTAGTTCCCGAGCCCCCGGGCAGTTCATGCCCTAACCATCTGGGGGGTTCAGGCGTATGAGATGGATGCGCATATGGATGTATGAATGATTTGTAATGAAATAGAGGGGCTTTTGATAGTGTTTTACCTTGACGACTGGAGTGATGGGGTTCGAAGAGCTCTAGTCAGAAATGTCCGTCCGAGACCTACGATCGTCAATCGTGGGTTAGCCCTTGTGTGAATATTTTAGTATTAATGAACACATGCTCACCTTGATGACCTGAGAGACGGGGTTCGGAGAGCTTCAGTCAGAAATGTTCGACCGGGACCCATGCTCGTCATTCGAGACAGAGTCGGCGTGGCCCGCATGGGGTGCCCCTTTGCTTCCTACCTGTATCTCAGGTGTGGATACTGAGCGATTCGATCGACTCAGGGGGCCGGTTGGTCTCTCGGCGGAGATTTCGTGTGGTGGTGCTTGCACGACTAGAGTGATGGGGTTCGCAGAGCTCCAGTTGGAAATGTTCGACCGGTACCTACGCTTGTCAATCGTGGGTTAGCCCTCATGTGAACAGTTTATTTAATGAACACATCCGTGCTGTCCTTGTGACAGAACCACGATATTCGTTCCCTATGTTTATCTTAGCATAATTTTTGTTTTTTTTATCCTTTCTTTCTCGTACCTGTCTGTTTGTTCCATAGGCTGCGACCTTGTGAGCCTGGGGCATGGCCCACGAGGCTCAGCTGTTCGTAACCGTAGGAAAAGGTGGGGTGCGTTTGGTCAGGAGTAAGAACAGAGTTATGTAAGGTAAACACAGGAAATGGAATGTGTTTCTGTTTGGGGACACAGTTGCTTTATCGTGCGATAGTAAAAAGGAGAGGTAATATTTTAATATTGTACCCTTATGGAGCCCCCGAGCGACCCAGGCTAAAAGTGTTTCGGGCAGGGGTGCCCTTATGGGAGCATGTTCTAACTAAAAAGTGGTTTAGACCAAATTTAGGGGAAAAATGATGTAGCTGTTCAATGTTCCAAGTGTTGTTGAGAAGGTTGCTGTTGTTGTCCTCCAGTCGGTAGGTGCCCAGTCGGACTACTTCAGTTACCATATAGGGTCCTTTCCATGGTGGAGAGAGCTTGTGTTTTTCCTTCGTTGATTGGGTCCTCCGGAGTACAAGGTCACTGACTTTGAGAATCCTTCCTCTAATCTTCCTTTCGTGGTACCTGCAGAGGGTTTGTTGGTATCGAGCGGAGCGGATGACGGTTGCTTCACGAGCCTCTTCGAGTAGGTCGACTGCGTCTTGTTGGGCCTCCGTGGCTCGGTCGCTATCGAAAGCCTTCACTCTTGGTGCACCGTGGTCTAGGTCGGAGGGCAACATTGCCTCAGCTCTGTAGGCTAGGAAGAAGGGTGTGAATCCCGTAGATTGGTTTGGGGTCGTTCTTAGGCTCTAGAGGATCGCTGGGACCTCCGCAACCCATCGCTCGGTGTATTTGTTGAGTCAGTCGAAGATGCGTGACTTAAGTCCTTGGAGGACCATGCCATTGGCGCATTTGACCTGACCGTTCGTTCATGGATGTCCGACCAAGGCCCAGTTGATCCTGATACCGTATTCGTCACTGAAATTTAGGAACTTTTTTCCGGTGAAGTTGGTCCCATGGTCAGTGATGATACAGTTGGGAACGCCGAATCGATAGATGATGTCAAGGAAGAATTTGACTGCCTCCTTCGACTGGATGTTGGTGATGGGTTTGGCCTCTATCCACTTGGTGAATTTGTCGACCGCTACAAGTAGGTGAGTGAAACTGCTCGGGGCCCTTTTGAGGGGTCCTACCATGTCAAGGCCCCAGACCGCGAATGGCCAGGTGATAGGGATAGTTTGGAGCTCTTGTGCCGGCAAATGGGTTTGCCAGGCGTAGAATTGGCATCCCTCACACCTGCGAACGACTTCCTCTACATCTCATAGTGCGATGGGCTAGTAAAAACCTTGGCGGAAGGCTTTTCCGACTAGCAACCTTGGGGCCACGTGATGCCCGCAAATGCCGGCATGAACCTCGAGGAGGAGATCCCTCCCTTGGCTAGTGAGGATACACTTCATGAGTACCCCTGATGGGCTCCGTTTGTAGAGCTCGTCACTGAGTACAACGAAGGTCTTGGCACGTCGAGCGATTTGTCGGGCCTCTGTCCTTTGGGCGGGAGAACTGATGAGGACATCACTCCTTTGGATGTAACAGCTGATCCTTCAACCGTCATGCAAGGTCCAATGACCCGGGCTCGAATGCGTCAACTAAATTTACAGGTGAGCTCGTTCTTAAGCGATCCTTTTCATACTTTTGAGAATAGACTACTACCTAATGATGTTATCTTGCTTAGGAACATTGGAGAGGGTCAAGAGGGACTAAGAGGACGTGGAGGAGGTGATGATGACCAGCAAGGACGTCCAACACAAGCCGGAGGCCCAGTCCAACACGAATTCGAGTCTGCCTCGGCCTCCAGGACCAGTCTGCCTTAAACTGGTCGCCCAGGACGCATCCGGACTCCGTTTTCGATGATCCACATATGGATGGAAAGGTAATTTGATAAGGAAACCAATCCAAGTGGTTTCACGTCAAAAGCTGTTCGGAATCAACAGGAATCGTTGAAACAAGTCAGCGTGCAGAATCTGCCAGGGTGCTGCGACACCGTCTTTTGGTCCGTTGGACCGTGTATCGAGTTTGGGCCCATTAGGGGCGCGTCCAGGGGTCTTGCACGACCCTAGAGTCTTCATAAACAGCCGCCGCCCCTCCATTAGGGTTTGAGTTTTGCTTAGATTATTCTGTTAAGAAATAGTTTCGCCGTTCTTCGGTTTGTGAGACCCCAACTCGTGAGATTAATCATACATCTGCAATTTGGTTGCGATCTTTCTTGTTCTTGCTTGTGTTCTTCGTTGCGCAGGCAGGGAATAGCCTTCTTGGCGAGGTCAACCTGGTCCGTGACTCGGTTGATAACCAGAGGAGCTGTGGTGCTAAGATTGCAGGGTTCGATCTTTCGATCTGAAGCCGGATCGGTGTGTCATTCTCCGCCACAACGATAGTTACCATCACCTGACGGAAGATCGGGATCCCCGTCTCCATTAAGTGGTAATCAGAGCTAAGGTATACCGTCAGGTTCACTTGTTATTCCCTAGTTTGAGTGTTTCATATTCGTCCCATAGTCCAGTGCCATACTCGTTTTTCCTATCCTAGAACCTTCCGCGCCATAGCCTTTGCATATTTCAGTTTCAGAGTCCGTCGTGTTGAGTTTGTGTCTTGGTCGAGGTCTTGTTGCTGGTTAGGTCGTGTTAGAGTCTAGTTCGTGTGTTTCCCCCCATCGTTTCCATCAAATCTTGGCTGTTGTGACCAATTTTGCACACATTGTTCCCGTTTTGTCCTCTAATTCGGAGCCAATTCTTAAAACTGGTCTAGTTTTCGCATACGAACTCCGTTTTCGACGTTCCATATATGCAAATCGATCAGAAAAAAATTTCGGATCCGTCCATCCCCCGCTCTGTCGGGGTTCGGAATTTTTAGATTGGCCAAAAAGTGGTCACAAGATCCTCGTTTCGTGGTCACAAGGTTTTTGTCAATTTTCATCCAGTTTTCTGAAAATTCCACAGGCCACGTCTTACACTTGTTTGAGCTCATATTTTCTGTGGTTACTGCTTTTGTGCTCCTAAGTAAAGGAAAAATATCAAAAAAATAAAATAAAAAAGTCGAAATTTCCTAAAAAAACAACGACAGCACAAAAAATAGAAAAAAAGAGAGGGGCAAAAGAGGAACAATATCTAGAGGAGCACATAGAGAAGCCCAAAGTGAGCTGTGTTTGCGTGTGCTGTTTGGTTCCTTGTTTGTGTTGCTGTTTCCATCCACCATACTTGTTTTTCTCATACCTATCACCTTGCTATCCACTATACTTTTGTCACAACCTGGTACTTGCAACACTTTAGACCAGCAACGAGAACAAGTACTTTGGACTATAATTCAGCATTACTTTCTGTTACTGACTTGTGTGCCAAATATACATATTACTCTTTGTTTGCCTTCCAAGCTCCACAAATTCTTCAGATTAGTACAGACAAAGGGCCTTGCAATCTCGATACCACTACCTCACAGGTATCACGAACCAGCCGCCGGTTGTACCGCCCACTGCTTGTGTTGGTAAGAACTTGGTAAGAGCTTGGTAAGACGCTTCCACTTGCTGTGAAAAGTGACACCACTACAACCACGTAGTCATTTGGTAGGGATAACTTTCACCTGTTTGTTCCTGTTTTTGTGTTTTCAATGGCAGGAGGTGAACAGACTGCAGATAACAATCCTAAGGGTTTCAGCGAGTGTGTCAACCAAGAGCAACTACAAGCTGTTGTAGAGGATGCCCAAAAAAGGATGAATGAGGCCGTCAGGAAGGCCGTCACTAACGCACTCATTGAACTCAACATTGGCAATAGCATGGAGAGATTGGACAAGAGAATTTCCACGCTAACCGACAAGGTTACTGAGTTGGAAACCTTCGTGGCAGGCAACAACGACGTTTCTAGTAGCAACACCGATGGTCAAGACACGGTGCATGATGCCGCTGGAAACATAGGTCGACCAGCTATCCGATAAGAGAGATTAAGACAACGTCTACGCCGCAACACGACAGGTATGGGTGGTGTCCATCACCACCACCGTCAAGGTAATAATCACCGTGTGCCTGATGATCCTTATGCTAAGATTAAGTTCACAATACCATCTTTTTCGGGTCATTATGATGCTGAGGGATATCTTGATTGGGAGATGACGGTAGAACAAAAGTTTAGTGCCCACCTTGTACCTGAGCAGCATAGAGTTAGACAAGCTACTAGTGAGTTTAAGGATTTTGCCATTATTTGGTGGAATGGGCTAGCTGCACAGGATGCTTTACCTGGTACATGGGAAGAACTTAAAGTAGCTATGTGTGATCGTTTTGTTCCTCCTTCTTATCATAGAGACTTGCGTAAGAAATCGATGCGTTTAGAACAAGGAGATAAATCTGTACAGGATTACTATGGTGAGCTCCAAAAGGGATTGATGCGCTGTAGTGTTGTAGAGGGAAACGAAGATGCCATTTGTCGTTTTTATTCTGGTTTGAGGCGTGACATTCAGGACATTGTTGATTATAAAGAATTTAACACTGTCAACCAGTTGTTTCAGTTTGCTATGCTTGCAGAAAAGGAATTGCAGGGGCGTGAACAGCAGGGCAAGAGCAAGATCAGCACCAGCACATACACGCCACGCTCGGCACCATCTTCGGGGCTGACCAAGCCAACCACTTTTCGGACGCCTCCACTAGCGAGCAAGCGACCAACAGCCTCTGGAGTTTCCGCTATACCTAAGACACCTCCCGCACGACCTTCAGATTCAGGTAAAAATTCTTTGCAGGTGCCTACCAAGAGTTCCTCATCCATTGCATCGATGGGACGTACTTCGGGTATTCAGTGCCATCGCTGCCATGGCATTGGCCATGTGCAGAAGGACTGCCCAAGTCAGCGGGCATATATTGCTACAGAAGATGGTTACATCAGCACCTCTGACATTGAGGATGAAGAAGACCAAGATGTAGATGAGGAGGATGGCGAAGTCCTTGGTGACGAGGCCACGGCGTCCTATAGGAGCATTATTGTACAGCGGGTGCTCAGCTCACAAGTCCAGCAGCCTGAGAAGCTACAACGCCATAACTTGTTCCAGATTTTCTTCGTCATCAGCGACCGACGAGCACGTGTCATTATTGATGGAGGTAGCTGCAACAATTTGGTGAGTTCTGATTTGGTCAAGAAGCTTAGCTTGACCACACGCCCACACCCACGTCCATATCATATTCAGTGGCTAAATGATTCTGGTAAAGCAAAGGTAACACAAACTTGCAGAGTTTCATTTTCCATTGGTTCTTATGCTGATTCTGTTGATTGTGATGTGGTACCTATGCAAGCTTGTTCACTTTTATTGGGTCGTCCTTGGGAACATGATAATGATGCTACACACCATGGTAGAAGTAATAAATACACTTTTGTGCATAAAGGAAAGAAAATTACTTTGGTACCTTTGACCCCTGCTCAAATTGTACAAGCTGATAGAGAACGCGCTGCTAGTTTGAATGATGTTCAATCTGAAAATCAGCAAGTTGCTAATTCTATTTTCCCACCTAAAAAGGATAAGTCTACATCTATTTCTAAGGCTGAGGGGATTAAATTGAAGGGTGGTGTTATGCTTGCAACAAAATGTGACTTTGCTGAAATTTATGTTGATGATATTTGCTATGCTTTGGTATGCAAACGAGCTATGTTTTCACTTGATGATATTGTTAGCTCGGTACCTCCTGCTATCACTAATCTTTTGTAGGAGTATGAGGACATTTTTCCAGCTGAGATACCCCCGGGGCTGCCACCTATGAGAGGGATAGAGCATCAAATCGATTTGATTCCGGGAGCGACCTTGCCCAACCGAGCTGCATATCGAACCAATCCTGAGGAGACTAAGGAAATTCAGCGGCAAGTCCAAGACCTTTTGGACCGCGGGTATGTACGTGAAAGCCTTAGTCCTTGTGCCGTTCCTGTACTTTTGGTTCCTAAGAAAGATGGAAGTTGGCGTATGTGTGTTGATTGTAGAGCCATCAATAATATTACTATTCGGTATCGTCATCCTATTCCTAGGTTAGACGACATGCTTGATGAGTTGTGTGGTTCTATAATTTTCACTAAGATTGACTTGCGAAGTGGCTACCACCAGATTAGAATGAAACTTGGAGATGAATGGAAAACTGCATTTAAAACCAAATTCGGGTTGTATGAGTGGTTAGTTATGCCTTTTGGTTTGACAAATGCACCTAGCACTTTCATGCGCTTAATGAATGAGGTTTTAAGAGTTTTTATTGGTCATTTTGTGGTAGTTTACTTTGATGATATATTGATTTACAGCAAGTCTTTTGATGAACATATGGATCACTTACGTGCTGTTTTTAATGCTTTACGTGATGCACGTTTATTTGGTAACCTTGAGAAGTGCATCTTTTGCACGGATCGAGTTTCTTTTCTTGGCTATGTTGTAACTCCACAGGGAATTGAGGTGGACGAGATGAAAATTGAAGCCATAAAGAGCTGGCCGGTTCCCCAAACCGTCACACAGGTGAGGAGTTTTCTTGGTCTTGCAGGATTCTACCGCCGCTTCGTCAAAGATTTCAGCACCATTGCTGCCCCATTGCATGAGTTGACGAAGAAAGGAGTGGTGTTTCATTGGGGAGAGGCACATGAGGAGTCCTTTGACACTTTGAAGGACAAGCTTACACACGCACCATTGCTGCAACTTCCAAATTTTGGTAAGACTTTTGAGCTAGAATGTGATGCTAGTGGACTTGGCATTGGTGGTGTTTTGATGCAAGATGGTAAACCTGTTGCTTACTTTAGTGAAAAATTACATGGTCCTGTTCTTAATTATTCCACGTATGATAAAGAATTGTATGCACTTGTCCGTTCTTTAGAGACGTGGCGTCATTATTTGTGGCCTAAAGAATTTGTTATTCATTCTGATCATGAATCACTTAAGTATCTTCGCTCTCAAAATAATCTGAATCGTAGGCATGCTAAATGGGTTGAATTTATTGAGTCTTTTCCTTACATTATTAAACACAAGAAAGGGAAGGATAATGTGATTGCTGATGCTTTGTCTAGAAGATATACATTGCTGTCTCAACTTGATTGCCGGATTTTTGGTCTTCAATCCATTAAAGAACAATATGCGTTTGATTATGATTTGAAGGATGTGTTGCTTAATTGTAGAGAGGGACGCACATGGAATAAGTTTATGATCAGCGATGGGTTTTTGTTTAGAGCTAACCGCCTATGCATTCCAGTTGGTTCCGTTCGTCTTTTGTTGTTGCAGGAGGCACATGGAGGCGGATTGATGGGACATTTTGGTGCCAAGAAGACGGAGGAGGTGCTGTCCACACACTTCTTTTGGCCTAGGATGAGGCGTGATGTGGAGCGGTACGTGGCTCGGTGTGCCACATGTCAAAAAGCTAAGTCGCGTTTGAACCCACATGGTTTGTATATGCCTCTTCCTGTTCCTTCTACTCCTTGGGTAGATATATCTATGGATTTTGTGTTGGGATTGCCAAAGACTAAAAGGGGGAGGGATAGTATTTTTGTGGTGGTTGATCGTTTTTCTAAGATGGCACATTTTATTCCTTGTCATAAGAGCGACGATGCTGTTCATATTGCTGACCTTTTTTTTCAAGAAATTGTTCGCTTGCATGGTATGCCTTCTACTATTGTTTCAGATCGTGATGCAAAATTCTTGAGTCATTTTTGGCGCACATTATGGAATAAATTGGGGACCAAGCTGCTGTTTTCTACAACATGTCATCCCCAAACTGATGGGCAAACTGAGGTTGTGAATCGAACATTGTCCACCATGTTGAGAGCCATTTTGAAGCGCAATTTGAAGATGTGGGAAGAGTGTTTGCCACATGTGGAGTTTGCATATAACAGGGCGGAACATTCCACCACCAAGGTAAGCCCTTTTCAGGTAGTGTATGGTTTTAACCCCCGTGCTCCTATTGATCTTTTGCCTTTACCTACCACTGAGAGAATACATAGTGATGCTAGAGAGCGTGCTGATTTTATTCGTAAGTTGCATGAAACAACTAAAGCAAATATTGAAAGCATGAATGAAAAATATAGAATTGCTGGTAGTAAAGGTAGAAAAGAGATTAAACTTGAACCGGGTGATTTGGTTTGGTTACATTTAAGAAAAGATAGATTTCCTGAGCTACGTAAGTCTAAATTAATGCCAAGAGCAGCTGGTCCTTATAAGATTCTTGAGAAAATAAATGATAATGCATACAAACTTGAGTTGCCACCCGAGTTCGGGGTTAGTCCCACATTTAACATTGCAGATTTGAAACCTTATTTGGGAGAAGAAGATGAGCTTGAGTCAAGGACGACTCCAATTCAAGAGGGGGAGGATGATGAGGACATCACTCCTTTGGATGTAATAGCTGATCCTTCAACCGTCATGCAAGGTCCAATGACCCGGGCTCGAATGCGTCAACTAAATTTACAGGTGAGCTCGTTCTTAAGCGATCCTTTTCATACTTTTGAGAATAGACTACTACCTAATGATGTTATATTGCTTAGGAACATTGGAGAGGGTCAAGAGGGACTAAGAGGACGTGGAGGAGGTGATGATGACCAGCAAGGACGTCCAACACAAGCCGGAGGCCCAGTCCAACACGAATTCGAGTCTGCCTCGGCCTCCAGGACCAGTCTGCCTTAAACTGGTCGCCCAGGACGCATCCGGACTCCGTTTTCGATGATCCACATATGGATGGAAAGATAATTTGATAAGGAAACCAATCCAAGTGGTTTCACGTCAAAAGATGTTCGGAATCAACGGGAATCGTCGAAACAAGTTAGCATCCAGAATCTGCCAGGGTGCTGCGACACCGTCTTTTGGTCCGTTGGACCGTGTATCGAGTTTGGGCCCATTAGGGGCGCATCCAGGGGTCTTGCACAACCCTAGAGTCTTCATAAACAGCCGCCGCCCCTCCATTAGGGTTTGGGTTTTGCTTAGATTATTCTGTTAAGAAACAGTTTCGCCGTTCTTCGGTTTGTGAGACCCCAACTCGTGAGATTAATCATACATCTGCAATTTGGTTGCGATCTTTCTTGTTCTTGCTTGTGTTCTTCGTTGCGCAGGCAGGGAATAGCCTTCTTGGCGAGGTCAACCTGGTCCGTGACTCGGTTGATAACCAGAGGAGCTGTGGTGCTAAGATTGCAGGGTTCGATCTTTCGATCTGAAGCCGGATCGGTGTGTCATTCTCCGCCACAACGATAGTTACCATCACCTGACGGAAGATCGGGATCCCCGTCTCCATTAAGAACCTCTTCGAGGATGTAGGCGAGTAGCGGTACTCGCCAATCGGTTTGATCGGGCGCTAATACAGTGACACTCGTGGGTGGCATAGAGGTACTGGGATCAGAGCCCCTAGGCGCTGGTTGGGCATCGGGGTTAGAGCCCCCGAGCACTGGCTGGGCATTGGGGGTGCGTCCGGGTTGGACCTTCCAAGATGCGAGCAGACGGCTCATGGATGTTGTTGATGAAGACCCCGTTTGGGGACGGATCCCGCCTGGCGGCCAGCATTGCGAGGAAATCAGCGGCATCGTTGTCCCTTCGAGGGATGTGATGCAGTTCGATCCCCTAGAATTTGTCCTCAAGCTTGCGCACCTCTTGGTAGTATGCCATCATGAGGGGGCTTTTGCAGGAGGACTCCTTCATGACCTAATCAACGACTAGTTCCGAGTCACCATGGACGTAGAGTCGCGTAGCGTCGAGCTCGATGGCGATGTGGAGTCCGTTGATAAGGGCCTCGTATTCCGTGGTGTTGTTTGAAGCTGAGAAGTGGAGGCAGATGGTGTAACAGAGCCTACTCTCATCCAAGGAGATCAGAACCACTCCAGCTCCTGAGCCACGTGCCATTACGGACCCATTGAAGTACATTGTCTAGTATTCGTGGGTGACGTCCGGGATTGGTAGCTGGACCTCCGTCCATTTGCCAACAAAATCTGTGAGAGCCTAGGACTTAATAGCGGTGCAGGGGGTATATCTGATGTCGTGGCCCATATGTTCAAGAGCCTACTTGGAGATTCATCCCGTGGTGTTGCGGTTGTGGATGATGTCTCCGAGTGGGCATGAAGTGACGACCGTGACTTCATGATCGGTGAAGTAGTGTAGGAGCTTCCTGGTCACCATTAGTACGGCGTATAGGAGTTTCTGCACCTGGGGGTACCAGACCTTGGGGTTGGTAAGCACTTCTCCGATGAAGTACACGGGTCACTGCACTTTGAGCAGGTGTCCTGGTTCCTCCCTCTCTATGACTAGGGCGATGCTTACCATGTGGTTATTTGCCACGACATAAAGGAGGAGGGGTTCTCCCCGCTCAGGAGCGACAAGGATTGGGGCTAATGTTAGGGACATTTTGAGGCTTTCAAGAGCCTGCTGGGCTTCCTTAGTCTAGACGAAGGCGTCCGTCCTTTTGAGGAGCTTGTAGAGCGGCATTCGCCGTTCGTCGAGCTAGGAAATGAAGCGGCTTAAGGCAGCCAGGCAACCGGTGAGCCTCTGCATGCCCTTGACGTTGCATATGGGGCCCATGTTGGAGATGGCCGTGATCTTTTCGGGGTTGGCTTTGATGCCGCGCTCAGATACGATGTATCCAAGCAGTTTCTCGTTTGGAACCCCAAAAACACACTTTTTGGGATTCAGTTTGATGTTGAACATTCGGAGGTTTGTGGACGTCGTGGCCAAGTCTGTGATCAGGTCACAAGCTTGAGCCATTTTGACCACTATGTCATCAACATAGATAGCGATTGTTGGTTTTGGCCGCTCGGCCTGATCGAGCTGGTCGAGCGGGTCGATTTGGTCGGTGAAGCATTGCTGCATGCACCTTTGGTAGGTGGCGCCAGCGTTCTTCAGGCCAAAAGGCATGGTCACGTAGTAGTACGAACCATATAGGGTGATGAACGAGGTTGCGAGCTGATCGGACTCTTTCATCGTGATCTGGTGATAGCCTGAGTAGGCATCCAGAAAGGAGAGGATTTCGCAACCCGAGGTGGAGTCAACTATCTGGTCTATGCATGGTAATGGGAAATGATCCTTCGGGCATGCTTTGTTAAGTCCAGTATAATCGACGCACATTCTCCACTTCCTGGTCTTCTTTCTAACCAGGACGGGATTGGCAAGCCAGTCGGAATGGAAGACCTCCCTGATGAACCCGGCTGCCAGGAGTTTGGTGATTTCCTCGCCTATGGCCCTGCGCCTTTTGTCGCCGAAGCGACACAGGCGTTGTTTGGCGGGCTTAGAGCCTGGGGTAAGGCGTAGTGTGTGCTTGGCGACCTCTCAGGGTATCCCCGGCATGCCAGACGACTGTCATGCGAAGACATCATGATTGTTATGCAGGAAGTCGACGAGCTCGCATTCCTATTTGCCCAGGAGCTGGGTCCTGATCCAAATTATCTTGGTTGGGTTGGTGGGTCGATTCCCACCATCTTGGTTTCTTTGAGCCTACAAAAAGCCGACGAGGAAGTTGGTTGGTTACAGTCCGAGGCTATCGGGACCGACGACTCCCCGAGCCATGGGAGTTCGGATGAGTTGATGACCATTGTGGTGAGCTCATAGTGTTCACAGTCGCACGTGAAGGCATGCGAGAACGCACTGCTCACAGTGATGACGCCGTTTGGTCCTAGCATCTTTAGCTTGAGGTAGGTGTAGTTGGGGATTGCCATGAATCTTGCGTAGCATGGCCGCCCCAAGATGGTGTGGTAGGACCCTAGAAAGTCCACCACCTCGAAGGTGAGAACCTCCGAGCGAAAGTTGGCTCGGCTGCCGAATGTGACGAGCAGATCGATCTGCCCGAGTGGGTATGCCTGCGCTCCCGGGATTACCCCATGGAAGGGGGAGCCCGCTGGGCGAAGTTCCAATCAGGGGATGCGCATGGCATCGAGGGTGTCAATGTATAGGATGTTGAGGCTGCTGCCGCCGTCCATCAGCACCTTCGTAAGGCGCTTCTTGCGAACGATGGTGTAACACCTCGGGTGTTTAAATACTAAAACCTGCCATGTCATCATATGCATTGCAAAGCATTTGGTATTTAGTGAAAATTTTGATATGCATACACTAAAACAAGTTTACTTCTATGTGGTATGTGTTGAATTGAATTGTTTGAATCAAGTTCAAAATTTGGTTTGGATTTGAATTTTCAAGAAAACCCTGATTTTCAGCATTTAAATCCTACCCTGAAAACTTATTTCAAAATCTAAGCATATTTTGGGTTTGAGCCCAAAAGCAAAAGTGTAGAGCTTGTCAAGTTATACAAAGTTTGTTTTTGGAGTTTTCAAAGTTGTTATGAAAAATTTGAAGTAATTCGAAAAGGCGTAATTCGTTAAATGTCCCCTATTTGAATTCAAAAGTTCATTTCAAAATGTAGACCGAATTAGGGGTTGGTTATAAAAGCAAAGTTGTAGAACTTTGAATTTGAAGCAACTTTTATTTTTGGAGATTTTTGAGTTGTTACACAAATTTGGGAGTAATTTGGAAATTTAAATGGATGGCAATTCTATAATTAAAGTGAACAGTGCTCACCGCCTAAGCTACACCGCCGGCGACCTTCGGCTTGCTTCCAGGCGCGGTCGTGGCCGTCTGTGGCTTCATGCTGGTGCGGGAAAGGCTCCTATGTGGCCTCCTTGCACTTCTGAGCCGCGCTATTTAGCCTTGACCGTCGCCGTTGGTCCCCGTTTCTTTGCTCTGCTTTTCCCGACGTCGCTGATCGTCTCCGTCGAGCCCGCGCCGTCGCCGTAGTGCTTCACCATCGCAGCCATGCCTGTCGCAGTTTTGCCTACGCCTTGCGCACCTAGCCAACCGATCGTGGTCGTCTGACTTCGCCAAATCTCGCCGTTCTATGACTTTCTTCCTCGCGGCCGGCAACGTCACCGGTGACCCCGCTTCACCGTGGCCGGGGCTATACGGTTAGTCTCTGCCCTCGCGTAGTGTTGCTCCGTCTTCTCCGTGTTGTTGTGATTCTATTTGACTTGTTGATTGGACCGTTCATCCACTGCAGCCACCGGGCATCGAGCTTCTCATTGCCGCCGTCGCCATCAACGTCGACAGTAGTGCTCTCTTGCTGCTCTCAGTCAACCAAGTGCCCTATTCCGATCTAGGTGAGCCGTTGATGCTTCCGAGTAGTTGTAGGTAGCTCTAGCGAGCTCTAGCGGTTAGAACACCACGGCGCAGCCGTGCTCTACTCGGCCGAGCCGCCATGACCGATGTCATGCTCGAACCTCGCCGTAATCGGTTTAATTTGTGCCTCCAATCGATGCGCCGTGTTGTGAGGAACGTGTTCGTACCATCGCCGTGGCTAGAGACCTCGCCGTCGGTGAGATTTCGTAGGTCAGCGTGTCGTTGCCGTGGTCAGCGCCGAAGGTAGATGATGACGGGTGGGGTCGGGTTGTCAGTGACTCAGTGTTTCAAAATGGAATTTTTCTCTTTTCAGTATTGAATGAATAGTGATGTGATTTGTTATTTTTGTGTAGATTTATTTATAGCTCTAAAAATTATGAAAATCTTTGTGTGACTTCTATGTGATGTATATTATTTAGGAAAAATATGAACTTTTGTTTTCAGTAATTTTTGAATGTGATAAAAATTGCTCAATTAATTAATAAATGATTTCCATGATTTTTCTAGGCTCAATTAATTATCCAAAAATTATGAAATTTGTTTTGCCACTTACTTATCATGTGATGAATCCTTACTAAAATTTTGAGCTCAATTAGAATAAGTTGAATTATTTCATAATTTTGAATTAAATAATTAATTCATAAAAGCAAATAGTAACCTTTAATGATTTATGTTTTTGTTTGAAATTTTCGATTGAGTGATGACCTTGGGTCATTAGTTGATAATGATCCTTGGCAATTGATGAATGTGTTACGAAAAAGATTTAGTTCGTTTGACTTACAACTGTACCGCGAAGGAAACATGGCATTGTTACTACGTGTAGTGAACGAAGGTGAACACGTGGTAGTTAATCAAGTTGCGGAGGAGGTTAATCCGTCTGTTGAGGTCGGATCAGATGATTGTGGGATGACTCCAGATCCTAACTTTTCCGTCAACGAAGGCAAGCCCCGGATGCATTTAAACCTATCTTGTGTTTTACAAATTGATTTCACTTTTGCTTTTCTTTACTGCATTAAGTGATTAGGAGTTAAGTGAGAACCTAATTGATGCATTACCAATCTTGTTTTCCATATCTACCTTGTTACCAGTTTTAATTCGTATATGCCTAGTTTTGCTTAGCTATGCTTAGAACGATGAAAGTCGGGTGATTACCTGTCACCTGAGAGTTTTAAATGGAACTTTGGTTACTTATGTTATCATGTGATATGAGCATGGGGAGTAAGAAATTTAGACCAGGCGGACTCGGTGTGTGTGAGCCACAAGACATGGAGGTCTTGTGAGCGGCTTCTTTCTGCCCGTGTCGATTAAGGTCCGTCCATTGTTGAACTATGTGAGATGAGACTTTGTAGTACTAACCACATAGTCCTGTAAGCCTTAACTTGGCAATTCTATTACGAGAATGGCTACTCGCGCACTGGGAGTGGAGAGATGGCGGGAATAGCGTGTACCCATGTGGCAATGGGCTGGATTGGTGGAGTACTATATTCTCGGGTGGCGCAGACCCGTTCTTGTTTTAGAGGATCCGAGAATAGGTTGGTATATGTAGGTCGGGGACCTGCATATGTCGTGTGGTCTGGAATTCCTAGCTGGGTCTTTAATCAGTTCGAATCGTTGTTGCTCCTTGGTTATGGAGACTCATTTCTCTGTTCATCATCGTAGATAATAACTGAAACTTGAAGTGGTTTGAGAAAGTGTTGTGTACGAAGTTTCATGATCTCAATATGGATCGTGTCATCTTTGTATATGAATTTATGAAGTTTTAAATGTCAAAATAAAGAATTTTGTTAAAGAGCTTTTACGCAAAAGAACTTTGGTTATTGTTAAAGCCATACCTTGAATCCATGAGCCTGCATTCCTGAGTTTATCAGTTCTTATTTTGGTTAAATCTTGTTGAGTACTTTTGTACTCTGGGTTCATTGACCCTTGTTGCAGGTGAGCCTCATGAGCAGATCTGTTTTGGATCGTGCTGCATGACTATTGTTTGATCTGACGATGAGAAGTAAATGTGTGGCCCTTGGGTAGGGCAGTTTTATTGTGTGTTTTGTGTTATATTATAATGCCACTCCACTATTTTGTTTTGTAATAATCATCGAACTTAGTTGTGAGGTTTGAAACTACTGTTTTATAAACAAAGTTATTGTAAGACTTCCGCTGTTTTTACTCTGGTGTATCTATTTGAATAAACTTTTGTAATACTGCAATGACTCTGTAATGTGATCCTGCTCGGAAATTGTGGATGATTTGGGGTTCCCCAAGGACACCCGACAGTCTTCTTAAGTTACCAGGAACATGTGCATGGATGTCAAAGGTCGTTGGACAGTGACAAGTGCATGTGTGCCCTATAATTTAGGAGGTTCTGCCACAGATGGGGTCGACGACGAGTGGATAGCATCCTGGTCTTGCGAAGTGGGAGGGGTGGTCCCTCTGATCGTAGGTGATCGAAGACTCTGACCAGCTGAGAAAGGAGGGGATGGCCGACTCGGCGGCGCATGCCTCTCGATAGCGAACCTTATGCTATCGCTTGGTCCAGATGGTGTCGGATCTGCCAAAGATCATGATACATTCATCAGTGTCGAGGAAGTCGTCCGCGTCTTTGCCTGCCGTACCTCCCTTCTTGGGTGCTGCCTCTTTGCCGTCTCCCTCCTTTGGCCCGTCGGACTATCGGAGGAAACGTTTGAGGAGCTCACACTCCTTGTAGAGGTGTTTGATAGGGTAGGCGTGGTTAGGGCATGGACCGTCCATGAGTTTGTTGAAGTGGCCAGGCAGTCCCTGATGGGGCTGCTTGACCATGCGATCGATCGCGGCAACCAGCGGGGCGCTGTCCGACCGACGTTGATCCTTTTTATTTTTCTTGCCCCTCTAAGTGGAGGGGCCCTCGTCTGGGTCCGCACGTTTGGCTTTGGCCTTGTCCCGGCCTCCACTCAAGACTGCTCCAACCGCCTCCTCGCCGGAGGCATGGTTGGTGGCTACGTCGAGCAGGTCACGGGTGGTACGGGGTTTCAAGCAGCCAAGCTTGTGGATAAGGGACTCGCAGTTTATCCCAGAGAGGAATGCGCTGATGACGTCTGCGTCGACGACGTCAGGGAGGGAGTTGCATCCTTGGGAGAACCTACAGATGTAATCCCACAGGGACTCACTGGGCTCTTGCTGATAGCTCTTGAGGTCCCAGGAGTTCCTCGGTCGGACGTACGTCCCCTGGAAATTCCCGACGAAGACCCTCTTGAGGTCCACCCAGTCGCGGATGATGTCGCGCGAAAGGAATTCGAGCCACGCCCGAACATGTTCCCCCATGCAAATGGGAAGATATTGAATGATGAAGAAGTCATCATCCACTCCTCCGGCCCGATAGGCGAGCTTTAAGTCTTCAAGCCAAATGCCTGGGTTTGTCTCTCCAGTGTATTTGGTGATGTTGGTGGGCGACCGAAAATGCTACGGGAATGGTGCTTTCCGGATGCGCTGGCTGAATGGGCCCTCAGGGCTGGGGCTCCGGTCGTCTGGCCAGCGACTGCATCTGGGGTGTGTTTCACTGGTTCCCTCGATGGTTTGGCCAGGATTCGTGGCACCTGCCACCGTATGGTGGATAGCGTTATCATGTTGGGACCGATGCCGGTCGCCAATGGTGCTATGGGCGTCCTGGTGCGGATCGGGCCGCTTGTGTACCGATGGTAGGTGTGGAGCAGGCGCCCGGTCAGACCGTGGCACGACTACCGCACTCCAAGTCAGTCCTGGCGGCTGTAGCGGCGAGCGAACAGAGCGATCCATCTAGCGCATTCCCGTTCCCTTGGTGGGGAGAGAGGGTGCGCGACGAAGCCGTGACACGGAGCTTTCCGCCTGTTGGATGGCGGCGGCTTCTACTAGAACTCGGAGGTTCCGGTAGACCGCCCGCTCCTGAGGGTCACAGGCTCAGGAGCACCGCGTAGAAGCATCGCTGCAGCAGCGATATTCTGGCAAGCCCGGGCAAATTGTGGGGCATCGTTTCCCTCGATCACGATGTCGCATTGGACCTGATGGGCGTGACCCTGGGCGCCACCCGCCAGAACATGTGCGTGGGGCACGACGTGCTGGGCCGACCAAGCCGGTGCAGGCTGGTTCTGCCGCTGTTGTCGCAATTCCTCAGCGTGCGCTTGCGCAGACGCGAGGGCCTCTGCACGCGGGTCCGGAGGGGTGTGAGTCTATGCAAATTCCACAACCACCGGTGGCTGTCCTAGAGTGTCCGCCATAGCGCACTCTCGGGATGGACGGCGGTGTGGTGCCACGTCACCGATGCTGGAATCGCCACTCATGCCCTCACCATCGAAGGGTTCGTGGGAAGCAACAGCAGCGCAGCCTGCCATTCACACGAATTCGGATGTGAGGGGGAAAGGTGCCAGCACCCTTTAGAGTCCCCGGGCATACATATCCATAGAGGACGCGAGGCCATAGGGGAACCGATCATACGGGGTTTGTGGCGTGGATGACACGGTCTCTCCAGGTGCTCGATTGGGGATAGTAAATGAAGAGTAAGTAACAGTACGCGTACTACTTACAATGAGGTTTGAGAAGAGAGTTTGCTCGGATAGAAGCGTAGATGTCGCGCCGTCGATGTCGCGCGTCCCAGAGTCGATGGAGGGCGTCCCTTCGATGGGTGCCGGAACATGCGCCTCCTCATGGAGGTGGAGTACACTGAGCCAGTCAGCGACGAAGTCCAGGCTTCTAAAGTGGAAGGCCTAGGAAGGCTCGAAGACGGGTGGAACCCGCATCCTGGCAGGCGAGAGTGTAGGAAATTCCATCGAGCCAAAGCGAATCATATCGCTTAATCCCGCCACGGCGGAGGTGGCGGAGAAATGGGCCATCCGATTACCAAAAAAGTGTTGAATGTACAGCATCTTCCCCACGGACAGCGCCAACTGTCAGTGCAGAAAGTGACCAACTAGTAAATATTTGTAGTTTTATTGTACGTTGTGATTGGATGTGGCCTAACGCTCAATGACACAGGATTTATACTAGTTCGGGCAACATGCCCTACGTCCAGTCGGGGTCGGTCGGTGACTTTATTCCTGAGCCCAGGCGCTCGAAGTCTGTAGTGGGGGTACAAATGAGAGAGAGAGAGATGGGGGTGTACAAGAGGTTCGGTTGGCTCCAACCGAAAGGGTTGCTGTTGGAACTTGGTGGTCCTACGGTTGTAAGGTGTTGATGTTGATCTAGTGAGTCTGAGCTTGAAGAAGTCGACTTGGCTTAACTGCCTATGTTTGGAGGGAGCACATCCCCTTTTATAGAAGAAGGGGATGGTTTTACAAGTGAGAGGGAGAATGAGTACGAACATTTCTAAGCCTTGTTGCCCACGCCAATGGGGATAGGATAATGGTGGGCGCCCGCAATACTGTTGATGTCATAGTAGAATGTTAGGTACATGTGGGAGGTTGAGCTGCTTTTTTCAAGACTAGAGGATGTTGGTACCTGCAAAAATGCTGTCTCACCGACTGGAGGCATGGCTGTACCACGTTTACCTGGTACGGTGAATTCCGGAGCCCACAATACTGTTGATGCCTAGAGGCACATGGGGGGTCTTACCGTACGGGTGTTTTGACCGGTGCCTACAATACTATAGAGGTAAAAGCCAGCGCCTACAATACTATTTGTGGTAGGCCGGTTGTAAAGTATTATTCCGTAGGGTATGGTCCTTGGTACCGTGGTTTGACTTGCAAGCCCCATCTTGCCTTCCTTTGTACGCCTCCTGGTTCTTTCCAAGTGGGCGTCCCCGGTTGGATGGCCCCAGTCGGTTCTGGCGTGCCTGTCGGAGAATAGCGATGGGCAGGGTTTTCTATGAACCCCGATCGGAGACACGGGGTCAAAGTTATAGGCGGTCCTCGGGTCAGGCTTTCCGAGTGGAGGCCATGCGAAGGCAACTGGGGCCTGAAGCTAGCGCTCCGATCAGAGAGGCTATTCAGAGTTGGCCTGAGCCTGAGCTAGTGCTCCGGTCGGAAAGATGGGCCGAAGGTAGCCAGGGCCTGAAGCAAGTGCTCCTTTCTATTGAGTTTAGACTCTTGGGCCAGTCCAGAAGAAGAAAAGGCCGTCCTCCTTGGCCGAGCCCTAGCATGGAAGCTGGTCCCCGAGGGACCCTGGGTTTATGAACCCAACAGCTAGCCATCTTACCACCCCAAGAAAAGGAGAGCAGAGCAAGCCATGGGTCAATGAAAAGGTCTATTGCACCCAATGGTGGAGGAAAGGTGAAGGTCGGGTGCACACATCCGTACAAGAGACCCACCATAGGAGCCCTTGGCCTTAAGAAGAAGCTTCAAGAAGATGACAGTCTGAGCCTATAATCGGGAGAGAAGTACAAAAATTCCCTTGTAACGCCTTTAGGCGATGTATGCTATCACTCCTACTCTAGCTCGTCCTATCCTCCCAAGAGCCCTCCTACAAAACCGCGCTTCACCATCATAGGAATCTGCAAGCCTGAGGGAGGGTATGGAAAGGCCCTTAAACCAATAATGACTCCAAGGGAAAAGGAGCAGGCTGAATCCTCTTGTGGACCCACCAAAGTTAGGAGGCACATCCCGCCTCCTACCATCAGGCGACCTCCTAGGAAGTTCGAGACTAGTGATGAGGAAGAAGAACCGAAAGAACCTACTATCGCTCAACTAAGCACCTCAATCAGATCTCTGTGCTTAGAAAATAGGTGTCTTCATAACCGTTTGGTAGAATACATCCTCAAGACTAAAAATCTTGAGGATGACATCAACTACATCTGCCGCGGTGTGCAAATGAAGATAAATTGCCTAGCTAAAGCTGTATGGAAAGAAGATGCAATTGATCCTTACTACTAGACCTTCCCTACTAGAATAAATTAGGCGCATGTTTATTTTCCTAATTGCTTTTATTTTTCATGCCTATTCCAATCTTGTAACATGCCTTTATCATCTTTTGAATTCAATAAAAATCAAGCTCCCTAGTAATTATTGGTAGAGCTTTTGTCTCCACTTGTTTTTGTGTTTTTCTTTGTCTCCAAATTAAAGACAGGTACAAAAACAAGTGTGGGGGAGAAGTCTACACAAGCGTTTGCAAAAACCTCCCCCAAAATGATGCACAAAAGATCACACAACAATTCCAAGTCTAGTTTGTGCATCCTCACTCCCTACCTTTGAATATTTTTTTTAAATTGAACAAATTAAAAATCTAAGATTACAAACAAATGACGCTCAATCTCCATGCTATCCTTTGATTAAGATTGCATACACTTTATTCCTCGCTAACATTCCCATACTTGTGAACAAATTATCATAGGGACCCCATGTTATCTAACTAATTGGAATATGTGATATAGTAGGATGAAAATGAACCTTCCTCTCTCATGCAAAGTACTTGGGATTTATTTTTACAAAAATTCAAATAGCATGCTCCTCAATGATATTTGAATTCCTACCAAAGCCAAAGATATGATATTTGTTAGAAAACCCTACAAACATGCTACTTGTCCTTGCACTGAGCTTTGTCAAACTGTTGTGATCCTTGTGAAGAAGTATTTCATGCTTTCATGATTCAAGAGCACGTACACGCCACCCACAAAATGCTAAACTTCCACACTAGAAGATAGCACAAAAAATCCATCCATACTTCCACTAGTATAAAAAAACTCCATGAAAATTTTGATTCTTCTTCACATAGGTCTCATACAAAGAGAGGCATGGCAATGGACAAAAAAGAGAGAAGTTTTGGACAAATAAAAGTCCAAACAAAAAGAAAGTGGATACATAAGAGTCCAAATAAAAAGAAAGAAAAAATAATTTGGACACAAGAATGGTCAATAAGAAGATTGCCATGACCTCTAAGGGACCTTTGAGGAAGAAGGATCACAAGTAAAAATAGGAGTTCCACTACATCATTCACCAAAATATATATCACACATTGCACCTCTTGATCAGATTGTATGACATATTTCTCTTCAGATCCGATTTTTGACCTCACAACATGTGCAAGACAAGTAATGCCTTACTTTTCCCTACCTTGAGCTCCACATAAGCTTTCATAGAAGTAGGAAGAAAAGAGGCAAACAACTTTGCCTAGGTGAGGAACCAAACACAAACTTGAGCGATCTGAGAGAATCATTCGAGGAGCAATGCTATAGTTATGTGGTAGACACTCAAAGTTCACAGGTTCAGGTGAAGCATGGAATAACTTGTATGCAGATTTCATATCAAGGAGATGAACCATCTTAATCTGAAACTTTACTCGAGGACGTGCAAAAGCCTAAGTGTGGGGGAGCTTGTTGGCAGTCCATAACTCCTATTTTTAACCACCAACTTTCACATAAAATCCACTCAAATGAACACCAAACTTAGAATTAGGGCTATTGATTAACAAGTTCTACGAGTTTTGGTGATTTATCATTTGCGGGAGGACATTTGTGAAAATACACAAAAGGGCCCAAAATAAATAAAAGAAATAAAGAAAAGCAACCCACCAAACTTACCTGGGCTCAAGCACTAGAGCAATTAGGTCTAGGCCCATCCAGCAAACCGCTAGATGAAGGCAGTTGGAGGGAGGCTCCGCCTAGGGGTGGATGACCTAGGGGGTCAGCTGACCCCTGGTCCACGCCTCTCGCCTAGATCTTCCACGTGGCAGCCCCTGGTTGCTCCTAGAAGGTGGTGCTGGGGTGTGTGCTTCAAATATTCCCTCACAAACCGACTTTCACACACTATATAAAGAGGAGTGAGCTCCCCTCACAAAACAGACAACACAACAAGAAACAAGAGAAGAGCCCCATTCTTAGTTTAGCTCTTTAGCTAGGGCTAGTGTATGGAGTGAGTGAGAAAGAGTAAGAGGAGTACCGGAGTTGTTGGTTCCCTCAAGCTTGTACCTCGATGAACCTCTTGCTATTTGGAGTAAAGAGTTCATGTTCCTCTACGGTGGTGAGTTTTCAAGGTAAAGCTAGTCTTGTTTACTATTTACTTGTGGGTTTGTTGTTTGTTCTAGTAATGAATATTCTAGTAAAGGTCTCCTGATGAAGACGGAAGTTCTTGGCCAACGCTAGAGTAGTAATCGATAGCATAGACGTGGTGTCTAAGCTAAAGGTTACCTTCGTTTGCCTTCTTCCCCATGGTTGAAGGGTAGGCAGCAGGTGGTTATAGCCCTGTTTGTCCCTTGTAATCCCCCACGTTCGGGTTCGGCGTAGAGCTACAGGCTAGCATCACTTGATAGACCAGGTGTGATCCGGTGCCCGAAGCAAGCTTATAGTGACCAAATTATCTTAACCTAGGATCTCTATCCATAGAAAACCTTGCTACCCAAGCCACTCTTCCTCTTGTTATCTTGGGTGAACTAGCTAAGAGACTTTTACAACTTTGTTCCCTATGGAAAATACGATACCCTGAATACTTTCAGGTGAAGTGCTACAATGGTATATCTGTACGCTTGCGGATTCATTCATAAACGTTAAGAAATACCAACATTCATACATGTTTCAAACCTTCTACATATACTACTTGTACTTGTGTTGAGTTTGGTCAAACCTTGTTGACCCTTGTTGAGAATTTTGTCATACTCCCAAGATCAAGATCATGTACACACCGCAAATATATGCTGCTTCTACACTGGAAGTACGCAAAAACAAGCCTTTCATTTCCATCAAATAAATACTCCAAAGTTAGTATGATCTCTCTCTCTAAATTTCTTGCAAAAGAGATATGGCTATGCAAAAGTGTTATAAAAAAATGATGATGAGCAAATGAAAAGCTCATGATGAAAAAAAGAGATAGCCATATCTCAAATAACCATAAGTTAGAGAGATCATGCTTGTCTAAGGAGTACAATAAAGTCTATTATCATGTTCCACACACTTGCGCATCTTGATCTAGGATTATGATATTTTTCTCCTTGGATCCTTGTTTTGACTTTACAATATATGCTTTCATGTTTACACTACCTGAGCTCCACATAAGCCTGATAGAAGTAGGATGAAACAAAAGAAGGCAAAAATTATGCTATGCCTCGATAAGGAATCATACACCTTTGAGCGATTCGAGAGTACAATTTGAGGAGTAAAAGTGACTTATGTGCTTTCTTTTGAAAAGTTTATCAAAAACTCCAAGTACTAAGATGAGAAAATGGGAAGATGACTTTGCTTTGAGAACTATTCCATTTTTCAACTTCTGAAGGACATATGTTAGACAATGCCAAATATCCCACCTATATGAGAAATGTTTTGAAATAATCTCTATGTTTGTTCTATATCTTAAAGATGTTATGATCATTGTTTACTTTTATCTCTAACCTTTACTCGAGGATGAGCAAAGACTTAAGTGTGGGGGGTCTTGTTGATGGTAATTTCACCATACTTTTACATAGCCAAAACCATCAACAAAACACCTTTTTGGGAGCTAACAAGCAAAGGCATAGTGATTTTTGGTACAATTAACTTGGTTCCACATGTACATATCATTATTTTCTTGTAGGTACACAAAAGAGAACTTTGGGTGGCTGTGGGCCCCACATAGGGGTCAGCCGACCCCTACATGGGCCCACTACCCCCTCTCATGCATCCCATGATCCTCCTAAGCACCTTCCAAGCAATATCCACCCTTGGATCATGAGTGTGCATTCTCTGAATGGCTAGAGATGATAGCACATGGATTCATGGACCCACAAGGGAGCAAAGCTGATGTGACAACACCACCCAAAGCATCCACCAGCCACTATGACATGTGGGATGAGCTTCTAGAAGGAAGGGAGGAGGCCCACTTGCCATAGGGGGTCGACCCCCCCTTGAGGTCGACCGACCTACCAAATGCACCCACCGCCTTGGTGCATGCCTCCATGCATCTCCCTTGATCTCCACCGTTGATCCAAGGTCAGTTCAAGGATGGTTTGATCTAAGGGCAAGGATGAGAAGTCATACGGATTGATGACATGGCACCTACCCCTCCTCTAGCTACAAATATCCCCTTAGTCCTTCACTCTCATTCATGACACAATGGAGGAAACCACTCTCTAGTAGCTTTAGCAAAGCTCTACTATAGTGCTATGCAATTAGGGAGAGAGTGAGGGAACTCTTCTGGAGATAGCCCTGGGCCTGTCAGGAGTCTTCTCCAAGGTGAACCTCGGTAGATGCGCTCTTCTTGTAAGTAACTCATCCAAGATTCTTTATAGTATTTGATATTCTGATTCTGGTATAGTGGATATATAACTTGTTCTCATTGGTACACCGCTTTACTTTAGTAGAGTGCTCTAGCTTCATTAAGGGAACTTAGTGGGCCAAAGTTAGAGGAGTGAGACATAGTGTAGACATGGTGTCTAGGCTATATCTTGCCTGTATTGACCGCTTGTTGCACAGATTGTTTGTGGTAGCTAGCAAGTGGTGATAGCCTTGTCTAGTCTCTGTATTCCACCACGTGTTGTTACACACGTTCTTAAAAGGTTGGGCCCCCATAAAAAGGTAGCCACTTCGGGTAGGGGTTATATCTCCTATTGTCTCACCTATCGCCTCTGTGAGCAAGGGGGTGGAAAACCCCTTATATCCATCTTACCTTACCAGATATCATCTCTATAAAGATCCTCTCTACCCAAATATCATAGACTCCTTGTATCATCATAGGACGGTCTTGATCCTTAGTTAGTTCACTTCACGTTCCCCGTGGAAATCACGATACCTGGAATACTCCTGGTGAAGGCTACATTGACAACCGTATGCTTGTAGTTTATCCATTTGCCACTTTAGGTGTCTACACCCACCCATGCTAATTATGCTACAATGTTGGAGGATCATAAAACGGATGTTGGTAATAATCTTATGACTGCCATGAATATGATTATGTCATGTCTTGATAAGTTAGAGGGAAAGACCGCCGATGTTGATCAATCGGCTGAAACTTCCACTTCCAAACAACCTCAATATGGCATGCCTTATAATTATTATGACAATCAAGGTCTTTATGCAGTGGCAAACAAAGCCAAATTGGCCCCTTTGGCAGTTGAAACCTATAAGGTCAATTTAGGTGGCGTTGGTCCATCTTTGCAATTGGTCATTGTTGGTCAAAATTTGGATTGAAACACACGAACTGATCAAAGACTAGCGGTGAATCGAGCTTCGGCAGGGTATAACATGGTTCTTCCTAACCCGCTGAAGTCACCAAGTCAAATCCCTATGCTTAATAATGCCCCCGTAGCTCCCGGTACCAATTTTAATGAAACTTTGAATTGGTTTAAAGTTAAATTGTCTAAATCCATTGATGATAGCTTGGGTGTGCAAATTAAGCCTAGTAGAAATACATATCGTAAGTCGTACCCTTCACACTTTGATTTCATGAAAGCACCCGATGGTTGGAGGGTACCGGATTTTTATAAATTCAGCGGTGATGATAGTAAATCAACCATGGAGCATATTAGTATGTTTCTTGCTCAAATGGATGAAGCTAGTACTATGGATTTTATTAATGTTCATCATTTTCCTTTCTCTTTTACCGATACGGCTTTTGCGTGGTTTACCTCATTACCGTCTTGTTCTATTGGTTCATGGGCTGAATTAAAAGAAAAATTCCATGATCATTTTTATAATGGAGTCCATGAAACTAGATTGTCTCACCTTACATCAGTTCGTCAAGGGCATAATGAATCTGTCCTTGATTTTTATAAATGTTTTAGAGACATTAAGAACCGATGCTTTCATTTAATGATTTCTAAAAGAGACTTAACTGATTTAGCTTTTGCTGTTTACATTCTAGCATTAAAGAAAAGCTTGATCATTATGAGTTTCTAAATGTTAACCAATTTTTGCAAAAGGCCATTGCGGTCGAATCTCGTTTGAAAGAATCTCATGATGTTCATAGATCACATCGTCCAAATGTGCATGTCATAGAAATCTATTCCGTAGCCCGGACGATGAAAACAAAGAATGCTATGCTGCTGAATTTGTGTGGCCAGCACAAAACAAATTGGTTACTTGTCCTTCCTTTAAGTCGATTCACAAGAATAGGCAAGATGATTTGAAGTTTACTTTTGATTTATCTAAATGTGACCGAATATTTGATGAGTTGCTTAAATTCAGTTATATTAGAATTAACTATACATTGCCATCGCTTGAAGAGTTAAAGAGAAAGGCTTATTCCAAATATCATAACTCTTTTTCTCATACCACTAATGATTGTAGTGTTTTTTGTCGGCAGGTCCAATCGGCTCTCAAGAGGGATGATTGAGTCTTACTGTGCAAGTTGATAAGGCTCCATTCTCGATCAACGTACTTGAAAAGGGGGAGCCCACTGTTTTGATTCGTCTAGATCAAGCCGATAAAGCAAAAGGCAACAATGTTATTATTGGTGAACCACGAGAGGCACCGAATGTTGAGAAGATTTTGGGGTGCAAGGTGGTGCTTGAGAAGGATGAAGATGGTAAGAACAAGCTCAAGATTATAGATGGATCAGTGAGGCAATTGAGCAAGCAAAGTCAATATGAGATGGCAGCGGTGTTGCGTAGGCTGGCCAGGCCAACTCCTGGAGTCAGCCAGACTGACTCACCCCTTCCTATAGTAGCCCAGTCGGCTAAGCCAACCTAGGGGGTCAGCCAGGCCGACATCACCCCTCTGCAGCCAGCTAGTCGGCTAAGCCGACTACAGAAGTCGGCCAGGCTGACTCCCCCGGTTCCAGCAGTCCCGACGCTTTTGGTTCGCATGTTCTTCACACCTATGTTCTAAAAAAGACCGAATTTTGTACCTGGAAGACCAATGAGGAGAAGAACAAAGGGAGATTTGTGAAGTGCCAATGCACATTTGATAGGCTTATGGCCAAGTATAAGCAAGAGATGGCCAATTCTATGAATCAGCTATTAAAAAAAGAGAGCCTACTCCTCCCAAGCAAGATGATCAAGCCAAGCAGCTGGTGGTGGCACAAGTAGCAGTGCCATTGCAGAGAGTTGCTCCTCGTGTATCTCATTTGGGGCCTCCAGTTTCACCACCTCCACAATGGGGTCCTCATGGAGTTTGGGTGCCATATCCTCCACTGGAACCCATGTATCAACAACAATGGTGGGGAGAGCCCACTGGTCATGATTCATGACAATCCGTATTCAGCCAATTGGGTATTGGTCAATTGAGCTCCAGTAGCGCAAGTTAAGGCCGGGTGATCAAATCTAGGACTTTGACTCCTCAAGAGACGGGAAAGGCACCCATGCAGATTTATGTGCCTAAGAAGGTCGAAGAAGTTTCTGTTGCTCCTACACCAAAGCCTGATCCTCTTCCATCCATCACAACCAGCTCCACGGAGGTCCCAATCACTAATAATTGTGGGCCAATTGTGATTGAGGGTCTAGCTCTAGCGACAACTCAAGATGGATCTCCAAGTGTTGTTACTAATGTTGAGAAGCGTGCTAAGCGAGATCCCAAATACATGCAACCCAAGTGGTGTCCTCGTGGGTTGTCCAAGACTAAGCGACGTAAGTTGTAGTGAGCTCGGCACAACAAACAAAAGAAAGAGAGGCTACAGAAGACGAGGGAAGAGATATTCAACTCCATGCATCCAATAATCCCTCAAGGAAGCCAAAACGGAGCTGCTACCAGCCAGAAGTCAGCTGAGCCAACTTGCCCTGTTGGCTAGGCTGACCCTAGGTCGGCTGAGCCGACTCAGCTCCCTACAGCACCCCTGGATGGCCCAGAGTCGGCCAGGCTAACTCCAGAGTCAGCTGAGCCGACTTCCTCAGGCCTAGTTGCCTCCGATGTGTCTCTGAATGCCTATGCCTCCGCTGTTGTTGCTGATGTTGATGCAGGGGTTGAGGAGGTCTCTGAGGACCCGGATGAGGAGATGGTAGATTATGAGGCCACTCTGGAGAGGGCAGAGGTCAATGTGGTCTACTTATCCGCTGATTACTATGTTGTGGGAGATGATTCGACGGTGGCTGAGTTCAACTTCGCTACCCAAAGTGATGTGTTTCAGAAACTAGAGGACTCCATCAATCACCTCAAGCCATTGCATGTGAAGTGCCATATCAATGGCACACCGGTTCAGAACATGTTGGTGGATAGCGGGATGATAGTGAACTTGACGCCATATTCGCTTTACAAGAAGCTTGGTGGCATGGACAATGAGCTGATCAAGACCAACATGATGATCAGCGGTGTCAGAGGAGGTGATCCCATCCCGGCCAAAGGAGTTGCATCCATGGAGCTCACCATTGGGATCAAGACTTTGGCCACCACCTTCTTCGTCGCAGAGGTGCAAGGTAGCCATAATTTAATACTTGGGCATGATTAGATTCATGCAAATCGGTGTGCCCCTTTAGCTTGCACCAGTTTCTCATTCAGTGGGTGGGAGACGATGTTGAAGTTGTCCATTTAGATTCATCGGCCTACATTGCTATGACCGATAGTCCTTCGCTCGGGGGGCATGATGGTATTGCCTGCTTATCTGGTAGAGACCTTTCTAATTTTTAGTTTATTAGTGTTACTAAGGAAGGTTTTGTACCTATCTCTTTGAAGCCGATTGACAATCGGCTCAATATCATCATGTAATCGTCTTTAATGGATGCTAATATTGAATGGTTGAAACATCATGTTGAGCAGTATCGGACTTCTAAGACCGATGCCTGTGAAGCTATTGATGACTATGATGAGCTCGATAAGTTGGTTTAAGGTTTCATGTTGGCCTACCCTTTGGAACAAGTTGACATTGGGGATGGCTTTGTGCCTAGGCCAACGTTTATAAACCAAAACTTTAAAGCCGATTACAAAGCTGAGTTAATCACGCTTCTCAAGGAATATGTTGATTGTTTTGCATGGAATTATACAGAGATGCCTGGATTGAGCTGAGAGCTTGTTGAGCATCAGCTTGCCATCAAACCTAGGTTCATGCCTTATAAGCAACACCCCGGTCACTTTAACTCTACAATATATGACTAGATTAAAGAAGAGATTAATAGGTTGTTGCAAGCGGGGTTCATAAAGCCATGCAGATATGTAAAGTGGGTCACTAATATTGTGCCAGTTGAGAAGAAATACTCTGGTAAGATAAGAGTCTGCATTGATTTTAGATATTTGAATAGAGGCACTCCAAAAGATGAGTATCCTATGCCTATAGCCGATATGCTTATTAATGATGCTTGAGGACACCGGGTTATTAGTTTTCTTGATGGTAATGCCAGTTATAATCAGATTTTTATGGCCGAAGAGGACATGTCCAAAACAGCCTTCTTATGTCCTAGTTTTGTTGGTCTCTTTGAGTGTGATGACATTTTGGCTGAAGAATGCAGGTGCTACTTATCAAAGAGCAATGAATTTAATCTTTCATGATTTGATTGGTGTGATCATGGAAGTATACATTGATGATATTGTGATCAAATTGGCCGCTCATACATCTCATTTGGCTGATTTGTGTCTCGCTTTTGAGAGGATGCGCCGCTATGGATTAAAAATGAACCCACTCAAGTGTGCTTTTGGTGCATCGGCTGGGAAGTTCTTAGGCTTCATTATTCATGATAAAGGCATAGAGATTGATCCTAAGAGGATAGAGACCATTAAGAAAGTTCAGGCACCTACATGTAAGAAGGACTTGCAAAAGTTCCTAGGAAAGGTGAACTACTTGAGAAGGTTTATTACTAACTTGTCTGGGAAAATTATTCCTTTCACCCCCATATTGCGTTTGAAAGATGAATCTGAATTTACTTGGGGGCAAAGCAAGAAGAAGCATTTGAGAAGATAAAGGAATATTTGTCAACCAACCGGTTCTTCGTGCACCTAAAAGGGAAATTCCTTTCAAATTATATATTGCTATCGAAGAGAAGATCATCGGGGCTGTTTTGACTCAAGAAGATGAAGGTAAAGAACATTTGATTGCTTATATTGGTCGTCTTCTTGATCCCGAGACAAGGTATGCCCATATTGAGAAATTGTGCTTGTTAGTGTACTATGCTTGTGCTAAAATGAGACATTATTTGTTGTCTAGTACATGTGTTGTTGCATGCCAGGTCGATGTGATTAAGCACATGTTATATCGGCCAATCCTTAGTGGGAGGATAGGCAAATGGGCATATGCACTAATTGAATATGACTTGACTTTTAAGCCATCGAAAACATTGAAAGGTAAGTTCTTGTTGATTTTATTGTTGAGCATGGTACTGATTTTGGAGATGAGATCAATTACCCTACTTCTAACCCATGGAAACTTTATTTTGATGGATCAACTTGTAAAGAAGGCCAAGGTGTTGGCATAGTCATTGTTTCTCCTAATGGTGTTGAATTTGAGATGTCAAGCCGATTGAATTACTATTGCACCAACAATCAAGCCGAATATGAGGCTCTTTTATTCGGCTTGGAGATATTGTATTCCATGGAGGTGAAACATGTTGAGGCCTATAGTGATTCCTTGCTAGTAGTACAACAAGTAGCTAGCGAGTTTCAATGTTTAGAGGGATCACTCAATGCTTATCTTGATATGTGTCTTGATATAATTGCTTCTTTTGCCGAATTTCAAATTCAGCATATTCCAAGACATAAAAATTATAAGGCCAACATGTTAGCTCAACAAACATTTGGCTTTGATGTTGGTGGGCGTAATTTTCACATCAAAGAAAAGTCGATGCATCAAAATTTGATTTTTTTTCATGTGCAGGAACAACCCAGTGGCTCAGCCAACTCTAGAGGTCGGCCAGGCCGACCAGTCGGCTAAGTCGACTCCCCTATGACCAACCCGATCACCTCGCTCGAGAAGCTCCCAAATTGGTCCAATTTGATTTCCAGTGATAATGTGGCCGATTTGGAGGATTGGAGAACTCCCATATTGAGATATCTATGTGATCAAAACACTAGAGTTGATAAAAGTGTTTGGTGGAGTGCATTCAAGTATGTGTTGCACAATGATGAGCTTTACCAAAGAACTGTCGAAGACTTGTTGCCTAAGTGTTTGGGATATAATCAAGCAAGAGTGGCTATGGGAGAAGTCCATGAAGGTATTTGTGGTATGCATCAATTGGCCCCGAAGATGAAGTGGTTATTGCGTAGAGCCGGTTTCTATTGGCCTGCTATGATGGATGATTGCTTTCGCTACTACAAAGGTTGTGAAGAGTGCCAACGGTTTGGGAATATTCAGCTTATGCCTGCTGCTATACTTCATCCTATCATCAACCATGGCCTTTTCATGGTTGGGGGTTAGACTTCATTGGCCAAATTTATCCCCCACCTTCAAAGGGGCATCGCTTTGTCTTGGTTGCTATAGATTATTTAACTAAATGGACCGAGGTGGTTCCTTTAAAGAATATGACACACAAGGAGGTGATTGAGTTCATTACCGAGCATATCGTTCATAGATTCAGCATCTCACAAACATTGACTACAGATCAAGGGACATCATTTGTGTCTAAGGAGGAAAGAGATTTTGCCGAATTGTATAAGAGCAAGTTGCTCAATTCATCTCCATACTAAGCTCAAGCTAATAGCCAAGCTAAGTCTAGTAATAAGACTTTGATTAAGCTCATCAAGAAGAAAATTGAGGATAATCCAAGGAGGTGGCATGAAGTTTTGTATGAAGCTCTATGGGCACATTGCATATCAAGGCATGGTGCCACAAAGGTCACTCCTTTTGAGTTAGTATATGGGGAAGAAGTTGTGTTACCCATTGAAGTGAATTTGGATGCATATAGGTGAAATGATCCCGATTTCCATGGAGGGAGATCCACAGATTCGAACCATAATGTGATAGTCCCAGATGATTATTCCATCACATTATTGGATAACAGTCGATATCACAAGTCATACATCGAATACCTATCTTACAGAGTACAAATAGCAAGGTTTACTCATTATTACATCACCACTTGGTGGAATCACTCAGAGCACACAACATCTAGAATAGCATCAAGTAGAACGACAACGGGCACAAACATCATCTCCTTCAACCAAACTCGAGCGTAGGACAAGACCTCTAATCCTCCCAGTCCTCTCCCTAGTAGTCATACTCAGGCTCGGGGCCTGCCAAACAACTTTCAGTATGATTTGTACTGGCCACTGGCTCCCACCCTATGCTTTGTGATAGCTTTGTAGTAAGTGGAATGCAAGGGTAGAGCAAAAGACCTATTTATGGTTGTGGTTTCCTATGCGAGTATGATCAAGTTTTAATGGTAATTCGTCAAGTTTTAATCCATCTCATCCACTCATTCACCCATCCCAGCACACACACCTCACCACACTCTCACTCTCTAGGTGGCATGGACAACTCCCTCTCGTGCCTTGGATCAATGGCCAAAGTCAGAAACCACCAACAACCCAGGGGAAGAAGAAGAAAGGACTCCTCTCTCTAGTCAAGTGAAGCAGTAACATAGGAAAGGTCCATAGCCAAAAAGATGGCATATGTATCGATCGATCAGCCAAAACTCTACAGAGGTTTACACTATCCACAAGATCACCATCATCGACGAACATGCTCGTCTAGGCTAATTCTGAGCTGCCTTCCAACTAGTGTGATCCCACCCTACCACTCAGCCCTGGGGCACCCCAAAGTCCACCGGCACGCTGAGACTGTGAGACATAGTACCGGCCCCCCAGAGGTTACTATGCTGTCTTAGGAGGGTGTGAGCCACTAGCCCATACCTCCCTACACTATCTGCTATCAACCTAGTAGTAGTGGCACCGCCCTAGCTGGTCAGTCATCCGTCTCCCCCCCCATTGAGGAGCGAGTGGGGTGCAAGGGTTCCTATGAACCGGTTCCTAGAACATATAAGTCCTTAGGGTGACCGAACAAGACATCTTCACAAGGGGATAACCAACACCCCGTGCTTCAACAGCACCTCCATCCTGGGGATTCGTCCCACAATGACACTCCTCCCCGAGACCTTCTCATCTCACATGTACCTACCATAGGTACCTCTCACGGGAGATGCCTAGGTCACACCCCCTAGCAAGACTTGTCCAAAGACTCATCCTAGAATCCTGCTCGGTTGATTCGACCCTCTCCATACACCCAAGATACACGCCAAGATCTCCCCAATTATTACCATATTATCATCACCAGGTGCCATAGCCACTCACAATCATTTTTCCACCAAACATCACATCACAGGTATAATGTGTAGTAGTAGTACGTAGAAAGTTGCAAGCGAGTGACTAGCCAATCAGCGGGTGTGCAGGGGGTGCAAGTTGCATCCAGGTAATGGCCTCAAGCAATTCTAACATGCAACCTATCACAGTTCAATTGCAGAAAATAAAGCACTAGCAACTATATTATTGCATGTCTACTAGGATTCTATGAGGTTGGGTGGGACATGGCACTTGAGGTCAGGTCGTCTCCAAGCTTCTCCGTGTAGTCTGGGTCGTCCTCCTCAGTTAGCGGCTCCTCCGGGTCTGTCAAATGAGACATATAGCCGCGATAAGCGACTCCTATAGATAATCACAGAGAAGCAATGGAAAAATAAAAGATCGAAATGCACTCAAACATAATCCTATGACGTAGAGCATGATTTTAGAAAAATTTGGACACTGGTTTCATATTTTTCTGAAAACGTATGAATTTTCAACGAATTTTTGAAGTTTAATCTATTTTCTAAAAAAGAAAAGGACTAAAAAAATCCAGGGCTTGACACGTGGCATGCTGTGATTGGATGAGCGATTATGATCACTGACAGGTGGGACCCACAGTCAACAGTCAGCGTGATCGATCAACGATTAACGTTGACTGGGCCCAATGGGCCAGGCTTTGGGCTAGATATGGGCTAGGTTGGGCCGGCCTATCCTAGACACGTGTCAGTCTCTTAGTTGGCCTCGTGGTAGGTCTGGATCTCAACCAGGCCACATGCACAAGACGGGCTCACAGTGGACCAAGGGGCCGGTGCACTGTGGACCTCCTCTAGTCTACGGTGGCCCCTGCTCATGTGGGTGCTCGCACATGCGGTGCATGGTGCACCCGGTGCATGTGAGGATGGACCGGTGCTCTGCTCTAGGTGTTCGACATGGGCCTCCAAAGGGCTCGCCGGTGATGATGTCACACGACAGGCCACGACGGTGGCTCAACGGGGCAGCTATGGCCTCCTAAAGTCCCCTCGTGTCTTGGCGGTCGGCAGCATCCAAAAGTCGGCGCCTCGAGGCTCGGCATGGCCGGCCATGGTGATGGCGGGTGTAGCGGGCTTAGCGGTGCTATGGCTGGCTCAACCAAGGTCCAAGGATGGCTTGTAGGATCTTCCTTTGTTCATTGGTGCTCCGAGGTACTCGAGCAAGGACGGTACAGGGTCAAGGCGGGGCATTTTGGCTTGTCGATGCTGGCTAGGGCGGTGGCAGACTAGGTACACATGACGGCACGGTGGCTTGGGTAACCGGTGCCCAAATTGGCTCCCTTTTTCACAATTAAGGTCACAGAGCAGCTAACGGGGATGCGCTCGTGACCAAAAACCATGGCGGAGTCAGCACCACGACGGGGTGCTCAGCGGAACTCCGGTGGGGCTCCAGCGATAGAAATCTATGAGCTAAGGCCAACTATTGGGTGAACCAGTTAGATGGATGGGTCGACAGGGTCACAGCGGACACGCTTGGCCGATGCTCATCTTGTGAGGCGGCTAGCTTCGATAGGATCGGGCTTGGCACGACGACGACAAGGAGCGCAGCCGCGCCAACACGGCAGTGGTTACCGACAGTTCCAAGGGGCTTCTAAGTCCAAGGTGGGTGCTTTACATGTTCCATGGTGAGGTGAAGCCCATCATGGAGTCGGGGTTAGCTCTGTTGGCTTAGTGCGAGCAGTGCTGCTCTTTGCCATGGCCAAGCTCTGCCCATGGCGGGCGCGCATGGGCGCGATGCAGAGCACTGGTGTCCCCAAGCTGTGGTGGCTTGGCAAGGCTATGTGGTGGCTTGCATAGGTGTGTGTGTGCATGGTGTTGTGTGATCGCTAAAAGGCTTGGCCTTTGGTCCTCCCAAGCGAGGAGACCACGATGGCCGACATGGCGATGGTGGGCAACGACGAGCAGAGGGGTCGATGAAGCTCACCATGGGGCTTGGGTGGTAGGCTAGCAGTGTAGGGATGAGTCATGGCCATGATAAGGTGAAGTAGTGTCAGCAGACCCGCAACGGCGACGAAGGTGATCGGCGTCGTCCTCGACTCCAGCGGCCTTGGGCAGCTCTGATGTCTTCAGTGCTCCACCTCCTTCCTTCTTTCTCTTCTCCTCTCTGGCTTTGCGTGGTTCAAGTAAGGCCACCAAGTGGCAGAGGGGTGTAATGGAGAGGCCAGGGCGCTAGGGCTAGGTTCTTATAGCTAGGCCTGGCTATGCCATGATGGCGGATAGCGAGGAGAGGGAGAAGGGGTACGTGTAGGGGGATAGGTGCCTTGGGCTAGGGTTTTCAGGGTCGTGGGTGAGCGCAGGGCTTTTGCCGCCTCCAATTCAGATGCCAGCAGTCAAGGGAAGGATGAGTGGGCGTCCGCAAAGTGGGGCCATGACGGTGATGTCAGCGGCTCATGGCGCTAGCTGGGGGTGGGTACGAACACCATGGATCGTGGATGTGGTACAAATCCAAGCATGCGGGCTAGTGGCTCGGGCGTGGACAGCTAGGGGAGAGCGAGGCTACCTCGGGTGTAGCCATGGCGAGCACACTTTGCTTTGACAAAAAGTAGAGAGAAGGGGGTAAAGGCAGGGGATGATAGGTGGGGTCAGTAGGGCCCACCATTCAGCGGCGCTGAGAGAGAGCAGGGCGCGGGCGCGGGTGCGGGTGCGGCTGCCGCTCTGCTAGGCTGCTTCTCTAGCTAGACCGGCTGGGGCGCTACGGCACACATGGGGGTGCGGTGCTAGGCCTGCTACTACTGTGCTAGGCTGCTTTGCCCTTTTCTTTTTCCTTTTATTTCTTTTACCTTTCCTATTTTCTATTTACACCTTTGAGCACCTATGCATGTGTACATGTGTTGCCAAGCATATATACATCCTTGTGGGGTCCACTAGGGGTCATCTAGGGTGCTAGGGGCCAAGCCAAGGGTTGGCTACACACAAACATCTAGTTTATTTTATAAAGGTTGTCAAATTTTAATTACATCACATGAAATCATGAAAAAGCAAATCACAAGTTATTAAGTGCATATGCTCATACATGCTAATCTTAGGGTCTAGTTGTGCATCTAGGGTGTTTTCCTAGCATGACACTCACCATACAAGGGTTTTCTAAAAAGTTTTTGAAAGTTGTGATTTTTGGGTTAAGGGATTTTCCAGGGTTGTTACAGACTTCCCCCCTCACAGGAATCTCAACCCCAAGATTTAGGGTCTTACATACCTTTCGAAGTGGTAGGGGTATACCATCCGAAGCTCTGTCTCTTTCTCCTAGGTAGCTTCCCTTTCAGTGTGATTGCTCCACTGAACCTTGCACATTGGTATCGTTGTGCTTCTGGTTTCCTTGTTGGCCCTATCAAGTATCCAGACAGGGTGTTCCTTGTACTCGAGAGTGTCCTAAATATCCAGTGTTTCTATGGGTACCTGCTCATTTGGTAGCTTCAAGCACTTGCGTAGCTGTGATACGTGGAATACCGGGTGCACCCCTGCCAATTCTTTAGGCAACTCCAACTTGTAGGCTAGCTTGCCGATTCTCTAACAAATCCAGTAGGGTCCCACATATCTTGGCGCTAGCTTCCCTTTCACATGGAATCTGATGGTGCCTCAGAGTGTTGAGACCTTGAGGTAAACATGGTCCCCAACTTTGAACTTGAGGTCTCTTTGCCTGTTTTCTGCATAACTCTTCTGTCGTCTTTGAGCAGCCCTCAGGTTCTCTCGCACTTGGGCTACTCCTTCTTCGACATCCTTGATCTTTGCTAGGCCAAAGAAAGATCTTTCTCCTGTTTTTGACCACATCAAAGGGGTCCTACACTGTCTTCCATACAATGCTTCAAAGGGTGACATCTTGAGACTAGCCTGATAGATGTTGTTGTAGAACTCTGCATGAGACAAGCTCTTCTCCCAGTCTGACCCATATCTCAGAATGCAAGCTTGAAGCATATCCTCCAAGATCTGATTCACTCTCTTGGTCTGACTATCTGTTTGAGGGTGGTAAGCGGTGTTGTAATCCAATCGAGTCCCAATGGCCTTGTGGAGGCATTTCTAGAATGTGGACACATACTATGCTCCTCGGTCGGACACTATGCTGGTAGGGGCTCCATGGAGTCTGAGGATGTTGTCCACATATAGATCTACCAGCTTGTCAACTCTGTAGTCTGTCCTGACTGCTATGAAGTGGGACACCATGGTTAGCTTATCGACTATCACCCAGATGGAGTCATGGCCATTTAGGGTCCGAGGTAACCCCACTATGAAGTCCATGGATGTGATTTCCCACTTCCACACTAGAACATCTAGTGGCTTCAGTAGTCTGGTAGGTCTCTGATGTTAGGCCTTGATTCTGTTGCAGGTGTCACAACGTGCAACATGTCCCACAATATCTGCTTTCATGTTCCTCCACCAGAAATGCTTGTTCAAATCAGCATACATCTTAGTGCTTCCTGGGTGGATGCAATACTTGGAGTCATGCCCCTCCGCTAAGATCTCATCATGCAAAGCTTTATCTGTGGGTACGTAGATCCTATCTTTGTACCGGCATGCTCCCTGTTTATCCTCTCTAAACTTAGGGCACTTGCCTAGTTTCATGAGCATTCGTATGTCCCTTATCTCCGAGCACTCTTGTTGAGCTCTAAGGATTCTCTCTCTGAGGTTGTACTGTACTTGAAGCTAGTTCAACTAACCTCTCAATATCACCTCGAGCTGAAGCTTCTCCATCTCCTGACTCTGCTCTAGTGGTATGGCATCAGCTAACAGAGTGTGGGAATAGATCTTGTGACTTAGGGCATCGGTGACTACATTAGCCTTCCCCGGATAAAGTAGCTCTAGGTTGTAGTCCTTTATCAGCTCTAGCCATCGGTGCTGCCTCATGTTCAGATCTTCCTAGGTGAAGAAGTACTTCAGGCTCTTATGATCGGTATAGATGTCATATTTGTTCCCGATCATATAGTGCCTCCAGATCTTCAAGGCATGTACAATAGCTGCAAGCTCAAGGTCATGGGTTGGCTAGCGCTGGTCATGCTCCTTCAACTATCGAGAGGCATATGCTATGACTCCCATTCTGCATCAGAACACAACCAAGTCCCTGTCTAGATGCATCATAGTAGACTATGAAGTCTTGTCGAATGTTGGGTAATGCTAGCACAGGGGTGGTAGTGAGCTTCTCCTTCAAGGTCTAGAAACTCTTCTCACACTCGGGCATCCACTCAAACTCATTGGTCTTCTTTAGGAGGTTGGTCATCGGCTTGGCTATCTTGGAGAAATTCACAATGAATCAATGATAGTAGCCTGCCAATCCCAAGAAGCTCCTGATATCTATCACATTGCGTGGTTGTTCCCACTCTTTCATGGTGTCAATCTTAGCGAGGTCGACAGCTACTCCCTCAGCAGTGAGTATGTGACATAGGAAGGTGACTTCTTCAAGACAGAACTCACACTTGTTGAATTGAGCATATAGCTGTTCCTGCCTCAGTTTTTCCAGCACTATCCTCAGATGTTGCTCATGCTCTTCTACAGTGGCCGAATAGACTAAGATGTCATCAATGAATACCACCACAAACTTGTCTAGCTCATCCATGAACACCTTATTCATCATGTTCATGAAATAGGTTGAGGCATTGGTGAGTCCAAAGGACATGACTATGAACTCATATTGCCCATACCTAGTGACAAAAGCTATCTTGGGAATGTCCTTGGTCTAGATCTTCATCTGATGATACCCGGATCAAAGGTCGATCTTGGAAAAGAACTTCACATTCCTTAGCTGATTTAGGAGGTCATCTATTCTCAGTAGTGGGTACTTGTTCTTAACAGTCATAGCATTCAGGTTCCGATAATCTATACACATCCTCATGGAACCATCGTTCTTCTTCACAAACAGCACGGGAGAACCCTAGGGTGAAGCACTCGGCCTGATGTACCCATTGTCAGACAACTCCTTAAGTTGCTTCTTGAGCTCCTCCAGTTCATCAACTGACATGTGGTAGGGCCTCTTGGTAATGGTCCTGTACCAGGGAAAAGGTCGACCATGAATTCCACATCCTAGTCAGGTGGCATACCTAGCAGTTCCTTGGGGAACACATCAGGATACTCGCACACTATGGGCACTTCCTCAACTGACTTGGCATCTAGGCTGCATAGCATGGAAATCATTCTCCCTCGATTAGGCTCACAATGGATCATGTGTCCACTAGGGTGAGTTATCTTCACGTATCTTGGTGAGCAAGATATCACTCCTTTATGCTAGGTCAGCCAATCCATCCCCAGTATAACATCCAGTCCATCAGAGGGAAGTAAGGTGAGGTCGGCTAGAAAGGTGTGACCCTCAATGGTAATTTTCACTCCCTAACATCTCTTTGAGCATCGAATGTTGCCCAAGGGTGAGCTAGTGTCAATGGGCTCCTTATGGGGAGTCACTGGTAGGTTATGCTCTCATGCAAATTTGGTGGATATGTATGAACATGTGGCACCAGAATCAAACAACACCGAAACTTTCGCTCCATGCACTAAGAACATACTGTACACCACATCAGGGACATCCTAGGTGTCCTCTATAGTCATGTGGTTGAGGTGGCTATGGGTGACTCCAGCAGCACCCTTGTATGGTGTACTTAAGCCTGCCTTGTGGGGACCTGAGCTGGTGGTGTAGCCTTCTTCGTAGGGCAATTGGCGACCTTGTGACCTGGCTAGCCACACCCGATGCAAGTGAAGGGCGTACTGCCTATAGGTGTGGATGCAGTAGCCTTCCACATGCCGGGGTTCTGAGCTGGGTGGCTCTGAGCAGAGCGGTGGTAGTTGGCGGTGTAGGTACCACCACCATGGCTCGGAGCAGGTGCTGCTCCCTAGATAGCACAAGGATGAGGTAGCGGGGGCACATTCGCACAAGGCCTCTGAGGTGTCGAGGTGTGGGACGTACTCTCGGACTGGCGCTTCTCCTTGTAGAGAGCGTCAGACTCTAGACTATCCCTCTCCATCCATAGAGTCTTGTTGATCATCTCCCTTTGGGTGTAGCAAGTGTGACCTGAGAGAGCTAGCTTGAGGCGAGTGTTTAGACCTTCTTGAAGAAATACATCTTCTTCTTCTTAGAGTCTGTCTCGCTAGGCACGTACCGCATCATCCCGGTGAAGCGGTTGGCATACTCATGGATCTTCTAGGGTCCCTGTGTGATATTGTGGAACTCCTCTACCTTGGCATCCATCATGCCATCGGGCACATGATGCTCATGGAAGGCTTCAGCGAACTCCTCCCATGAGATGTGAGCAGGGTCTGGATGGGTGTCATAGAAGTTATCCCACCATGCGCATGCAGCACCGGTGAGTTGGTGGGCAGCGACTCTAATGCACTCCTTGTTGGAGCAAGTGGTCAGGTCTAGCTTCTTTGCCATCTCACGCAGCTAGTCCTCCGCTGCGATGGGGTCACTCTCGGAGCTGTCCAAGGTGGGAGGTCTCAGTTTGAGGAAACCCTCTAGCTTCCTCTAGAAGTTGTTGGGTGGACCTCCATTATGGCATAGCATACCCTCTGCCAGAGTCTCCAGAAGGCACGTCTGGCGGTCCATCACCTCTGCCATGAGTGGGGTGGTGGTGGAAGGTCCTCCTAAGTAGGCAGTGGTCGAAGGTCCTCCTGAGTAGGCTGCCCTTTAGCAGGTACCGCTCCAACTAGTGGTGGGGTAGGAGCATGGGGACCATCCTCCTCATAGTGAAGAGGAATAGGTCCCACATGTCTTCCATGGCAACCTCCTCAGCCATGAACAGCCGGTGTGGGGGAAGGGGAATGGCGGAGCAAGCGGTACGAACGACGGGTTGACATCTTGCTGCAATGACTTAGAGTTAGGGATAGGTGCTTGCATTATTAAGCATTTTAAAACATTTTAAATATAACCATACACTCAAGCAAAGAAATATGAACAACTAAAAGAAGCATTAAGAACCATGCATTCATTGCATCAATTATTACACAGCGATGTCTCCAGCAGCTACACTAGAGGACTCGCGCAGCACGCTCTACACACAGGTAGGCTCCAAAAGCGGGACATTCTACTCTACTTCAGAAAGTGAGTCATGCCTCATAGCCATGCAGGGCTCAACATCATCTCGACTGCACCTACATCATTAGATCATCTCTGGGAAGCTAACCCCGACTAGGTGGTGGGGCAGAGCTACGGTCCATCTCACGTAGCTCGGTGTCAGAGCGGTGCATCCTAGCAATGTACTCCAAGGCCTTAGCCAACTCTTGTGTCTACTCTGCCTCAGGGTAGTCCTCGGATGAGCATGTAGATAGGTTGAGGCAGGTAGGTTCAACATGAAAGGACTCCTTGCACAGCCTCTTGCGTGACTCAGGTGGAAGGGACTCTAGCATCTCCTTGTACTCCATCACACGCTGGGCGTTGGACTTCACCCATGCCTCAAGAATCCTATCTGCCTTGTCCTTTAGGAACTCTGTGTAGTTCATGTACTTGATGAGGTGGCACTAGTTGTAGGTGGCATTGCTACTCATCTAGGCCAAGTCCTTCTCTGCCATGTTGCAACGGTTCGCCATCATCATCTTGTGGAAACCATACCTCTTCTCCTTCTCGAGGTGCTTCCTCAGGGAGATCCTCTTGTGCTCAAGGGCATCCTTGAGCTCAAACAGCTTGTTGTTGAGGTAGTCATTGCGGAGCCCAAAGTCTCTGAACTTGTCCTTAAGGTTCTCGATCTCTGTCTTCAGCTTCTCCTCGTGATCCTTATGAATGCACTCATGGTACCTGTGGTCCTAGCGCTCTGAGCGGAGGGCCTCCCATAGCATGGTCTTCTCCTTCTCCTCCACCAAGAAAGCCTCGTCAGCCTAGAACAACATGTCCCTATAGTGGCGGTTCTGCGCCTCCACCTCCTTGATGTAGCGATCCTAGCAAAGGATATATAGACCAGACGCCTGGAGAGAGGGATCCTCCTCAGTGAAGGCGGCCTGGTCAGCAGTAGCCAGTTGCTTCCGGGTACTCTAGGTGAGGTCCAAGGCTCGGGGAAGCAGGCGGTACGGGCCTCGCTTGAGGTGCTCATGGGTGTCACGCATCACGCGATGAAGGGCCAAACGTGAAACTAACTGGACACATGCATCGATGGACGTCTCCACCTCTAGCTTGGTGAAGGCCTATAGCTCTGGCATGGTCTCACTCATGGGAACCCTGATGTTGATGATGACATGTTCCTGAAGTCCATCAGGTCCCTGCTTGCCTCAGCAAACATACTCGATGAGCTCCGTGCGAACACCAAGCTCTTAGAGCACCTTGCGAAGCATATGAGCGAAGCCTCCGTAGTTCTCCCCATCGATCTTGAGCTCAATGGTAGGTGCCATCTACAAGAACGGTCCAAAAATGGGGCCAACAGCTTAGCAAAAGGGGTAAGCCATGCATGAGAGATGCAAGGTCGGTACATATAACCGAAGAGACAAGGTTTCCACTCCTAATTCTATTGGCTGATCCTAGGGTCTCGTCCTAGGGTCATGTATGGCTCTAATACCAACTGAAATGATCCCAATTTCCTCAAAGAGAAATCCACATATTCGAACCATAATGCGATAGCCCATATGACCATTCCATCACATTATCGGATAATAGTTGATATCACAAGTCATACATCGAATACCTATCTTACAGAGTACAAATAGCAAGGTTTACTCATTATTACATCGCCACTTGGTAGAATCACTCAGAGCACACAGCATCCGAAACAACATCAAGTAGAACAGTAGTGGGCATAGACTTCATCTCCTTCAACCAAACTCAAGCGTAGGACAAGACCTCTAATCCTCCCAGTCATCTCCCTGGTAGTCGTACTCAGGCTCGGGACCTGCCAAACAACTTTCAGTATGATTTGTACTAGCCACTGGCTCCCACCCTATGCTTTGCGATAGCTTTGTAGTAAGTGGAATGCAAGGGTAGAGCAAATGACCTATTTATGGTTGTGATTTCCTATCAGAGTATGATCAAGTTTTAATGGTAATTCATCAAGTTTTAATCCATCTCATCCACTCATTCACCCATCCCAGCACAGATACCTCACCACACTCTCACTCTCTAGGCGCCAAGGACAACTCCCTCTCATGCCTTGCCTCAATAGCCAAAGCCAGAAACCAACAACAGGTGGGACCTATGGTCAACAGTTAGTGTTGACCGGTCAACGGTCAATGTTGACTGGGCTTGACTGGGCCCAATGAGCCGGGCTTTGGGCCAGATATGGGCCGAGTTGGGCCGGCCTGGCCTGGACACGTGTCAGTCTCTCGGTTGGCCACATGGCGGGTCTAGATCTCAACCAGGCCACATGCACAAGATGGGCTCACAGTGGACCAAGGGGTTGATGCACCGTGGACCTCCTCTAGTCTATGGTGGACCCTGCTCACGTGGGTGCTCACGCATGCGGTGCACGATGCACCCAGTGCACGCGAGGACGGACTGGGAGGGCACTCTGCTTTGCTCTAGGTGTTCGACGTGGGTCTCCAAAGGGCTTGTCGGCGACGATGTCGCACGACAGGGCACGACAATGGCTCAGTGGGGCAACTACGGCCTCCTAAAGTCCCCTCATGTCTTGGCAGTCACGGCAGTGTCCAAAAGTCAGCACCTCGGGGCTCAGCATGGCTGGCCATGGTGACAGCGGGTGCAGCAGGCTCAGTGGCACTGCAGCCAGCTCAACTAAGGTCCAAGGATGGCATCTAGCATCTTCCTTTGTTCGTTGGTGCTCCGAGGTACTCCAGCAAGGACGGTATAGGGTCAAGGCGGGCCTTTTGGCTTGTCGACGCCGGCCATGGTGGCGGCGGATAGGGTGCACATGGCGGCATGGTGGCTTGGGTAACCAGAGCCCAAATTGGCTCCCTTTCTTCACAATTGAGGTCACAGAGCAGCTAACGGGGGCGGCGCTGGTGACCAAAAACCATGGCGGAGTTAGCACTATGACGGGGTGCTTGGTGGAACTCTAGTGGGGCTCCGACGTTTGAAATCTATGGGCTAAGGCTAGCTACTGGGCGAACTAGTTAGATGGAGGGGTCCATGGGGTCACGGTAGACGCGCTCGACCGATGCTCATCTTGTGAGGGGGCCAGCTTCGACGGGAACGGCCTCGGCATGGCGGTGACAAGGTGCGCAACCGTGCCAGCACGACAGTGGTTACCGGTGGTTCCAGGGGGCTTCTAAGGCTAAGGTGGGTGTGTTACATGTTCCGCGGTGAGGCGAAGCCCATCACGGAGTCAGGGTTACCTCTGTCGGCTCGGTGTGAGCCGTGTTGCTCTTTATTGTTCCCAAGCTCTGGCCACGGGGGGCGCACTCATGTGCGGTGCAGAGCACTGGCGTCCCCAAGCTATGTTGGCTTGGTAAGGCCATGTGGTGGCTTGCATAGGTGTGCATGTGCATGGTGTTGCGTGATGGCTAAAAGGCTTAGCCTTTGGTCCTCCCAAGAGTGGAGACCATGACGGCCAGCATGGCGACAACGGGCAACGGTGAGCAGAGGGGTCGACGAAGCTCTCCGTGGGGCTTGGGGTGGTGGGCTAGCGGTGCAGGGGTGAGTCATGGCCATGACAAGGTGAAACAATGCCGACAGACCCGTGATGGCGACAAAGGTGGTCGATGTCGTCCTCGGCTCCGGTGGCCTCACGCAGCTCCGGTGACTTCAGTGCTCCTCCTCCTTCCTCCTTTTTCTTCTCCTCTCTAGCTCTATGTGGTTTAGGTGAGGAAACTAGGTGGCGGCAGGGTATAATAGAGAGGCCAGGGCGCTGAGGCTAGGTTCTTATAGCCGGGCCTGGCTATGCCATGACGGTGGACGATGGGGAGAGGGAGAGGGGGTACGTGTAGGGTGGATAGGTGCCTTAGGCTAGGGTTTTCGGGGGCATGGGTGAGCATGGAGCTTTTGCCGCCTCCAATTCGGATGCCAGCGGTCAAGGGAAGGACAAGTGGGCGTCAGCATAGCGGGGCCACAGCGGCTCATGGCGCCAGCTAGGGGAGGGCACGGACGCGTGCACGGCCAACGGCTCAGGCGTGGATAGCTAGGGGTGAGCGTGGTGGCCTTGGGCATAGCCATGGCGAATGCTCTATGCTTTGGCACAAAGCAGAGAGAAGGGGGTAAAGGTGGGGGATGACAGGTGGTGTTGGCAGGGCCCACATGTCAGCGGCGCTGAGAGAGAGCAGGACATGAGCGTGGGTGCAGGCACGGCTGTCACTCTACTGGGCCGCTTCACTAGCTGGGCCGGCCGGGGTGCTGCTACGCATGGGGGGGGTACGGGTGAAGGCGCCTAGGCCATGGTGCTAGGCCTGCTGCTGCTACGCTGGGCTGCTTTGCCCTTTTCTTTTTCCTTTTATTTGTTTTACCTTTCCTATTTTCTATTTACACCTTTGAGCACCTATGCATGTATACATGTGTTGCCAAGCATATATACATCCTTGTGGGGTCCACTATGGGTCGTCTAGGGTGCTAGGGGCCAAGCCAAGGGTTGGCAACACACAAACATCAAGTTTATTTTATAAAGGTTGTCAAATTTTAATTACATCACATGAAATCAGGAAAAAGCAAATCACAAGTTATTAAGTGCATATGCTCATACAAGCTAATCTTAGGGTCTACTTGTGCATCTAGGGTGTTTCCTAGCATGACACTCACCATATAAGGGTTTTTCTAAAAAGTTTTTGAAAGTTGTGATTTTTGTGTTAAGGGATTTTCTAGGGTTGTTACAATAGGCTTGCTAAACAAAATGATCTATACATTGTTATGTATCATGATATGATATCATGATACGAGGTGACTGATAAAAGGTTAGAAGCTCTCAAGGAGATGGAGAAAGACAAAGCTCGGGTTGACAAAGCATACAACAAGAAAGTCAAGAACAAATCCTTCCAAGTAGGAGAATTAGCATGGAAAACCATACTACCACTTGGGACAAAGAGCAACAAGTTTGGCAAGTGGTCACTGAGTTGGGAAGGTCCTTATAAAATGATCAAAGTGATATTTGGCAATTCATATCTACTGGAGACGTTGAAAGGTGATATTCTCCCAAGAGCAATTAACGGGAGGTACTTGAAGAAGTACTTTCCAAGTGTTTGGCAAGAAGCCCAAGTGCTCTCCAAGCAATGGCCAATACATGTATCGCCCTTAGAACAAGAATGGCTAATGTATGCATCGCCCTCAGTCTCTATATAGATGATGAGTTGGGCATCATCACTATTTGGTTTTAAATTGTGTTTTCAGGTTCATGTTTCATTCACCTAAAAATAGGGGGGCATATGTTGACACTCAAAAGTGTCTCAAGGTGGATTTGGGCACCTCCAGCAAGTTCTTAATGTCATAATCATACTGAGGTCAAACAGTGCAACAAAACATCAAAAGAAACACGTGGGGAAGAAAGCGAGCCAGGCGAGCCAGGGCCAGTTGGCTTAGCTGACTTGCCAAGCTAGCTCAGCCGGCTCACCACCCCTAGTCGGCTTAGCTGACTACCCTAGTTGTCTAAGCCGACTGCCCCTTGATGCAGGCCACGATAGGGTTCCCAGGCTCGTAAAAGTTAGCTTAGTGTTGGCATTTCTAAACGTCGCTACCAAAAATGGAAAATGAATTCCATCCCTGGCATCGGCACTAGAAATGCCTTGGTAGTTCTTTACATTTATAGAACAAATCTACAAGCGCACGGAATTACCATTGTAGCATTTCACCTGGAAGTATTCAGGGTATCGTTATTTATATTTTCCTAAAGGAAGGCAATGGTGTAAAAATCTTTAGTATGGATATGATCAAGATAACATGCTTGTACATTAGACCAATGTTCATAGCAGGGGTAAACATGGTATGGTTCAAAATAGTGTGACATACACACGAGCCTACCTCAAGGATAAAAGGAAGAAATAAAGGATAAAGAGTAATATAATGTTTCCTAATAGGAGCAGGCATATTCTAATACAGCCACGCAAAGAATAGCAAGTATACATACACATACATGGTTAAGACTTAGATCTAAGTATGAAATGGGTCAGGAGACCTTCGAGTATTAGTCTGCTAGCAGCCTCATGAGGCAATTTACGTACTCCTACACCATATCCGAACGTGGGGGATTACAAAGGACGGATAGGGCTGTCACCACCTGCCACCTACCCCTCAACTGTGGAGTATGAAATGCATCCACCGGTTCCTATGCACCCAAGCACCATGCCTGTATACAAAGAAAACTACCCATATCCCCCTAGGACTCTGACCCTACAGATCAACAAGTTAGGACATGGGCAAGCCTGAAGGCACGACAATCCGCCACTTCAACTTAGCTCTAATTCTAACCATATAAGTTGTATGAATGATTAAGCATAAAGTTCTATATGCTAAGTTCATGACATAAGAACTATACTCTAGTTCATATGCTAAGTTCATAATATAAGAACTATACTCTAGTTCATAAGCATGACTATATTGACAATATGAGAACAAGACATTGGAGAAAAGCTTCATCTTATTCATACCAAGATCCACTCCAAGAGTCAAGCTCTCCATACAAGCTCTTCCTAGCTCCAAGAAGCTACTAAAAGGAAAATACAAGAGGTGGTAGTGAGGTAGTGGCTCCAAATGTGGTGTGTTAGAGGGGGCTCTCCCCCTCTTCTTATACTAGGCTATAGGTCGGTTTGGGATATTCGGGGAATCTTCCCCAAACCACCTCCTAGCATCATTATTGAACCGCCTGAAGAAGCTAGGCCTAGGCCATGGCTCTGGCAGTGCAGGCGCACCCAGGGTGCGGCCGCACCCTGGCTGGCTCGCCTAGCCACCGCCTTTGCCAGGTGGGCTGGTCACTAGGCGCTGGTTGCTTCTTCAGTGGTTTGGTGCCCAGATATGATAGGAAGATGGGCCTTCTTCTTATTGCTTTGTGCGGATCTGCTTTTAAGCTTTCCTGGATTGTGCCTTTTGACTTGTTTTCCACTGTATTTGTGTATATGCCCTGCAAAACATTGTTCTTCCAAATACATGTGGAACATGGTTAATAATAATAACATATGTGTTTGAGTTTGCTAGTTTCTCCTGGTTTTGTATCTTATTTGGCGGTCGGATTTGGTCAATAGTGACTGCCAACAAGATCCCCCAAGCTTACCCTTTGCTCATCCTCGAGCAAAAGTTAAGACGTTGGTTGTTGATCAAGAGCTGCTTCTATGCTGATTACATTTCAAAGGTACCATGTCTATAACAAAGTATTCTTCCTTAATTCAAATAAGTTGGCATTTTATCCACCCTTTTACCTAGATTCCTGTGGGGCTTATTGCTTTTCCAAGTCTTGGGTGGTTTGCAAGATAGAACGATTGTATAGAACCACTAGTCATTCATTCTTCGATCAACTTTCTTTCCAGAGGTTTTGAAAGTTTTGCAAAATAATTTTAAGTTCCTCAAATGATACACTCGATCGCTCAATTATGTATGATCCTCACCAAAGGCTTTTTATGTTTTTCCTTTCTTTTCATCCTACTTCTAATGGCATATATGGAGCTTTGGGTAGGGATGATTAGAGAGGCATACTTGCATCACATAATATTGCTAAGTCAAAAACCGGATCCAAGGAGATGCAAGTCATACACTTTGATCAAGAAGTGCAAGTGTGTGGAATTTTAACTATTGAATTTTCGAACTCCTTTGTCATGCCTCTCTCTCTTTTGCTTTGATTTTGAAAATATCGGCTATCTTTCTTTTCTTTCTCTCTTTTTTTCTTTTTTTCTCTCATGCTCTTTAGCATGGATATTTATTCTTTTTTCCGCTCATGCTCTTTGGCATGGATTTTTTTCTTTTTCTTTTTGCATAGCCCATACTTTCTTTGGGCAAAAGAAGATTTTGGAGAGAGAAGTTCATGACATAGTGATGGAGTTATTTTTATTTGGTGGATGGATGGCATGTTTTTGCGTAACTCTCAGTGTAAGAGTCAGCATAATTATATATGGAGTGTACGTGAATCTTGACCATGGGTGCATGATGAGAACCTCAACAAGGGTCACAACAATTTGACAAAGCTCAACATGATAACAAGCAGCATATGACTAAGGTTTTTGTATTGTATATTGTCATATGGCCTTGGTAGGATATATCATCATTGAGGAACTTTTGAATTTTAGTATTTTGAAAATAAAAACCCCGGATGTCAAGTTTCTCTTAGAACAAACTCATAGCAAATTCTATTGCACCATATCATAACTTGCAACTACTTAGAAAAGGATCATGCATTTGCAACCCACAAGTTTCAAGTGTTTAGGATGAGACATTTTTAGCCAACAAACTTAAATCTTGGTGAATACTAATTTATAAACTAGGTACGGAAGAAATATAAGACAGAGCAACTATTCATCATTTCAACAAAGAGAAACTAACATTCTTTCTACACATATGTGGAGTGGAATAAATATTTTGTTCTTTTTATCATATTATATATTTTTTTGAATGCAAGATAATAAAATAAAATAAATGCAAGATGCAAGTTACCTCTGTGGGGGTCGTCCCCCAAGCTAGCTCGCTGCCTATGGTCCTCTATCTGCTTTTATTAAAAGAGGTGAACTCGAGGACAGATATTATTTTATTATTATTATTTGCTTAAGGTTCACAAAATTTTATCTCCGTTGTCATCTTCTCGACTTACCCTCATGATATTGATAATTTTTTGTAGGGGTTAGTCCATATAATCAACCAAAGTCTATACTTAGCAGTTTTGGTTCAATAATCAAACTGATTTGATCAAGGTAGGTGTCGGTGTTTTGAGTCACCAACTAGTAAATTTGTATTTGCGTGTCTAGCTCGGATGGTGTGCTTAGAGGACATAAGGTTTATACTGGTTCGGGAAGAAAGTCCCTACGTCTAGTTCGTCCTTGCTGCTTGTGTTACTAGCACTGAAGGTTTGTGGTAGGGGTTACAAACGGGTGAGAGAGGGAAAGGATCCCAAGTCTCTGGTGCGTGCGTATGCTGCTGGGGCGTATCGAGCCGTGTTCAGTCGTATCTTGCCATGCCCTCCATAGGGCGTCCTGCCTCCCCTTTTATAGTCCAAGGGGATGAGCAAGTTATAGAGGGAGAGGTAGAGGGGTAAATGTTAAGGGGAAGATGGCCTCTTGGACTACCGGGCCTTTCTTTTCCTTCACGCGGGCCTTGCCGATATTGTAGAGAGTGACAAGGATGGCTCCGTGCTAGGTGTCTGATTGCCGCTAAATGTCATGCCCTGGCATCGTCAGCGGGTCATGGCGTCCCATCCCGTCCCGGCGGGCGACGTGGCGGAGCGGCGTTCTGGTCAGCGACCGTCCAGGGATAGGCAGCATAGTGACCACGCGTCCGTCGCTGTTTGTGGTGTGAGTTCTCTAGTGTGACATATCATGGGCATGGGTCATGATGAGATGCGCACGCTCCCTGCACGGTGCCAGAAGTTTGATCTTGGGTCATACTTTCTGGCTTGTAGTCGTTGGCGGCGGTGTGGGCTCACATTGGGAGCCGCACCTAAGAGGTCAGGCGAGACGAAGCCCCTGACCCAGCAGTCGGGCGAGGCGGAGCCCCTATCCTAGAGGTCGGGCGAGGCGGAGCCCCCACATCAGTGGTCGGGTGAGGCGGATCCCCTGCCCTAGTGGTCGGGCGAGTAGGAGACCCTGATCCAGAGGTCGGGTGGGGCAGAGCCTATGCCCCGGCGGTTGGGCCAGGCGGAGCCCCTATCCTAGAGGTCGGGCAAGGTGGAGCCCCTGCATCAGCGGTCGGGCAAGGTAGAACCCCCACATCAGCGGTCGGGTGAGGCGGAGCCCCTACCCCAGCGGTCAGGCGAAGTGGAGTCTCCGACCCAGGGGTCAGGCGAGGCGGATCCCGTGCCCCGACGATCAGACGAGGTGGATCCCCTATCCCAGAGGTCGGGCGAGGCGAACCTTGCCCCCTAGTGGTCGATTGGAGCTACAGTCGAGGGCTTGACTACTTGGATAAATCAGTGCTGATAATCATTAGCTCCTCCTCTTTAGGTCCCCTGGTATTGGTCCTCGACAGTAGCCCTCGGGTGTGTCGGGATGAATCGCCCGTTGGATTTTTTGTCTTGTCAGTCGAGTGCACCCGGTGGGTGTAGATTCCGACCCCTATAGGAGTCTAACCGACCTTCCATCATTCTGCGACTGCGCATTCAGCCTCTTTGCAAGTCCAACTTGCCCCGAGCCCCTACACATAGCGAGGGTCCAGTCGGGGGTTGGCTCATGTTTGCGATTGTCTTCCCTAAAGCGTTCTTTTCGATAAAAACAGAGGGGCTGAGCTATGCCATGATTTTCCTCTATGGATGAATCATGGTGCTCGGTGAATTGTTAACAGCTAGTCCAAGTGGGGCCTAGTATCCCATTCATGGGGTCTGGCTTGGGTCAGCTGGTGACGGACTACAGATTCTCAGAGGTCAATCCATATAGTTCTCGGGTCCGATCGACCAGTCCCGAGGGTTCTCTACCTTTCTTCGAGGAAAAACCATGGACTGTATCCATCCGAGACTCGAACATGGGCTAGGATGCCCGTGGCGCTCGTGCACCCGGGTGCTGGCTGCTAGTGGGCCCATCCCTTTCCACGCCTCACTCTAAAGGTGCCTAGAGCGGTTGTCAAACCTATTGGTGGGCCAACCTTCGAACACCTGGGTCTAGATAGGCATAGGAGCGTTTTCATCTCCATATCCCTTTTACCTATGATGGGTCATGGCCCGTTCAAGGAGGCAAAAAGTTCGGCACGTTTTGCAAGGGGATGGCCAAAAGTTGCTTCTGCGACGAGACATGGTGACAGGTCATAGTAGGCATGGAGATCTAGGCTGGCGGTTGGTTTCCTCGCACCCATCGCCCCTATAAAACCAAAGGGTTATCCCCCCATGTTTCATACACACGCCTACATCCTTACCTTTGTAGCCACGCCGCCACCACCAATCTCCTTGGTTTCCTGCCCTCGTATCTCCGCCACCATCGCCCTCGCATTCATCTCCCCCTGCTTCCGATGGATCCGTGGTGCCACTTCGATATCACCATCGCGTGCATGGATGGCCTCATCCGCCATGGCCTCCTCCACGCGTGGATGATGGCTCAGGAGTGGTTGCTACCAGGCAACGAGGACGTGCCATCACCGCCCGACGGCTATGTGGTGTCGTTCGCCCACTTCCATGAGCGCGGGCTTGCGACCCCCGCCCACAAATTTCTTTGGGGGCTGCTACACTACTACCAGATCGAGCTGCAGCACCTCAAACCCAACGGGATCTAGCACATGGCGGCGTTCGTCGCGCTGTGTGAAGGATTCCTAGGGATCAGCGCTCACTTCGATCTATAGAGGTACTTCTTCGCCGTCAGCCTCTAGAAGAAGAGGGAGAAGGGTGGTAAGCCGGATCTGCACATGCTGATGGGGTGCATCGGCATCCAGCTTCAGAACAACTAGGTCAGCGAGTACCCACCGATGCGGCTCTCGACGTCCATGTAACACCCTAAAATTTCAATTGCAAATTAATAATTAAATTGAGCATTTATTGGATTTTCTATGCATTTTAACCTAGGCCAAATAATAAATTTTTGGCTAATTAAAATTTACTATAAGGCTTAGAAACATGATTGATTGATTGCATTCATGCTGAACTACATGATTTTGGTTGAAATGTAGGGCTAAGTTGTTTGGAGTTAAAAATTCAAACTCATTTGAAATTTGGCTTGGATTTGAAAACTAGAAATGGAAAAGGATTTTTCTTTGAAAAACTCTCTCCTTCTCCTTTTTAGCCCAACAACAGAGCCAGCCTAGCCCCTTCCTCCTTTCCCCTTCCCACGCCTAGCCTACTAGTGTCCTAGCCCCTTCCCGCGTCGGAACCGGCCTTGGCCTACTGGCAGCCTAGCCCCGCATGCCCTCCCTTCCCTCCTTCGTGCATGTGCACGGCTGCAGCCTGCCACCACGGCCTAGCTCAATGCACTACTTAGCCTAGGTAGAGGTCTACCCTTCACCCACACCGTGCGCTTGCCCCCTCTCTTCTCACTACGTCATAGGACCCGCTCATCAGTCGCTCGCCTTCCCCTTCCTTCCCCGCATCGCCGGTGATGGCGCGCTTGCCATCGGAGGCAGCCGCACCCGCCGGGCCACCGGGCCAGGCAAGGAAGGCATCCAAATCCACCCTCATCACGCTCCCTTCCTTCTACCTCATCCCGCTCGCCTATAAAATCCATGCCGAGTGCTCTCTCCCTCTTGTTTCATCCCCATCCACGCTAGATCACCGTCGCCTCTACAAACCGCCGCTCCAGAGCTCGCCGGCCTTCGCAGTCGCGTCCCAAAGCTCTGCGCCACCTCATCGTGGCCATAGGTGCCTTCTTCCCCTTGGATTAGTCATGGTTTCTATAGATTTGAACTCATCGGCACCATTCTCCCTCTACAGCCGCCACCGCACATCACCGGCCACCTTCGGAGCTCCTCGGACACCGTGGCCACCTCCATCGGACTCGCGGTGAGCCACGCTACCTACCCATCCATCTCTTGTCATGATTGGTGCATTGGAGCGCTGTACTGACGAGCTGAGGCCACCAGCACCCATGGCGCCGTTGTGCGGGCAAAGCACACCGACGAGGGAAGTCCCTCCATTCACCTGCGCCATTAGATCATCAACGAACGACTCTGATTAGAGCATACCCCTTCGGGGTCATGACCGGTCCATAGCTCCGTGTCAGTGAGCCCACCACACACATGGTGCACCGCGCCAATCTAATGCAGCCGCATGGTGTCCAGTCAGCAGCCACGCATGTCAACCCGTAGTCAGTCGGGCTCTTTTGCAGTTTAGCCCCTTGATTTTCAGTGAATAAACCCACGGTCCAGTATAGTTCAAAAGAATTACTTTTCAGTCCTATTTTTATTTGTTTTAGTCCCTATAGTTTTAGGAAATAGTGCATGTCATCCAACCAGCGTTAGAATTTAGTTTTTAATTGTTTTAATTCAAAAATGAGTTCAGTTTATAAACAGAAACAACATTGAAACTTATTTCATGCATAACTTTTGTGTTTTAACTCTGATTTGAGTGTTTCTTTCGCTCATGTGTTCGTGGCAATACGTAGATTAGTTTTATAAGCTTTTCAGTCTATGTTTCTACTGTTTGGTGTACTGTTCTAATAGAAGTATCTTTGTATGCATGTAATGATTGGATTGGATGCTTGATTGGTGAATTGGAACACGTTTAGAGGGTGATCAGTTTGAGGCTTCTAAGGACCAGTTAGGAGATCAGCAGTACCAGGAGGAGAGCTTTGAAGAATGCAACTATAGCAAAGGCCCCTTGTACCTATGAACTCTACAATTCATATACATGCATGTGTCTAAATTTGAATTACCTTAAGGACTTTACCTAGATTACTACTTGTACCACATATCCTTGTTACCTATGGTTTGGGATGCATTTTGGGATAGATGCTGCAGCGCTCAACATAAAATAATTGCTAAGCATGACTAAAGGTATTATGCAATGTGTTAAAATGGAGCTTTTTAGCAACAATTAGGGGGCTAGAGTACGGGGTTGGGTGCTCTAGTGCCTCTCCATAAGGATTTAATCCTGAAGCGGCCACCTAGGAGGTTTCGTACAACCCCGAGTGTCATATGGCTCTGACTTTAACCTTTTACCTAGATTGTACTAGCTCATCTATAACTTTTTGTAAGGGCAAGAGGGGCACTAGTTGGTATGTTGCTTTTCCTGCTAGGGTGTGTACCATGCCGCGGCCACGAGTGCCACTCCTAGAGGAGGGCCACATATGGCTAGACGGCTGGAACCTTAGCAGCTACGGCATGTTAGTGTGACTAGCAAAGGGTTACATAGTGAAACCCTGCCACACTTCCTAGGTAGAGCTGTTATGGGCTTTGCAAACCCCGGCATTGGGAATCACGGGTCGGTGGGTAAAGTTGTATAATTTCTACAGAAATATTTAACCTATTATAATAGCCATGCTCACGGATATGAGCGATCTGGATCCTTCATGATTAGTGGTTACTGTGGATGGTTGGGACTTGATATAATCTTGATTATTCATTACTACCAATTCGGTTGGGTTTATTCACTAAAGTAGTGATTCAGGATGCTAAAACTTGACCAACTAAAATTGCTAACTGTAGTCAAACCATGTCTAGCCTTTGAGCCTCATAGATCCCTTTGATATACTTGCTAAGCATGGTGAGCTTACACTTGTTTTACATTCAATGAAAATCCCGGATGGGTAACAGATAATACATATGAAGAGTTTCCAGAGGATGTCCAGGACTACTAGATTGATGTTCACCAGTTGGAGTCCCTGTGGCAGTTTGGGCTCAGATTTCCGCTTTGTGTAATAATGTTGCCAATGAGCAAGACTATGTGATAATAGTATGATGAAATATGCGATGTAATAAAGTACTTTACTTTGATATTATTTCAATTTTGGATTATATGTGTGTTTGGACATCCTAGGCGCACATATATGAGTACTTGATTTTGCTATGCAAAATTGGGTGCAACAGTCCAACAAGGGGTGGCACTCGTAGTGGTTCTACCTTAAGAATGACGCTGCCTCCCCTTTGCCGGAGTTCACTGGGTGCCTGATCGAGGAGGTCCCAGAGCCGTGGAGGAAGTGGGGCATCCCAGAGAAGGATAAGACGAAAATCTGGGACCATATCGCCACCATCTGCATTCTGAAGGAGAGCGGTCTGAAGGAGTCAGGCATCATCGGGGCTTCCCACGCGAGGAGGGTGGTGCCGTTCATGATGCGCGCGCTCCTGCTATATGCGATGGCGCCCGAGGCATCGCGCGATGGAACGGCGCTCGCTGAAGTAGCGCTCCCCAACTCCGAGATCGTGCAACGCATCAAGGAGGCGATGGAGCCTCTGCGGGATGATGCGGGCAACGCCCTCGACTACGTTTACCCGGTGCCGGGGCATCCTCCAATGCGGCCAAAACTAGGCTACGTCATCTTTGTAAGTTTCCCTCTCTCTAGCTTCTTTTTCATTTGATTTCCTGACCCCGTAAGACTGACTTTGGAGAGGGGTGGGACCAGCCAAGGGACCTCATCCTCATGGATCATCCGGCGCCGTTGCTGAGAGATTCGGCAGTGAAGGCGACGAACCATGCCAAGGCCAAAGGGCGGAAGAAGGCCAAGGAGGACAAGAAAAGGAAGCAGCAAAGGAGGCAGCGAGCACAGGATCAAAGGGAGGACACTGATGACAATGATGACGATGATGAGGACGACGTCAGCAAGGCAGAGGAAGAGAGCAACGGTAGCTAACGAAATTGAGTGGGACAACCTGGAGAGCAAGGACGCGCTGACAGGTATTGACTTATCCTCATAGGCATTAGGGCCTTTCCTGTTCCATGGAGGGGAGGGCACATCTAGAGAGCCGGTGGAAACGGGGTGCTCTATCGACCCACCCTAGGAGTTAACAGAGGCAGGCGGCTCTACCGTTGTGCCACAGGAGCTTGCGGAAGCGGGTGGCTCCTCTGTCATGCCCCAAGAGCTAAGGGGAGCGGGGCGTCCTGCCATTGTGCCCTAGGGGCAAGCCCCTCTACCCAGGAGTAGGGGGTAGGCTCGAAACAGCATCGCTCTGACGAGGCGGAGCAAGAGTCAGGAGATTCGTCCCCCAAACACATCTGTCGCTCGACGTCGCTGAGGTGAGCTTATAAATTGCTCTATTTTTCTTTCTATTTTAGTTGGATTTCACTATAACCTATGTTCTTCGCCCCTTGCAGAGTCAGTAGGCAACGGAATCCTTTGGTGCTGGCACCGAAGAAGAGCCTTGCCCTTTAGTCGGGGCAGCGGCCGTCGTCTGGTGTTGTGCCTAGATCGGGCGGGAGCAACACCGGTGAGGCCACGTCACCAGCTGGTCAGGTGCCGACTGCGGCATTGTCGGTGCCCTCAGCAGGACAGGCGGATGTACGAGGCGTGCCTTCAGCAATCGCGCAGCAGCCAGTGATGACCGCAATATCGCTGTCGACGATGGGATGGATGGGGCTACCGACCACGCTCATGGCGTCGACCGTGGTGGGTGCGGCGCTGCCAGTTGTGACTCCACCGATGCAGGTGGAGGTGGTGGCCCTCATGGCGGAAGGGTCACAACTGGGGGCGGCCACAGCATTGGCCGAGGTATTGGCCCGACCGAACCTTCGGCATCCCAAGCGGTGGTGCCGGGCGTGGGTCAAATGGAATTGGATGCCACCGAGGGATCCCCTGAAGTCACGGTGCTAGGGGAGAGGATTGCACCTGCACCGCTGACCTCTTCCACTGTCGATAGGGATGCTCCAACAAAGGCATCTCGTCGAGAGGGGTCGGTGGCGCTTGAGGCTGGCGGGGAGTCATCCCTAGCCCTGACCTTAGTGGGCAGTGGCTCACCCGCATGGGGCGTGGCCCTATTTCAGTGGACGGACCCGTAGGATCCGGCGTCGGTGTGCTTTACTCTCAACGATACCGTGGATAGCATGGAGCGGGAGAGTCTCAACTTGGGAGTCACGACCGTGCTCGAGGCCCTAGAACACGCCATGGGCGCACTGCGCGAGGTTGCCGTTCCCTCTGGCCGGTTATTTGCTCGGTCTTGCTTCTTGTTTTCTGCTTCTTTTATTTTTTGTTTTCCAACCACTGTTTCCCTGAAGTCCCTCATGGCTCGTAGCTAGGGGAAATCCCAGTTCCTCCATCGGCAGAAGCAAGCCTTGGACCGCCTCGTTGAGGAGGCGCGGTTGCGCGGGGAGGTGATGGCACAGCTCGCCGCTACTCGTAGAGGGTGGCTGAGCTGACTCCCCTTGCTGAGGAGGTGGCCAATCTTCAATCATGGGTGGCCAAGGCCTGCCGAGGTGTAGACCAAGCCGAGCAGGCATTCGAGGCCCTAGCGGCGAGGTCACGGAGGGACGATGAAGAAGCTGCTAGGGTGAGGAAGGAGCGGGATGAGCTACTTCAAAAGAATGCCAAGACTCGCCAACAGAATCTCAACCTCCTGGGCGAGGTTGAAAGGGAGAGGGAGCTAAAGCTAGGGGCTAAAGAGAAACTCACGGCCTTGGTGGAGAATGCGAGCCTAGATGCCACAACGATCGAGCGGCTATGCAAGGAGCGGGACGAGCTGATCCAGACCATGGAGAGGCTCTGCTCAGAGCGTGGCGTGGCTTGCAAAGAGCGCGATCAAGCTTTCTAAGAGCACAACTAGGCCTGTCAAGAGCACAAGGATGTGCAGCAGAAGGTCAGCTCCCTCCAGTCCAAGCTCAAAAGGGAGACGAACCGAAAGCTAAAGGCCGAGAGTGTCTTTGCCAGGCTGGCGGTGGATCCCACCAAGGTGAGAAGAAACCTTCAGGCAGAGAGTGATGAGCTCAGTATCCTGAGCACCCTTGGAGTGGTTTGTGATGACCTTCAAGTGGTGCAATCAGAGGGGACCAGCTCGCTCGCTGCCCGTGTTGTTGAGATCACGGCTCAGGTGCACCAGCTCGAGAGAGACGCCCTTCGCGTAGGCGTCAATTAGTCCTTCATGATTGCTCGTTCTCATTATGGAGACAACATCGATCTGGAGGCGATGAGCCATGGCTATGCACCCGGCTATGAGTCCCGTGAGCTGGAGGAGATGGAATCGGTGGTGGCTCCCCTTTCGTTGAACTTGGCAGGCAAGATTGAAGACATTGTACTCCCCCGAAGGGGCTAGTTAGTTAGATGAATTCGGGCTGTGGAGCCAATAGTTTTGTAATGCACAATTATTTTTTGTCGTTCTTAAACATCTATCCTTTTCTAGCGGTGAAAAAGGAGTATGATGCGAACTTGCGAAGAACAAGTTTTTATTTCGAATGTAAAACGAGTAGGCACGACCTGACTCCTTCTGTCATTGATTTTGTTCAGCTCGAGCCGGTGAAAAAACTTGGATTATGTTGGGGAGCAAAAGCGCCGTAGCCACTGGGGCATAGGTCCTTTAGCAGTCTGCCCAGTTTTACTCATGGTTCATTTCCATGACTCTTACCTTTCAAGCCTTAATGTAGGAAGAGGTCGAGTGTGAGTTTCTGAGTGAGAGTATCCCTTTGTCAGCCCCCGAGTGAGGTCCGACCCCTGGTCATTTGTAGGGGTTGGGTGTCACTAAGAAACAGGGAAGTGAATTTAAAACTAATAAGGAAGAGTACTTTTTTATTTCAGAAACATGGTTTTATACAAGTATGTCAATGCCTTGGAAAAGAGCTAAGGGTAAAAGCGACGTAGCTGCTCAATGTTCCATGCGTTGGTGAAGATTTGGCCGTCGATGGTTTTGAGCTTGTAGGTGCCCAGTCGGAGCACTTTTGCAATGACGTACGGTCCTTCCCATGGTGGCGATAGCTTGTGGCGATCCTTGTTGCTCTGTATGAGATGGAGTACCAAGTCTCTGATGTTAAAAGCTCGACCCCATACCCGACAGCTGTGGTACCGGTGTAACGCTTGCTGGTACTTAGCCGAGTGGAGGAGGGCTATGTCACATGCTTCATCGAGCTGATCCATGGCATCTTCGAGGGATGCCTTGGCTCCCTGCTTGTTGTACGCCCAGACCCTCGGCGCCCCATACTCGAGGTCGGTCGGGAGGATGGCCTCGGAGCCATAGACCATAAAGAAGGGAGTGTAGCCGGTGGGCCGGCTGGGGGTTGTCCTTAGGCTCTAGAGCACCATGGGGAGCTCCACGACCTAGTGGCCACCGAACTTGTTTTGCCAGTTGAAAATCCTAGGCTTGAGGCCTTATAGGACCATACTGTTCACGCGCTCGACTTGCCTGTTCGTACAGGGGTGTGCCATAGTGGTCCAATCGACACGAATATGATGCTCGTCGGAGAATTGGAGAAACTTTTTCTTAGTGAACTGTGTGCCGTTGTCCATGATGATAGAGTTTGGGACTCCAAACTGATGGACAATGATGAGGAAAATAGCACAGCTTGTTCAGATTTGATCACGGAGATCGGCCAAGCCTCTATCCATTTTGTGAACTTGTCTACGGTGACAAGTAGGTGCATGTAGCCCTGGGCGCTTTTTTAAGAGGTCTAACCATATCGAGCCCCCAGACCATGAACAACCATGTAATGGGGATGGTCTAGAGCGCCTAGGCAGGCAGGTGGGTCTACAGAGCATAGTACTGGAACCCTTTGTAGGTAACAACTTGCTCAGCATCGGCTGCTGCCGTCGTCCGGTAGAAGCCTTGTCAGAACACATTCCTGACCAGGGTTCTAGGTGCAGCATGGTGCCCACAAACCCGACCATGGATGTCTTCTAGCAGCTGCTTCCCTATTCGATTGGGATACAACGCTGTAGGATCCTGACATGGCTGCATTTGTAGAGCTCTTCCTCAAAGACAACAAACAATTTGGCGTAGCGCGTGAGCCGCCAAGCTTCCGTCTTTTTTGCTGGCAACACCTCCCGGAGGAGGTAGTCGAGGTAAGGCGCTCTCCAATTAGCAGGATGGTCGAGCTCCGCTGCTAGGTCGGTGTCAATCTCCATAACCAAACCTTCATGGACCTCCATAGCTCCGAGGTCGCACGGGGCCAATGGAGGGCCGGCTCCCGAGCCTAGGGCGGGCAGCTTGTGGTCGGCCCCAGCCCCCAAACTCGAGCTGGAAGGGTCAGAAGAGGTCATCGGTTGCCCAGCCCCCAAGCGCTGGGTTGAGGGGTTAGGCAAAACTGTCGGTTTCCCAGCCCTCAGTTCTAGGACGAGCGGCTTGCGACCAGCTTGCCCTGGCTCTTCGTACTAGACCGAGGGTTTGTGTTGGTCACTAGAAAAGACGCCGGCCGAGACTAGCTCTTGGTTGGATGCCATTTTTGCCAGCTCATCGGCCGCCTCATTGAGCCATCAGGGGATGTTGTTGAGTTTGAGACCATCGAACCCATCCTCTAGTTTCTGAACCTCCTGGCAGTACGCGGCCATTTTGAAGTTGTGGCAGCTTGACTTCTTCATGACCTAATCGATGACAAGCTGTGAGTCACCCTGAACGTCGAGCCATCGGATGCCCAACTCTATTGAAATACATAGACCGTTGACAAGAGCCTCGTACTCTACCATGTTGTTTGACTTGGCGAAAACTAGTCCAACACCGGTGCCCTTCTTCATCAATGAACCATCGAAATATATAGTCTAGTACTCTTGATCGACGTCCACCGGTGGCATTTGGATCTCAGTCCATTCTGCTATGAAGTCAGCCAGCGCCTGGAACTTGATGGCGGTCCATGGGACATATGAGATGCCATGTCCCATCAATTTGAGAGCCCACTTGGCGATTCTTCCCATCACATCTTGGATCTGGATGACCTCGCCAAGAGGAAAAGATGTCACCACCATCACTGGGTGCGACTCAAAGTAGTGGCACAATTTTCGCTTGGTGATGAGGATAGTGTAAAGGAGCTTTTGGATCTGGGGGTAGTGGATCTTGGAGTTAGACAAGACCTCACTGATGAAGTACACGGGATGTTGTACCTTGAGGGCACACCCCTCCTCTTCTCGCTCCACCACTAGCATGGCGCTGACCACCTACATGGTGGCCGCGATGTAGAGTAGGAGTGGCTCCCTAATGGTCGGGGGAACTAGGATTGAGGCCCTCGTCAGGAGCTCCTTGAGCTTGTCAAGCACCTCCTGAGCCTCGGGCGTCCACTCGAAGCGATCAGCTTTCTTCAGGAGCTGATAAAGGGGGAGTCCCCATTCGCCGAGGCATGAGATGAAGCGACTGAGTGCGGCGAGGCACCCTATGATCTGCTATGCCCCCTTTATGTTCTGTATTGGGCCCATTCTCAGGATGGCTGAGATTGTTTCTAGGTTGGCTTCGATGCCGCGTTCAGAAACAATGAACCCATGAAGCATACCCCTTGGAACGCCGAAGGCGCATTTTTTGGGGTTGAGTTTGATGCCATTCGCTCGGAGTTTTGTGAAGGTTAACTCAAGGTCGGTTACAAGCTCGTCAGTGCGTTTGGATTTGACTACGATGTCATCCATGTAAGCCTCAGTGGTTCAACCGATGAGGTTACCGAAACACTTGAGCATGCAACGCTGATATGTAGCCCCCACATTTTTCAGACCAAATGGCATCGTGATGTAGCAGTATGATCCAAAGGGGGTGATGAAAAGAAGTTGCTAGCTGGTTGGACTCCTTCATTATGATCTGATGGTACCCGGAGTATGCATCAAGGAAGCAGAGGGTTTCACACCCTGAGGTTGAGTCAACTACTTGATCTATGCGCGGCAAAGGAAATGAATCCTTTGGACATGCTTTATTGAGACCCATGTAGTCAACACATATTCTCCATTTCCCACTCTTTTTCTTTACAAGAATGGGATTGGCTAACCACTTAGGATGATACACCTCCTTGATGAATCCGGCCACCAAGAGCTTCGTAATCTCCTCGCCGATGGCTCTGCGCTTCTCCTCATCGAAGCGATGCAGTCGTTGCTTCAACGGCTTGGAGTCTAGCCTGATCTTCAAGGCATGCTCAGTGACTTCCCTCAGAATGCCCGACATGTCTGAGGGTTTCCACGTAAAGATATCTCGGTTGGCGTGGAGGAAGTCAACGAGCGTGCTTTCCTATTTGGAGGAAAGCGTGGTGCTGATCCAGAGCACCTTGCTGTCATGACTGCTAGGATCCATGGGGATCTCCTTGATGCCTTCAGCAGGCTCAAAGGATTGAACCGACCACTTGGAGTCCAAGGGCTCCCCGGTGGTCACCTCTCGGATTGCTGCGAGCTCGGCGGAGGCAACCATTGCGATAGCGTGCTCGCAGCACTCCACCTCGCACTGGTAGGCACGTTGGAAAGAAGTGCCGACGGTGATGACCCCTCATGGGCCCAGCATCTTTAGTTTTAGGTAGGTGTAGTTGGGGATGGCCATGAACTTTGCGTAACACGGCCACCCGAGGATCGCGTGGTAGGTACTGTGGAACCCGACCACTTGGAACGTAAGGATCTCTATCCTATAGTTGGTTGGATTCCCAAAGGTAACAGGCAGATGGATCTACCCGAGCGGCATGGCTTGCTTCCCTAGCATGATGCCATGGAAAGGCGCCCCGGTCGGCTGGACACACGATTGGTCAATGCCCATAGCGTCGACCATCTCGACGTACAGGATGTTGAGGCCACTGCCGCCATCCATCAGTACCTTGGTGAGCCGCTTCTTGCCGATGATCGGGTCGACGACGAGCGGGTACATCCCCGGCTGGGGGATGTTGTCGGGGTGGTTGATCCGGTCAAAAGTGATGGCAGACTCTGACTATCGAAGGAAGGCGGGCATGGTGGGCTCGGTCATGTAAACCTCACGGCGCGCCAACTTTTGCCAGCATTTGGAGTCGTAGGCCGCCGACCCCCCAAAGATCATGACGCATCCGTCGGGGGTTGGGAAACCGTCATCCTTCCCACCGGCATCGTCCACCATCGGCTTGGGGTCCTTTTTTGGCTCTCCTTTGCTGGCGCCACTAGACAAGAACCGCTTCATGAGGGCATAGTCCTTGTACAAGTGCTTGATGGGGAAGGTGTCGTTTGGGCACGGTCCTTCAAGCAGCTTCTTGAAGTGGTCGGGGGTGCCCTCGGCGGGCTTCTGACCCCCCTTATGATCGGCAGCGGCCATGAGTGAGCTCTCATGACACTATTTGTTCTTCTTCTTATGGGGACGGTTGGAGGCGCCCTCACCGGTGTCGTTGTCCCGCTTTGCCTTGCCCTTGGAGCGGTCAAAAATAGCTCCGACTACCTCTTCGCCCAAGGCATGGCTGGGGGCGATGTCGAGAAGCTCATTGGTGGTCCTTAAACCCTTGCGGCCCAACTTGTGGACCAGGGACTCGCAGGTGGTCCTAGACAAGAAGGCCCCAATGATGTCAGCATCGGTGATGTCGGGCAGCTCGTTGCACTACCGGGAGAAGCACCGGATGTACTTGCGTAGAGTTTCTATAGACTTCTATCGATAGTTCTTGAGGTCCCATGGGTTTCTAGGGCATGTGTAGGTGCCCTAGAAGTTGCCCATAAAAATCTCCTTCAGGTCTACCCAACTATGGATCCATTTGGGCAGAAGGTACTCTAGCCTTGATCGTGCCGAGTCGGCGAGGAATAGGGGGAGATTGTGGATAATGAAGTTGTCATTATCTGTGCCACTGGCCTAGCAAGCAAGCCGATAATCCTCAAGCCATAGCCCGGGGTTTGTTTCCCCGGAGTACTTTGGGATGTTGGTCAGCGGCCGGTATCGTGGCGGGAAGGGCACGTTGAGGATGTGGCGACCAAAAGCCTGAGGCCTCGGTAAGTTGAGGCTCGGGCTCCGGTCCTCAGTGTTGTCGTAGCACCCACCATGGTGGGGATGGTAGCCATGGTTCGCCATGTCCCTTTCGCGTCGTGGGCACACCTGCGGGCGTTTAGAGTGTCGCGGGCATCACGATTGCGGCTGAGGCGCTCGCCGCAACCCTCTGTACATTGTTGCACGGTGCCTGGTGGACAGAGATGTCATTGTTGTGTTGCCCCAAGGGGGTGTGGTGACCAACATCGAGCTCGCGTCATCAGGAGAATAAGCTCTCCGCTTGCTATACCACGGTGTGCTCAAGAAACATGCGGATCTCTTGGTGAGCCAAATGGCCCTCTGGCATCACGGGCTTAGGAAGCCCCTAGAGTAAGGCTGCCATGGCCGCTATGTCTTGGCTCAAGTGGGAAAATCATGGGAGGCCCTCGTCGTCCTCAACAATCTTCTGGTTCACCTCGCGGGCCCTAGCGCACGCGTTTGCTGTCTCCTTTTCACGCGATGTCCTTCTCAAGCTCCATATGCTCTTGCTCGACCTAGAGCCATGCCACCTTGAGCTCCTGGCACCGCGCACGCAATTGCTCCTCCTATATGTGCAGCAAAGCCCCCGTGCCTTCATTGTTGTCGTCGTCGCCGCACAGCAGATCAGCCACCGCGTGGATGCTCTTGGTGTGCCCTTCGGGAGTCACCGCCATGAAGCACTCTCATGTGGATTGGTGGCTTCCCCTACTAGAGTCAGAGTCGGAAAAAGATTCTGAGTCCCCCGTGATAAGTTCATGGAGCGATTCCATGATATACTCCGCTGCTCCTACGAACACATCGTTCATAGGGGATGGGTGGAAGCGCTGTGGGCCATGAGGTGCCCCGTAGCCCACGCGGCATCACGAAGGACAAAACGGTACGCCACCATCGTCCTCCAGCAAGTTGACCTGGGGTGAGCGGCTCACCTCCAACATGCTACGTCACGACGCTGGTGTAGGAGAAGGCAAGACAGCGTAGGTCCTCTCGAGATAGTCGGGGTCCTAGGAAGGCAGTGAGCCAGCGCTCAAGCCTCCCATAGTCGAAGTTGAGGAGCTGGTCGCTCCTAGGGGCGTGAGCCTTCGGTGCGTGCAGCCATAGCTCCTCGAATGCCACATTGATCACGTTGAGGCTAGTGGGGTGGAGAAGCCGAGTGATGGTGGGAGCCTATGCTAGCTCTCCCTCCACCATGATGATGAAGTTCAGGCTCCCGAAATGCACGTGTGCGCCCGGGAACCAGCCGATGCCATGGTTGGCCATCTAAAGCCTGAAGGTGGCGTTGAGACGCACAAAAGGCCCCTACCTGGCGCACCAACTGTCGGTGTTTCGAGTCACCAACTAGTAAATTTGTATTTGCGCGTCTGGCTTGGATGGTGTGCTTAGAGGACATAAGGTTTACACTGGTTTGGGCAGAAAGTCCCCACATCCAGTTTGTCGCTACTACTCGTGTTACTAGCACTGAAGGTTTGTGGTAGGGGTTACAAATGGGCCAGAGAGGGAAAGGATCCCAAGTCTCTGGTGCGTGCGTATGCTGCTTGGGCGTATCGAGCTGTGTTCAGTCGTATCTCGCTGTGCCCTCCATAGGGCATCATGCCTCCCCTTTTATAGTCCAAGGGGATGAGTAGGTTACAGAGGGAGAGGTAGAGGGGTAAATGTTAAGGGGAAGACAGCCTCTCAGACCACCAGGCCTTTCTTTTCCTTCACGTGGGCCCTGCCGGTATTGCAGAGAGTGACAAGGATGGCTCCACGCTGGGTGTCTGATTGCCGCGGATGCCACGCCCTAGCGTCATCAGCCAGTCGTGGCATCCCATCCTGTCCCGATGGGTGACGTGGTGGAGCTATGTTCTGGTTAGCCACCATGCAGGGAGTAGGCAGCATAGTGACCATGCGTCCGTCGCTGTTGGTGGTGTGAGTTCTCTGGTGTGACATATCGTGGGCATGGGTCATGATGAGATGCGCATGCTCCCTGCACGGTGCTAGAAGTTTGACCTTGGGTCGTACTTTTTGGCTCATAGTGGTTGCTGGCGGTGTGGGCTCACGTTGGGAGCCATGCCTGAGAGGTCAGGCGAGGCGGAGCCCCTGACCCAGCGGTCGGGCGAGGTGGAGCCCCTGTCCCAGAGGTCAGGCAAGGCAGAGCCCCCGCATTAGCGGTCGGGTAGGCGGATCCCCTGCCTCGACAGTTAGGTGAGGCGGAGCCCCCGACCCAGAGGTCAGGCGGGGCGAAGCCCATGCCCCGGCTGTTGGGCGAGGTAGAGCCCCTGTCCCAGAGGTCTGGCAAAGAGGAGCCCCCACATCAGCAGTCGGGCGAGGTAGAACCCCGCATCAGCGGTTGGGTGAGGCGAAGCCCTTGCCCCAATGGTTGGGCGAAGCGGAGTCTCCAACCCAAAGGTCCGGCGGGCAGAGCCTATGATGCGGCGGTTGGGTGAGGCGGAGCCCCTATCCTAGAGGTCGGGCGAGGCAGAGCCTGCCCCCAATGGTCGGTTGGAGCTACAGTCGAGCGCTTGATCGCTTGGATAAATTAATGCTGATGATCATTAGCTCCTCCTCTTCGGGTATCCTGCTATTGGTCCCTGACAGTAGGCTAAATAACCTAAGCACCATGCTTAATTTAAAGAACCTATGGAAGTACAATGGCACAATCATCATACCCAAACAAAAACATACTTGTATAGAAAAAAGGAAGCATAGAGGGATAACCAAGATTCGTCCAACAGAGGTGAAGGCATTTGAAAAGTGAACCAAAGAACCAAAGGTTTTTTAGAAAGGATTTTAAATAACTAGAAAGTAGGTATTTTGAATTTTGAAAATTTTGATGCCCGTGCAAGAAATTAAACATGCAGTTTGAAAATTTAAAATGCATTTGAAAATCAACACATGAGATAACTAACGATTTACCTTTGGCAAGGGCTCAACGTTTATAGTCCGTTGGGCAAGACTCTCCTCCCTTTAATCTGTAGCTACATGAACAGTTTCAAGGGAATTTTTGGGTTGCCCCAGAATTTTGCCAAATGATTGATAGGAATAGCAGCAGCTATTTGAGCAAGTTGTGTTTCTATTATTTTATTAAAGCTCAATTGATTCTTAACTAAGGAGGTTAAACCTTCAATTTTTGAATTTATATTTTCATTGATTTTAGCTTGCCCTAACACTAAGTCTTTTAAAGATGGTTGGTTTGAATTGTAATTTGAATTGAAGTTCGAATTATTACCTTGAAAGCATGATCGATTATTATTACCTTGTGGACAGAACCCATTGTTGATGTATGCAGCGTCTTCACAGGTCTCGGGGTAGTTGTTCCTCGAGTGTCCAACTTCTCCACAGACCTCGCATGTCATATGCGAGTCCATGGCCTTGATAGTGCCTTGTATTTCTTTTTTGTTGGCACGTGCATCAAGTCTTTTCATAAGTAGATCCAATTTTGCAGCAAGCATATCTGTCTCCTTCACGGTATGCATGCCTTTTTGTTGTTTATTTTGGAGCCTCTCGTCGCTCCACCCTTGATTTGAGTCCATCTTTTCGATGAGAACCATAGCTCCATCGACTGTGAGCGAGAGGAAAGCGCCACTAGTAGCAGCATTGGCATGGGCTTGTAACACCCTAGGTGTTTGGCTTCCACATTTGCACTTGCATTTCATGAACATGAGCATCATTCATCCATTCATGAGCTTATATTGCATGAAACATGTTTTCGAAACATTGCAACACATTGTTATATTTCATGTGTGTTGATTTTATGAAATGAATAGTGTGCAACACTCAAGTGCAACATGTGCAACTCACTTTAGTGAAACATGGTTAGTTAGTACTATGCAACAAAATCATGAAACATGTGAAACATGACTTTGAAACAAAGGTAACATTTCACTTGTTTTCCTTGTTTCAATGCATGTGATGCTTGATTTTGGTGTGACCAATGTGTGGTGTGGCTAATTATTCTCCTAAGAACCTTAGTTATACTTAGAATGTCATTAGGAACAATGTTCATGTTGATCATTTTGCCTAATTAGGTTTCCAAGTCATGGTTGACCATTATGGACCCCTAGAGCTCCTGAGTTTGACTGTTTAAAAAGTATATCTTAGACTATTTGCATGTTTGAGCAACCTAAAGCAAAGTTGTAGAAAATTTTACAAGGAACAAACTTTGTTTACAAGCCAAGTCATGAAAATGTGCACAACATGCTCAAAAAGGGCCCACAATTCAGTGTTGAGGGCTGATTCAACACTTAGAAAATTTTCTAAGTATGGATTGCAATTTCAGTTTGAAGGAGTTGACTTTGGCTTGATGTAACTCATGATTCTTTGGGAATTAGCTGATGATTTCTGAAACATTGTTGTAGCCCTATCATAGCTCTACATTTTTGCTTCAAGCCGATTTTGCTCACTAGCCACCGTTTGGGATTTGGAAGCTAACCAAATCACGCTGTCAAGCTCGATCGGTTTCACTGAAACGAAGCTATAGTGTTCGACAAGTTTTAGAACTCGACGGCCGTGTGTACGCCGTGCGTCACTGACCATCTGACCGCGCTAACCATGTCAGGCTGCCACATGCCAACATAGGCCCCAGCATCCGCCCGTGGTTCCCAGCGCTCGCATTCACTCTCTTTCGCCTCCACTCGCTCGCCGCAGCACCGAAGCAGCAGCGCAGCACCGCTCCGCCATTGCTGCCGAGCAAGCCGCCGTCGCCTAGCTCACTCGCCGTCGCTAAATCGACGCCTCTAGCTAACCCACAGCTCCGCCGTGTCCTCCTCTACCTCCTCCACCTCTTAACTGAGCCTATTGAGTTGAGGTGAGGGCACATTTGCCACTTCCGTCGCCACCGCCATGAGCGCGACCTCGCCGGAGTTCGAGGCCGCCATGGTCAGGATAGCTAGGATCCCTCTCATCCTCCTTTTTCTTCTTTGTTAGCTCCGTGGTGACCTAGTGAAGCTCGTACCAAGCTCGGATGAGGCATGGGGGCTCGCCATTGCTAGCACACCGCCACCGGAGCTCCGCCGTGCCGCCTTGGCCGTCGACGAGCTATCTCCGGTTAACTCTAGGTCCCTCTGGTAGCATCACTCGACGTGGCTCGTCACGTAGATCATGTAGGTGCCGACCATCTTGCCGGAGTCCTCGCCGTCGCAAGCGTCGTCCCCTGTTTCCTTTCACTGACCGGTGGGGTCGTCTGACCCACGGGTCCCACGTGTCAGTGACTGCTTAGTAGAAGCCAGTTCAAATAATTCCAGTTTTGAATGCTGTTTTGTGAAATTTGTATCTCCAAATTGGTAGATCCAAATTGGGTGATTCCAATTTTTTTAGTATTATAGGGAAGTCTAGTATTTAGGAAAAATATGACATGAACACTTGAAGTGGAAATTTTGGATGAATTAAATAGGAACTTGAAATGTGTTTTTAAATGCATGCAAAATTGTTTAAATTATATCTTGAGTTTTTGTGGTCCAAAAATTATGAAATTTTGTGGGTAAGCTATTCTTGCTTAGTAGAAGCTCTGGTAAAAATGTGAGAGTCATTGCATGTATGGTTTTTGAGTTATAGATTTTCCTTTTATCTTTGAATGATCCTTGTGTGAATTTTTGTAAATTATCTAGGAATCCAATGACCATGAAATTTTGTGGGGAGTATCCTAGTACCTTAAGGATGCTAGGAAAAATATAAAATCTGTTGCTTGACACTTTTCACTAAGGTTTCCTAATTATGTCATTTTAAGCCATTATGTCTTATCATTTTTGTGTAGGCTGTTATACTTGCTCAAATGCTGTGAAATTTTTATAGTAGCCTACTTAGAGCATGTAATACCTACTGTAATTATTGTAGATTAAATGGTGCAGTTGGCATATATATTTATTGTTCCTCTTAAATAATTAAATAAATTAAGAAAGGTATTAAAAGAAATAATTTGGTGACGAACACCTTACTTTTCTGGTGTTCTTGTGATATGTGTGATAAGTGAGTGAAGTTGGTTTCGTCCATTTATGTGTTTGCAACATACGTTAATAACTATTTTTCTGTATCGTGTCTTTCAGGACAGTTCTGGGGACTTTTGGAAATGTGGTGAATACAAAAGTTGTATATAACTTATGTATATAGCTCCTATCAAAATTTGGTGGCATTTGACCTAGTAGTTTAGGAGTTATAGTCATTTAAAGTCGGATCACAGTTTTGCCTGATCTCTGTCTTGTGAAGACAGATTTCTGTTGATTAAAGAATTTGACCTGGTAAAGGTTAGAATCATGCCTTGAGGTCTGAAAATGAATTGTAGACAATTTCATAAGCTTTCAAAATTGTCTTGTTGCATGGCATTTGGATTCTAAATCTCCAGTTATGGCCATTTTACCGTACCGCTATATAGTCTCTATTTTGCTAAAATACAAATGCTTGTGTGTATGCTTTGTTCCAATGTTCTTGTTGATTGTTTAGGGGCTAGCCTAACTTGAGAACATGCTTAGGTGCAGGTGCTAGGTCCTTAACTGAAGATGAGCAATTATACATTAGGTTGTATAAACTTGGTAAGTTAAAGTGATTTGAATAGAGCTTAAGTTGGAATATGCGGACTGCAGTGAGCATGTGCATTCCCCGAGCATCCCTAACTTCATTCATGTGCATCCATGAGACTTATCTTGCGCATTCATGCAATAGGTGTGCTGGAGGGAGTGACGCTGCTGGAGTTCGAGGGAGCCAACTAGGAGGAGGAGCCCGAGGTGCAGGAAATCGATGAAGCAGCCACCGAGGAGGAGTTGCCCGAGTGCCCTGACCACCGTCCTTCCTCTTTCCTGAAAGGCAAGCCCCAGAGCATATTAAACCTCCCATGTTTTTACAAATACCTTGAGTATCTTTTATTCGTTGATGATGCATTAAGTATAGGAATTGGTTGAAACCAATTGTTGCATTATATATCCATCCTTGTCCAGATATCGCACTGGAATCCTATTTAAGTTCAGGAACAGGTTAAATGCTTAGCCATGCTTAGTGTGGTAGAAGTCAGGTGATTTCCTGTCACCTGCGAGCTTTAGGATGAGGTGGATCACGGTTGGCTATATTTTCTATCGTGGAAAAGAACCATGTTAATAATGAATTAAGACCGGGCGGAGTCTTGTGTAGCTTGGACATAGTGACTCCATCTGTGTCGTTTAAGGACCGATACGTTGTACGTCCTTATGTCATGTTGAACACAACCTAATACTTAGCTGGCCGGATAAGTCGTTTCGACTGTGAAGCCTAGTAGCTCGACTCAGGCTAGGGACGCGAGCAGTGGCGTGCATTCTGGAGGTAGTAAGGATGTGCGGAGAGCCATTGGCATAAGTCCAAGGCGGGTTAGAGTCCCAAACAACCTTAGTAGAGTGGTTCTCTGAGAATGTCGATCTATTCGGACTCGCGACTCCTGAATCGTATCAAAGGTGACTCGTTTATGACCCTGATGGGGGAAGTAGGGTTTGTGTTTAGGAATACCCCTCCAGCTGGATAGGAATCGATTCGAATCACCATCTCTCCCGGATAGCACTGTTTGCCTAAATGGTCATTTAGCCCGTTTAAACACCGTGTAAATGCTACACGGTGGTGCGCCGTTTCCGTTTAATCACCTGTTACCCTATTTACTTGGCCGTTTAGCCCGTTTATGGGACATTTTGCCCGAATAATGGCTAAACGGTAGGTGACTGACTGTTTACCGTTTAGCATTTAGGAAAACACTGCCGGATAGTGAGAACTTGACTGAGCAGCAGCAACATAGATTCAATTAATTTAATGATATGGTTAAATGGATGATGATGATAATGTTGCCACGAATTATACCTGCTATGGTTATTATTGTTTGCACCTTAATCGAATGATTGCTTAGTACAGGTGCTAATATAGATGATAGGTTAATGGCTAAAAGTCACTGCTAGATCAGGTTAAGAGTTGATCATTATTACTTATGCTTTTCCGCAAAAAGAAAGTGTCAGCCAGATCCACTAAATTAAGCTATGCATGATCCTTGGTGTCATTTGTTTTGGTTTCCGATGGGTAAGTCTAGCTGAGTACATTCTCATACTCAGGGTTTATTCCCTCTTGTTGCAGATGACCTTCTATATCAAGGATTCTGTAAGTATTGTCTCCACCCGGCGGGTGACGAAGACTAGATCATGGGCATGATCTCTATTTCTCTTATCTAAATGCTTTTGCAGGTTGTGATCAGCAAACCAATATTTGTATTTGAACTCGGGTGTGTAAGTTAAACTAATTGCTTCCACATACTTTGCAAGACTTGTTTTGTAATAACGATGACTCTGAGGTGTTGTAACCTATTTGCAAACCATCTGTAAAATGTTGTAACATACGATATGTTATGTTGAATTACTGTGATCTTGGTTGTATGCAAGTTGGTCTAAAATCCTTTGAGGTTTTAGTTGACTACCGGGTTTATATGGGCTCAAGTGCGAGAATTTAATCGTTTCGGTGATTGTTTTTGTACTTGTGCTCTTATAAATTGGTCGGTTCTGTGATAGGGCTTTTGACCTGGGTGTTAACCCATTGTAGAAGTTTTAGAGCACGAGCCAATTCTCCATCCCATGGTGCGGGCAGGTAAGTATGTATTCTTGCAGCCTCTCCCACGCCTCAGGGATGGACTCCATGGGATTTTGCTGGAAATTGGAGATTCTTCCCCTCAGGGCATTGGTTTTGCCCATGGGGAAGAACCTCACGAGGAACGCCGTGGAGCATTTTGCCCATGTGTTAATAGCTTCCTGGTCATTATAGAACCATTGCTTTGCCTTCCCCACAAGGGAGAAGGGAAACAGACGAAGCCTGATGGTCTCTGGTGTGACATCCTTCATGGCGATGGTGTCACACAGCTCTAGGAAGTGCTGAAGGTGTGTGTTTACGTCCTCGCTAGGAAAACCATAGAATGGGTTTGCCTGCACCATCATGATCAACCCGTTACAAAGTTCGAAGTTTGCGTTACCCATGTTGACAGCGGGCCCAACGGGCACGTTGGCAATAGCGGGAATGGAGAATTCACGAAGGGTCTTCTGGGCCATAGCATCAGATGCGGATGGTGCGAAAATGACTAGTTCGTCTACCGGTGGGATGTCAGAAGGAAGGATGAGTCGGCATCTGGCCTTCCTTAGGAGCGACTCTGGATTCTCAATGTAGTTGTTCGGCAGAGCGAAACCAGTCATACAATATCCTGTTTTCACCCACAACAGGAGAAAACAAGCAAGATTAGCCTGCATGAGGAATGGCTACTACACATGAATATCATCATGAAAATGTCCTACTAAATTCCTTTAACCAATGCCTTCCCTGGCAATGGCGCCAGAAATGCTTGTTGGCGTTTCTAAATGTCGCTACCAGAAATGGAAAATGAATTCCATCCCTAGCACCGGCACCAGAAACGCCTTGGTAGTTCTTTATGTTTATAGAACAAATCCACAAGCACATAGAATTACCATTGTAGCATTTCACCTGGAAGTATTCAGGGTATCATTATTTATATTTTCCCAAAGGAAGGCAATGGTGTAAAAGTCTTTAGTATGGATATGATCAAGATAACATGCTTGTATATTAGACCAATGTTCATAGCAGGGGTAAACATGGTATCGTTCAAAATAGTGTGACACACATGAGCCTACCTTAAGGATAAAAGGGAGAAATAAAGAATAAAGAATAAAAATTGTTTCCTAACAGGAGCAGGCATATTCTAATATAGCCATGCAAAGAATAGCATATATACATACACATACATGGTTAAGACTTAGTTCTAAGTATGAAATGGGTTAGGAGACCATCGAGTACTGGTCTGCCAGCAAACTCATGAGGCAATTTACGTACTCCTACACCATACCTAGATGTGGGGGATTACAAAGGACGGACAGGGATGTCACCACCCACCACCTACCCCTCAACCATGGAGTATGAAATGCATCTGCCAGTTCCTAAGTACCCAAGCACCATGCCCATATACAAAGAAAACTACCCATATCCCCCTAGGACTCTGACCCTATGGATCGACAAGTTAGGACATGGGCAAGCCCGAAGCCACGACGATCCGCCACCTCAACTTAGCTCGTTCATAACATAAGAACTATACTCTAGTTCATATGCTAAGTTCATAACATAAGAACTATACTCTAGTTCATAAGCATGACTATATTGATAATATGAGAACAAGACTTCAGAGAAAAGCTTCATTTTATTCATACCAAGATCCACTCCAAGAGTCAACCTCTCCAATACAAGCTCTTGCCTAGCTCCAAGAAGCTACTAAAAGGAAAATACAAGAAGTGGTAGTGAGGCAGTGGCTCCAAATGTGGTGTGTTAGAGGGGGACTCTCCCCTCTTCTTATACTAGGCTACAGGTCGGTTTGGGGGGATATTCGGGGAATCGTCCCCAAACCGCCTCCTAGCATCATTATTGAACTGCCTGAAGAAGCTGGGCTTGGGCCGTGGCTCTAGCGGTGCGGGCGCACCCTAGCTAGCTCGCCTGGCCACCGCCTTTGCTAGGTGGGCTGGTGGCTAGGCCCTGGTTGCTTCTTTAGTGGTTTGGCATCTAGATATGATAGGTAGATGGGCCTTCTTCTTATTCCTTTGCGCCGATCTGCTTTTACGCTTTCCTGGATTGCGCCTTTTGACCTGTTTTCCACTATATTTGTGTATATGCCCTGCTAAACATTATTCTTCCAAATACATGTGGAACTTGGTTAATAATAATAACATATGTGTGTAAGTTTGCTTGTTTCTACTAGTTTTGTATCTTATTTGGTGGTCGGATTTGGTCAATAGTGACCGCCAACACTTCACCAACTCCCCAGTCGGCTAAGCCGACTCCCCATGGATTCTGAACCAGTTTAGTTTCCAAATCTGTTTTTGGTATGTTTTTGACGTGGGAAACTTGGAGAACGCATTTTGGACTTGCTTCATACTGGGATAAGACCACCCCCCCTCTATATATACGAGCAGATCATGGCCGATTGAGGATCCCAACTTCTAATCGACAAAAACACATCTACTACACCCTTTTACCCCTTTTCTCTCTACCCTGGTGTTCATCATGTCTCCCGGTGAGATTCGATGGCGTTCTAGACGACCTTGCTGGTCCTAGGACACCCTTCGCATGCTCCTCCCTGATGGGTCTTCCTGAGAGAAGTTCAGGAGTCTACCAGGTGAAGAACGGGCTCTACATCGGCCTAACCGGTCTCTAGATCAGTTTCATCGATCTCGCTGTGTTCCTGCTGTGTTGAGGGTTGATTGCAACCCAATGGGCTTGCTAGCCTTACTAGTGTGTGATTCGGATCACATCCGACGTCAACACATCCCCATTGAGGTAATGTGATGACAACGCACAAATTTGATCATAAACTTATATACATTATTGCTTTCCCTTGATGCGTACTAAATCTGAATAATGTGCCATGCATGTATAGGTTGCGGCTGAACAGGTAGTTGAGAAGGTGGTGGAGGAGAACAAAGAGGAGGAGCCGATAGTGGTGGCGAAACAAAAGCCACCAGCCACCGCTGAGCCCGTGCAGAAGGTTGATGAGGTGATCACTCCGGAGGCGGTTGTCGTCGAGCCCGAGCACAATGAGGAGGAAGAAGCCATGGAGAAGACCATCGTCGAGGAGGAGAAGCCATCAGCAGCCATGCAGAGGAAGAGATCGCCACCGGCGAGGTGATGGCCGAGCCCACGACAGAGGTGAAGATGGATATGAACATTACAACAGCAACAAATGTTCACCCTTGCTTTGCAAATGATACACTTGTAATCTTCCTATGCCCCTGCAAAGTATTTGTTTGTGATTTCAAAAATGTTCCCTGCTTTACAATTCTCATGAGTGCATCGTTTATTTCAAGTTCAAATGGAAGAGAGCTTGCCCCCCCTTAGGCCTGATATAGCCCGATCAGCTATGAACATGACTACTGCACCAACAAGTGATATCCACCCTTACTTTGCAAATGATACACATGTAATCTTGCCATGCTGCTACAATGTTTCTCTTTGTGATTTCAAATATGTTCCATGCTTTATAGCTCTCATGAGTGCATCATTTATTTCAGGTTGCAATGGAAGAGAGCTTGCTGCCCCCTAGGCCTATTGCAGCCCGATCAGGTATTAACATGACTACTACAACAAATGCTATCCTCCCTCGCTTTGCAAATGATACACATGTAATGTTGCAATGCTACAGCAATGTTTCTCTATGATTTTAAATATGTTCCATGTTTTGTAGCTCTCATGAGTGTATCTTTACTTCAGGCTGGAACTAATGAGAGCTTGCTCCCCCCATAGACATGATGCAGCCCATTCACCTATAAACAAGACAACTACACCAACAAATGATGGCCCTCCTCGCTTTGCTCATGATAACCTTGTAATCTTCTTGTCTTCCTGCATTCTTTTGTGGTTTCATATACGTTCCTTGCTTTAAAATTCTTATGAGCGCATCATTTATTTCAGGTTGGAAAGGATGTGATATTATTTGCTATATTGAGATCTGATTTAGCTGTGGCTAGGGGAACAGTCATTTCTACTAATCCAAACACCATGGTAGGAGGCCAGCCTCTTGGGAATGAATACTATGAAGTAGTTGTTAATGTTGTGATGAAAAGGGATGCTATGCTGCCTTGGACTTATGGCGAGATGCAGACTATGGCTAGTGCTCTCAAGATGACCATTGCATGGCCATACAATAAAGTAATAAACTAGACTTGACATAATTTTCATTTTGCTTTGATCTGTGATGCATGACCAATGTTCCTAATTAAACCTATCTATGATAGATAAAGGAACGCAAGAAGAAGGAATGCAAGAAGGCATCTAGACCTCTCAAGGGCACTGCAGGTATGTCCCTAAATTTACATTCATCACATAGAAATATATTTGGAAGGCAATTACTAACATTCTGTTCCATCCTCAAGTGATGATTTAACTCACCGCTATACTACTATAGAAGTGATGATTTCAGCACATAGGAAAGCTAGGAACCAGCAACATAAAAAAGCTAGGAACCAGCAACATAACATTTAACTCAATACTGTACTACTAGAGAAGTGATGATTTCATCTTGTTCCATCCTGACATGCTTGGGGTTGGTTGTTTGTTCCCCATTGGTTGTAGTAGATGACTATTTAACTAAAGTAGGAGAAAAAACCTATAATTTGGCTTAAGTTTCTGGAAAATGGATGTTTACACTTGGCTGATTACAAACTCATACTGCACAGCAGCTTCACATATTTTCTCCACTTGCCTAATTACATGGTTGTTATATTTTTCAGGAAGTGTTGGGTAGTCTTTGGCTTGAGTTTCTGGAAAATGGTTCTCCACATAACCTGGTGGATGTGCTCTAGTATTGGTAAGCCATTGCTTTTGGTTTTCGAGTTCCTAGAAATGATTGTGTGCACAAACCTTAGTATGTTAAACACAAAATACTAGTATTGCTTGCTGGGATGTGCATTCATGTAATCTTTTGGTGCCTAACTTTGTTGGATGATGTACACAAACATATGGTGTGCAAGACAAGATTGTATGTTATATGTATTGTCCTCCATGTGATGTAAGTGTTTCTGTACCTTTATGTGTTGGACATTAAGCTTGAATGTGGGTTTGATATGTGCTAAATGTTTTCTAATTGTATTTTTTGGTGTATTTATATTGTCCTATTGAACAATCTGTCTCTATAAATACATGGAGTATTGGATGATCTGTTGGTAAATGCTTGGTAAGAGAGCATCTGTCGCTAAAAAGTAGCAATGGACTATCTGTCGCTATAAATATTCAGGGCAACTAACTATCTGTCGGTAAAAGTGTTGTCTGTAGCACTTACACCGTCTACACAAGTCTGTCGCTATAACTTTTTAGCGACAGATCGCCTATCGTTGTATCCACTTTTAGCGTCAGATCGTCCATCGCCAATCTTGGTATTGTGGTGTAGTGGATGCTGAGGAGGAGAAGGAGATGGAGATGGACAAGGAGAAGCCGATGCAAAGCTGATCGACTGTCCATGCATGCATGTCAATTGGCTGATGCCTAATGATCAGTGTGCGAGCAAGGGGCCACTTGAATTCTCTAGAGTTGGCATATATACATGTATAGGTCGAGAGAGAGACTCGGCTACCATGTAACAGACCTTTGATGTCTCCTGTTTTTTCTCCATGGGGTTCTGATAAACAACATTCTTGGGCTTATTGAATGTCGTCTCCTTCTCTAGCTAATCGCTTGCCATGGATTTTTCATCCACCCAACATTCCTATGCTATTAACATCTACCCTACTATGCCTTCAAAGTTCAAACGCACCAATGAACGATTCATAGCTAGTTTGGTTCCACCCAAGGTTATTAATATCATAGATTCTAAATCGAATCAGAGATCTTTATATAAATCGAAATCATTGAATCGTAGACATAAAAATAATAGAGACGTAGATTTTGTTGACCAGTATTTTATAATTAGACTCTCTAACTTGTGATCGAAAAGAAGTAAAATCAGACAACACAATCGAGATTTTGACAACCTTAATTCGACCCAAATGCAAGTGTATGCTAATATGATCGGGTTGAGACATACTCCCTTCATTCCAAATTATCAATTTTAACTGGTTTCACATCATTTTTTTGTATTCGTTGATATTACAAATATAGATACTTTCTTATTTTTATATTGTACTAGCAAACATACCTGTGCGTCGTTACAATGGGACAACTACCTTGCTGCGTGGTTACCTGGATGACTTGCGGCTTGGAGATTTATTTAGCAATTACATTACATGTTTCAATTGATTAGGAATCAAATTTCATACCGTGTTTGGATGCGTGCTGTATGTCATATGGGTATAGGAGGTATAGAGATTTATCAATGATCTTGTTATACTTTCCAATTCGTTTTGGGATCGAACTCTGCACCATGCCTGGGCACTTGACTCGTACCAGTGTGGGAGAGAGTCACGAACCATGGAAACACTTCATATTCCAATTCGTTTTGGAATCAGATTCTACCGTGCTTGGACACGCTACTCTAACTCGTATGGGCATCTAAAAGAATTAGATTTGTTGGTTCCCATCGAACGGTTGTGAGTGACAAAGAATGAAGAAATTTTTCACTATTTAATGTTAGGAATAGAATAGATGATAAGAATAAAAAACAAAAAATAGAACAAAAATAAGATCAAACGAAGAAATTTTTTGTGGATTAATATTAGGGTAAGGTATGCTTAGTTGGCTAGAACCGGTAGAAGTTGGGTGTGAGCAGGAAATCACTCCCACATGTGTAGATGCTTCACCGGGTTTAAACAACACTAAAACCTACAATTGAGTTTAACTTGAATTAGCTTAAATAACTGGCTTATTAAGGACCAACCTTTAAATGGACTTGATGCTAGAACTTAATGTAGCTTCAACTCAACGAGGGGTAAGGTCACTGTGAGTGTTGGATCTCGAGTGGCGTAGCTCATGGAGAAGCTAAATACTGTCCTCTGGGATAATATGTTTGAGTAACCCAGTATAGACCACACGTCATGTATGGGAGCGGTAAGCTGAGTACTTAGTGGTGATTTGACAACCGCGTGGATTCGGCCCGGGATAGAGCGTGGGCTAGCTTAGAAAGGAGTACTTCAGCTCATCGCCGTACCATTCATGGATTAGAATGTCACATTAAGGAAAGGTCAGAACCATGAGGCAACCCTTACTTGGGCACGAGTATGAAGGTTCGTCCTTGGTATCCGTGTGGGTACAGTTGTACACCTCTACAAAGTTTTCTTCGAATGCTGGAAGTCTTTGGACGGAACCTTTTCGTTTTTCTCTCTTCTAGATTCAGAGTAGTGAGAGTATAATGAACTTGTATATGAGATTATGGATGATCACTTGTTACAGGCATAACTCTTGATATTATAGGAATTGCCAACCTAGCAGGTTAATGACGCATGAGCATATCATTTCCTTTAATATACGCCATGCTTTTTGCAAATCTCACAAATGCCTATTAACTTCCCTCGCATCCACCAAATATTTATGTTGAAATAAGTCCTCTAAGTACAATCATACTCATGGTATTGCCATTAAGCTTTTTATAGGTACTTCAGACTTGGTGACCACCTGAGCCAAGCTTGGTGAAGTCAAAGGTTTAGCAGGTGATAGGATGGGCGTCCCCCAATCTGTAGCTACTTTGATAGTTAGCGAGTTAGGCGGAAGAGAGAAACAAAAACGTTGGGTTAGTAGACATAGTCAGTTCAAGCTTCACGTTGTATCTTGTAATCTCTATCTTTTAATTCATGTAATGGTAAATATGATGTAAAGTTCTTCAATTAATCTTGTTGTTTGATCTTGAGTTATGTGGATCTTGATAATTGTTTCATGAAGTGAATTTCTACAATTTGATCCTGTAAGTACAACTCACGCGAGAGGAGGTTGCCGGCAGTAACTCCATGGACAATAGCATGACCCAGGAGTTAGCACCACATCAGTTGAGAGGATGACCCGAGGTGCTAGCTTGGTGGGCCAGGGCAGAACCCTCACGGTGGCTGACTCTCACAAAGATAAAGTGGTGAGATTCTCTGTCACCACCGGTTCATGGTAATATCTGGCTGAGAAAAAGGTCGCTTTTGGACCTTTGTGCTCACATAAAGGTGTACACGTGCACCACAATGAATACCAACACATATAACAATCTCATGAGGAACACATACAGTTAATATTTCAAGCAAAATAAGAGGTCAAACATGATTTAGTAGTCATACATACGAATACAGAGGCATCAGTGCATAATGGCAGTACATGAAAACTTCATTAACATCAAGTATCCCAAATTCTAGAAATGTGGGATACATCAGAAATTGTTAAGGTACTCAATAGGTTGATGAGGCCCCAAAAGCCAGAGGTAGTGAACCGAAGTGAAGATGACAACATCTTCATCCACATCGCCACTAAACCTAGAAAGTGTGGACGCTTGTTGTCCAGACATGCAAAGCACAAAAGATTTCTCGACAAATAGGATCTTCAACGATTCTGGTGAACTTTGTGGACTGAGAAGGTGACGGACAACAGCTTCAATAATCAACCCTCGCTCCTGGTGAATACGACGTCCCCATGTAGCAAACAACAACTGCTAAGGTCTTGGTAGCACCCCTAGCTGCCAAAAGGAAAGGTTGCTCGCATAGAAAATGCTTCTTCCTTGGTAAGGCATCTGTTATAATCAAGAAATTCCTAATATGAACCAAATTGAGTTTACCATAATAGAAATGGGTATTATCATCCGATGCACTCAACATTTAATTATAGCCATGAGTACTAATGAAAACAATTGGAATCAAATGCAAAAAATAGGAGCGGGCAATCTTGCCAGCATGCTCATCTAACCTTTGTGGGTGCTTGCCTCAGGCGACAATGTATGGTCATGGAGGCAGGGAACTGATGTAGAGGCAAAGAAACAACTACTTGCACTGGGATTCAATGAAGGAAAACCATCAGGTGAGGAGAGCTAAGCGTTTAGCAGTGGGGTTTTCTTGTGGGAGGAACCACCGTAGACAAGGGCCGAGGGGAGTTCGGGAAAGGGTGGGGAGTAGGCCGGGCGATTCTAGGTATCAGTGACACGGACGACCGAGATTCATCGCCTGGGAGGATGGGCGACCGGTTATAAGATTAATATTAAGCGGACCATTGCCACGCTAACATAACAGTATCATACGACGTTTGTCACTGGTTAAACAATTAAGTAGCAAACACGCTCAATGAAACATACTCTCTCCATTCTCTTTTATATGGCACAATTAAACATCACATGGTTCCACGTGATTCACTTTTCTACCTATGACATTTCAAGGACAATCTAGAACAAAATTATAATTTAATTCCTGCCAACACAATGAAGCAAAGAAATATATTACTTGTCGTTTGGTTCACCACAGAAGTGGCAACGCTAATGGGAACAGCTGCACCTGGTATCTGTTACGATGTAATGATTAGTAGCTTTTGGGTAGTTGCAAACTATAGAGCCGGCATGAGTAGCAAAGCATAGTAGCAATGGATCACATATAACTAGATTTGAACCACCAAACAACACCTTAATTCATTCTTAATTTAAAAAAGTTACATATAACTTGATTTGAACTATTTAAACTAAACTACTAAATCTAAGGATGATCCTTGCTGTCAGAGCTTGAATCATCATTCCTCCGCCACTTGGCTGGAGGCTCCTCGTCCTCATCGTCATCCTCCTCCTCCTCGCCTTCCTCCTCCTCCTTGTTGTCATTGTCGCTGTCATCATCGTCATCGCCCTTAGCGGTGCCGTAGAACATCTCCTCCATGGAGTCCTAGGGAGGACTCTGATCAGGTGAACTAAAGTTGTTGGAGGTCTCTCGCTAGAGGACCAAGGCTGCTGCACTTCGTCCTCGTCGGTGGAGGAGTCGTTGTCGGAAATCATGAAGTAGCCGTCCGACATGGTGGATGTTAGAAGAAGGGGATAAGAAGAAAGAAGATGGGTGGTTTCAGAGACAAGGTGGCATGAAGAATGTGTAGAGGCTTCTCCCAGTGAAAGTAATGGTGATGAAATTAAAGGGTGGTAGTTGGGACACCAAACAGTCGCGAGGACTGTTGACGGCCGGTCCACTATTGGTCGTTTAGGGCCAGCGGCCATAACGGCATCCCAGGCAGCTTGGTGTATAATCTGGCGGTGAATACCACTACCGGATCCAACGGTCGCCTGGCGGTGATAGAACTTTTCACCGCTGGTTTAATAGGTCTCCATGCCCCACTGTCCCTCCAATGGTGGTGAAACAATTTCACCGCCACTTATGTAATAACCAGCGGTGACAATAATGCTGGGATAGCTCAATCTATAGTAGTGAAACCAAATATCTCTAATCAACATGCATGCCTCTTGTGGATCTGTTGCTCCTAACCAGTATGCCTACTATCAATTAATTATTTATCTGTGATGCGATCAATCATCAATATTGATGTTATAACCCAAATCAGTATGTATATAGATTGCTATCACTAGTAGAGAACAGACCTTTGATCCTCAGCCAAAATGGGCTCTAGTCCCGGAATTTTTTGCCCCCGGGACTAGAAATACCTTTAGTCCCGGTTGGTGGCTCCAACCGGGACTAAAGGTCCCTGCCCAACAGCTACTGCGCCAGACAGAGGTGGCAGGGACCTTTAGTCCCGGTTGGAGCCACCAACCGGGACTAAAGGTATACTTTTACTCCCGGTTGGTGGCTCTAACCGGGAGTAAAGGTCTACTCCCGGGCCGTGGCTGCGCCCGGGGTTGGAAAGTTACCTTTAGTCCCGATTGGATCTATCAACCGGGACTAAATGTTCTCCCTTTATAAATCGGCCGTCTCCTCCTTCCTCCCCGAGCCCGAGCTCAGCATATTTTGAAGCTCACTGCAGTAGTGTTCTTGCTTCCTCCCTCCCTCCATTGTTCCTCCATCCATTCTTCGATTCCTCCGTCGATTCTTCAGTTGTAAAGGTTACCAATCTCATACTCTCATTTTTTACCATTTTCTTATGCCATTTTATTCACTATATATATTTATGGTTCTTTATTGTGGGTTTTTTTCATTTGTAAGCAATTTGAGCTCAAAATCACTTTAAGCTTGCATATTTACATGAAAGAAGGTTAAAGTATATATAAATATAAAGTTAGAAAATAGTTAGAAAATTATAGCAAATCCTTACTAGTTGAACTTGCGGACCGTGTTCAGGTCGGCGAGGATGTTCTCTGCCGAGCGGTAACGGACGTCAAGGAGGAGCTTTGATTCTACGAGGGAGAGCGATAACGGTCGTGGAAGACCGTGTTCCCTTCCTCGTAGAATCGGAGCTCTTCCTTGACCAAGTACGGTGCCGTCCGGTGGAGAAATCCTCGCCGAGCTGATCACGTAAGCAAGGTCAACTAGTACGGATGGTTATTTATTCACATGTCCCGATATCATCGTAGTAGTCTGTCAATCACCGTACCTAAACGTAGTATATATAAATAAAAACTTAGAAAATAGTTAGAAAATTATAGAAAATCCGTACTAGTTGAACTTGCGGACCGTGTTCAGCTCGGCAAGCATGTTCTCTGTCGAGCGGTAACGGACATCAAGGAGGAGCTTTGATTCTACGAGGGAGAGCGACAACGGTCGTGGGAGACCATGTTCCCTTCCTCATAGAATCGGAGCTCTTCCTTGACCAAGTACGGTGCTGTCCGGTGGAGAAATGCTCGCCGAGATGATCACGTAAGCAAGGTCAACTAGTACGGATGGTTATTTATTCACACGTCCCGATATCATCGTAGTAGTCTGTTATGTGTGTACATTCCCATTCTTCTGTTAATTTGCGGAAATATCATATGAATTACTTACCTGCCGCAGTAAAAGACGAGAACACAATGACCATTAAAAATATCATTGTTTAGAGATCTAGATAATTTTATAGTTTGTTAATTTTATTTGTTTATAAAAGAAGAAATTTATAGTGTATTAAAAAATGAGTATAGAGAGTAGATGGCAACTGCTTCCGGGTCCTCGGCCTCTCATGGGTTTCCAAAGCGACTTAGGCCGGGCCTTCCTCTCATTCCATGCGGCAAGTGTCGTGATGAGACGAAGATTGTGATGGAGTACCGAGTGAAGAAGGAGGGTCCCAACAAGGATCGTATCTTCTACAAGTGTCCGGATCGCAATGTGAGTTATTTTATCGTATTTAATGATTATGGTTAGTTTATACCTATTTTCATGATGGTTGTGATTAAAGTTCTAATTTTTTGTTTTAATTTCAGTGGGATGGCAGTGGACGATGTTCAGGCTTCTACTGGGAGGAAGAGTATGTTGAACTCGTGCAAAAATATCTTGCACAACAGGCAGATACGGCGGCTAATGAGGCAGTGATCCAGCCGAAGAAGCCCAAAGATGTTGCACAATCGGAGGATCTGTCTGTTTTAGTTGAGATTGGTCGCGAAATCCTTGTGCTCCTGAAATGTATTTTAGCTTTAGTTCTTTTAGTGGTAGTTGGGATTGTCTACATTGTAGCGATGCTTTCATAAATTTGTATCTTTTGTGGTGGCACGCATGTTGTATAAATAATTAATTATGATCTAGGTTTTAATATGATATTTATGTCATGTAATGCAGATGAGCCGTCATTGGATGTATAATGCTGATCGCCACTCACAAGAGTTCATTGACGGCGTGCATTCTTTATTACGTGCGGCCGAGACAAACAAACGCGACGGTTTCATGTGCTGCCCATGTGCCATATGTAAGAATACGGTGGAATATCCTTGCTCAAGGACTCTTCATTCACACTTGTTCAAGTCGGGTTTCATGCCAAACTATATTTGTTGGACAAAGCACGGAGAAACCGGTGTTGTAATGGAAGAAGATGAAGAAGAACAATGGGACGACAATGATATTATTCCTGATGGTGCGTGCTTCAATGATACTGCAATGGGAGAAGCTGAAGAAGAGGTAGCCGCAGAAGATGAGCCGGCTGATGATCTTTGTCAGGTCATTCGTGATGCACAAAGAGAATGTGAAAGTGAAAAGGAGAAGATCAAGTTCGAGCGGATGCTAGAAGATCACAAGAAATTGTTGTACCCAACTTGTGATGCAGGGCAGAAAAAGTTGGGAACCACACTAGAATTGCTGCAATGGAAGGCAAAGAATGGTGTATCTGACAAGGGATTTGGAGAGTTACTAAAAATCCAAAAGAAGATGCTTCCGAAGTACAATGAATTGCCCGCCACTACCTACGAAGCAAAACAAGTTGTCTGTCCTATGGGGCTAGAAATAGAGAAGATACATGCATGTCCTAATGACTGCATCCTATACCGTGGCAAAGAGTACGAGGAATTGGATGCATGCCCGGTATGCCATGCGTCGCGGTATAAGATCAGGCGAGATGACCCTGGTGATGTTGAGGGCGAACGTCCACGTAAGAAAATCCCTGCCAAGGTTATGTGGTATGCTCCTATAATACCACGCTTGAAACGTCTGTTCAGAAACAAAGAACATGCAAAATTGTTACGATGGCACAAAGAAGACCGTAAGGTAGACAATATGTTGAGACACCCTGCTGATGGGTCCTAGTGGAGAGCAATCGACAGAGAATTCCCGGAGTTTGCAAATGACGCAAGAAACTTAAGGTTTGCTTTAAGTACAGATGGTATCAATCCTTTTGGAGAGCAGAACAGTAGTCATAGCACTTGGCCTGTTACTCTAAGTATCTACAACATTCCTCCTTGGTTATGCATGAAGCAGAAGTTCATTATGATGCTTGTGCTCATCCAAGGCCCGAAGCAACCTGGCAATGACATCGATGTGTACCTGAGACCACTTATTGATGAACTTCTCATTTTGTGGAATAAAGAAGGTGTACGTGTGTGGGATGAGTACAAACAGGAACACTTTGATCTGCGAGCATTGTTGTTCGTAACAATCAATGATTGGCCTGCTCTAAGTAATCTTTTAGGACAGTCAAACAAGGGATATAATGCATGCACACACTGCTTCGGTGATATTAGAGGTGTATTCTTGAAAAAATGTCGAAAGGTCGTGTACCTTGGCCATCGTCGATTTCTTCCTGCAAATCACCCCGTAAGAAAGAAAGGTAAGCATTTTAAAGGGAAAGCAGACCACCTGACCAAGCCTCGCAACCGAACCGGTGAGGATGTACTCGATATGGTCAATGATGTGAAAGTCGTCTTTGGAAAAGGACATGGAAGCCAACCTATTCCGAAAGACGCTAACGGTCACGCACCCATGTGGAAGAAAAAGTCCATATTTTGGGACCTACCCTATTGGCAAGTCCTAGAGGTCCGTAGCTCGATCGACGTGATGCACCTGACGAAGAATCTTTGTGTGAACCTGCTAGGCTTTATGGGTGTGTATGGAAAGCCTAAGGACACATTTGAAGCACGACAGGACCTGCGTTGTTTGAGAGAAAGAGACAACCTGCATCTAGAGAAGACAGATGATGGACGCCATTACTTACGTCCTGCTAGCTACACTCTAAGCAAAGAGGAGAAGGAAATCATGTTTGAATGCTTAAACAACATCAAGGTACCATCTGGATTCTCCTTGAATATAAAGGTTATTATAAATGTGCCAGAGAAGAAATTCTATAACTTAAAGTCCCATGACTGTCACGTTCTCATGACGCAATTACTTCCAGTTGCATTAAGAGGAATTCTACCTCCAAATGTACGTCTAGCCACCGTGAAGCTATGTGCATTCCTCAATGCAATTTCTCAGAAGGCAATTGATCCAACTGATCTAGCTAAACTACAGAATGATGTGGTTCAATGTCTCGTCAGCTTTGAGTTAGTGTTCCCTCCTTCCTTCTTTGATATTATGACACACCTCCTAGTTCACCTAGTCAAGGAGATTTTCACTCTCGGTCCTGTGTTCCTACACAACATGTTCCCCTTAGAGAGATTCATGGGAGTCCTAAAGAAATATGTTCACAACCGTGCTCGCCCAGAAGGAAGCATCGCCAAGGGCTATGGAACAGAAGAGGTCATTGAGTTCTGTGTTGACTTTATTCCCGACCTTGACTCGATTGGTGTTCCTGAATCGAGACATGAGGGGAGACTAAACGGAAAGGGGACACTAGGGAGGAAAACATATATTGGTACGGATGATGATTATTTCAATAAAGCGCACTACACAGTTCTACAGAACTCCTCTTTGGTAGATCCATATATTGAGACACACAAGGATCTCTTACGATCCGAGTTTCCAGGGAAGACTGAAGCTTGGATTACGCATAAGCACATGGAAACTTTCGGCGGTTGGTTGCGAAAAAAATGTCAAGGTGATGAGAGCATCCATGAGCAACTGTATTTATTGGCTATGCAACCATCATGGCATATCGTCACATACAAAGGGTACGAGATAAATGGGAACATATTCTACACAGTAGCCCAAGATAAAAGGAGTACCAACCAAAACAGTGGTGTCCGCATAGATGCCACAGACCCGAATGGGAATAAGCAGACATATTATGGACGCATAGATGAAATATGGGAACTAGAATATGCACCTACTTTGAAGATCCCATTGTTCAAGTGCCAATGGGTCAAGGTGACCAGAGGCGGGGTAACAGTAGACAATGAGTATGGAATGACAACAGTAGACCTTAGTAATATTGGGTACAAAGACGAACCATTCGTCCTTGCCAAGGATGTGAATCAGGTGTTCTATGTCAATGATATGTCTACCAAACCAAAAAGAGGGAAAAACGATAATGACTCAACCAAAGAGCCAAAGCACCACATAGTTCTTTCAGGGAAAAGAGTCATCGTGGGAATTGAGGACAAGTCGGACATGTCAGAAGAATATGAAAAGGATGACCGAATTCCGCCCTTCAAAGTGAACAAAGACCCTAGCATCTTGGTAAATGATGAGGACACTCCATGGTTACGAAGCGATCATAACCAAGGGACATACGTAAAGAAGAAGTTCACTGCTGTGCCCACTTGATGATATAGTGATTTAATATAGTGTGTGTTTGAGATATTATGTAATAATTGTGAATTCAGATGTTTATTATGTCATGTTTCAAATTAAATCAATGTTTGATTTGGTGGGATTTCTCTCTCAAAAAGGTAAATTAGGATACTGAGTGATGAAAAATTAAAATATTAACGTTAAAATGATGTGAAAACAAATTTCCTGTCCAAAACCAATAATTTTAATAATTTTAATTAAACACTACATTTTTGCATTAACGAAATAATAAATATTAGTTACATTATGTTTTATAATTCTAACAAAAAATAAAAAAAGTTAGGTTATCGATTTTTCCTATGTGCAATAAACAAAAATAAAATTCATATTTTTAACAAAATAATTTTATGCCTTTTATTTAATTTACTATGTATTTAATAAAAACTATTGCGTTTCTATTGTATTTAACAAGACTATTGCTTAAAACAGGCGGGAAACGAAACTGCAGGCCACCTTTACTCCCAGGTGGGAAGCCCACCCAGGAGTAAAGGTGGGCTGCGGTTTCGTGGCCCGCCAAAAAAAAGCCTTTACTCCCGGTGCGTGTTACCAACCGGGAGTAAAGGTATACCTTTACTCCCGGTTGGTAACACGCACCGGGAGTAAAGGCACCTTTACTCCCGGTTGGTAATACGCACCGGGAGTAAAGGGTTTTTACTCCCGGTTGGTGGCTGGCACCGGGAGTAATTCTCCTCTGCTATATAACCTCCAGCGCCTGGCAGATCGATCCGCTCGTCTTCTTCCTCGTCGAACACCGCCGCCCTCTTCTTCCTCGCGCCGCGTCCGTTCGCCTTCCGTGACACCGGCGCCGCCGTCTTCTTCCTCGTGCGGCCTCCACCGCGCGCGCCCGTGCCCCTCCTCCGCGCTTGCCCGTGGCCCTCCACCGCGCCCTCCTCCGTGCCCGAGGCCCTCCACCGCGCGTTGCCCCACCGCGCCGGCCCGAGGCCCTCCAGTACGTACACTGCCGAGCTTCGAGGTGATATATTCATCGATCTCTTTGTACATTCGTCCGAGCCCTCCACTGCCGAGTTATAGATCACGTCGAAAACTACAACTTTGGTGTAAGCCATGTCAACGGTCGAGGTCGATTGAAAATTCCAAATTTTGAATCACAAAATCTAGAAACTAAAAATGAATATTTGGAACTCTAAATGATTTTAAATAAAAACATATCTTAAGGCAAGTTTTGAATATTTGGAACTCTAAATGACAAGTATAATTAAGGATCACCAATGAAATTACTTTAGAAATTAATTAGATCGATGTAAATCCATGGCTTGTATAATAAACACGCTATATATTATTTGGAAACAACACTACGAACCATCCGCTAATGATCCAGCCCATCAACCGCCATACATTCATCACTATATGATATGCCATTATTTCAAGATGCAGTTTCAATAGAAGAATTTTTTCTATCTTCATAGATCAATGTTTGTTAACAAAATTTTATCCAAATATATTCATGTAGGGTCTTTTTTTTGAAGGATTTGTTGTAGGATATATAATGGTCAAATATGAACTCAATTTTGATACCCAGTTTGTAAACTAAGCATTTTTTAGTTTATCAAAAATATCACATGTTTCTTCATTTGTGAACTTTGAATATACAGATATAATATATTAATGTTGCTAAAGTAATATGAGCATTACATATTTTTTTCCGGGAAGACTATCTTCAAACTTTATATCATAGCATCAGAGATCGCCTGTAGAAGAAGAAAATAAATTCTTATCATTTCGGAAATAGTAATGGTTATATGAGCAATAAGACACATATACTTACATTTCATAATGACTTATACTTATATTATTAACATAGAATTTTCTCATATGATGAATGACTACATGGTTGATCACATGGTACATAGGATCACCACATCACGCACCGACACCGCCCCAGCCCGCCTCACGTCGTCGTCGTGGTCAGCGCGCCGGCCCGCCTCACGTCATCGTCGTCAGCACACCGGCCACCGCGCCGACACGTATATATACGTCATTTGTATTCATATGCATTTCGTCCATGCATTTCTATGTATACGGCGGAGCACCGCCGCCCTCGTTCACCCATGTGTACAGACATATATACGGCGGAGTGGAGCACCGCCACTCTTGTCACACCGCCCTTTCTCGTGCCCTAATTCGCCCTAGTACCGACGTAGTTCGTCCTAGTGTGGCGAATTGCGTCCGTGATCGAGGGGCAAGATTTAATAATGCATATTGTTTGTAGATTTTACGCATGTAATAAGCAAAGATTTGACGTACTATATATTGGTTTTGTTTTTTGAAGCTAGATGGCCGACCCGAGAAATATGGATGAGGAGGAGTTGATGATGAATTTGATCAACACTGGCACTCAAGTTGCCGGCGATGATGGTGCTAAAAATAACGTGCAAGAGGATGTAGATGACGGGAGTCAGTACTTAGCTCTTGAACAAAATGAGCAACAACATATTGGCCAAGTATATATTTTTTATTATTAGCTATATATATATATTATCATATGTCTTATGTGTGCTCATGACATTAAAAATAATGTTTATGTTTTGTAGCCCTCTGGATCGACATCAACAACTACAACGAAGAGTAAAAATGTTCGAGGTCCCAAAAAGCCATTGGAGGGTCGCTTCATCATCTCGGAGTTCAATGTGGATACAGGAGAACCGGGGGGGCCAAATAAAATGAAATTTGTGCACCACTGTGGTTACCTTGTACGGGACCGGCTCCCGATTAGTACCCGTGAATGGAAGAAGAAGACCAATGCTCCTCATATCAGTTTTGTCTCCGATCGTGACAAGGCGTTAATTTGGAATGATGTCTTGGTACATTTCACGCTCCAAACAGATGATTATGATGATATAATAGATGGTGATGAATTGAAGGAGCGAGTTAGGGATTGGGCAATGAAGAAGATGGCCACCCAGTTTCAGACTTGGAAGAAACACCTATACACGACGTATGTCAAGAAGAACATAGCACCAGATTTTACTGTCCCAGGCCCGATCTCAAAGCAGAGACCTATTGGGATGAGTTTGTACAGTACAAGACTTCGGAAGAGGGTGTGAGTCGGGTGATAAAGAACCAACGTAATGCCCAACAGAAGACATACCACCATACCTTGGGATCAGGTGGCTACCCAACTGCCATTAAGAAGTGGAACAAAATGGAAGCAGACCTTCTTGCCAAGGGTATCAGACCAGAATCACTCGAGTGGGGAGAACGTGCAAAGAATTGGTTTTTCGCTCATGGGGGAACACTAGACCAGGAGACAGGGAAGTGCGTTTATGGCGCAAGACTGCAAGAAGCAGCAGAAAGATTGTTTTATGCTCAGAGAGCTACTGCTAGTGGTGCGTTCAGGCCCAACAGAGAGAAGGATGAGCTGACATACGCCATCGGGACTATTGAACATGGTGGCCGAACTAGAGGCAAAGGAAGTGTCTCGTGGGAGCATGGATTCCCTCAGGACAGACCTTCCTACAGAAGTCGCCAGAGAAAGAAGGAAGAAGAGGCACACCGGCTCCAGAGGTTGGAGGAAGCGGTGCGTGAAGCACAGGAGCGGGAAAAAAACCTTGAAGCGAGAATGCAGGAGGAAATCAAAAGGCAAGTGCAAATAGCAGTGAGTGCAAGCAAGCAGGCATCAGAGCCAGGAATCAACATTAGCCAATCTGTTCAGTTGAAAAGTAGCTGCGCTTCCACGGAGATACCAAATCAAGGGGACACAGGACTGCGCTTCCCTATGGATGACGTCACTGAACCTTGTACAATGTGTGAGCTACACATTCCGAAGGAGAATTCCACAATCAAGGTGGCTATCGGTCTTGTTAATCCTATCGACCGAACCAAGACACCAAGGATTCATGGGAATATAATCCAAGAAGGATATGCCACCATCTCGGTAGATAAAGCTGAAAAAGGTTTTAGTGATTTGCCTCTTGACATTCCTGGAGGTGATGGCGAGAAGACTCTAGGAGAAGCGGAGAAGACATTCATTCTATGGCACAAGCGCTACATCATCATTCCAGGGATGTCGGCTCCACCTCCTCCTGAACTACCTCACCATAGGTACGTGCGGATGAAAACACTACATCATTAATTTGTATTGGCTTAAATAATTAACAATCTGCTCATAATAATATGTCATTCCTTTTTTTGTAGCAGATCCTCCCCCAACCTAAATCCAATTGTTCAATCGCCAGATCATCATAGTGCTCTGTACGATGACATTGTGTTGGAAGACGAGGCTGCATCCACACCCTCTCCAAGGAGGTCTCCAACGCCGCAGCCGCCACCTCCAAGGAGGTCTCCAACGCCGCTGCCAACACCTCCAAGGAGGTCTCCAACGCCTCCCCTGCCCCCGCCTACCAAGAAGCCTAGCAAGAGGCCAGCCCCTCAAACGAAGAACCAGTCCCCGCCTGCAAAGAAAGCCACCGTGAAACCAAGGGCTATTCCCAAAATAATATCTGAAGAGAAGGAAGAAGGAACTGATGCATATAAAAAAGACATGTCTAGATTCTATGACAAACTTAAAATGAATCAAGAAGCAAGGAGAAACCCAGAGAAACCGTACTTCTTCGTAGCTCCGGATATTTTAAGAAAAAAGGTGACTTCTTACCAGCAACAACAGCGGGAATCTCATAAGCCGTCCAAATCAACGTTATCAGACTATGACCGCACTCTCACCAAGTCAATTGAGGCGGCACAGAAAAAGAAGCGGGCAGGGAAAGGAGTTGCCCAACTCGGACAACAAGCGCACCAATCAATCCCCCCGCTAGTTGTTGGTAATGAATATGGTTCGAATTTAGGATTAATGCATCAGGCAAACATACCTCCGGATGTCGATTTGGATCACCTTGGTGAATTTCTTGATGAGACTGGTCTCGACCTTTACCAGATGTTTGGTGATGGAAACATTGAGAGTGCGGCGGAGGTTGATATTTGGAAGAAAAAATTTGTACTAGGCCAGAGTCTATACAACCCTCAAGCCTTATCTGATCTGGGGACGCAAATGTACCTGCTAAACAAGTGGTACATGCAGGCGTCTACCAGTGGAGACTTCTGCGTTGGTGTCAGAATTAGAGACGAACATTGGTTCCGTGGCGATGATGTTATGTATGTTGACTTTGTAGAATTTCATCAACTATGCCACCTGACCTCTCTGGACAAAGTTATCATTAGCTGCTATTGCCTGTAAGTAATAATTCTTTCGATCTATTATTAAACTCATCATATGTGTGTATATGCATATAAATTATCCTAACAAGTACTATATATATGCAGATTTACAATGATAGAGCTCAGAAAGGAAGGCTGCAATGAAATTGGTTTTGTTGATCCCCATATAGTATTCAAAGACCCAATTACTCCAATGACTAATTGGAAGTCTGAGTCAGAGAGTAACATCATGAACTTCTTAGTGAACCAATGCCACAAGAAGGATATACTCTTTCCCTATAACTTCAAGTGAGTGTTAATCATGTCGATCATAGCCTTAATGGCTCATATGTTGATTCTAGTTAATTAATGAGTGTTATGCGTTATATCCTATAAACACATGCAGCAATCACTGGATATTGATGGACATCGATCTGGTGAAAAGTCACTTGATAATCTATGACTCGATGAGAAAACCACAACAAGACTACCAAGATATGATAGATATTATCCAGAGGTAATTTTGGGATCTCTAGCAACTATATATACACACAAACATGATGATTAACTATATCTGATGACGTGGCAAATTTTTTATTGGGCAGTGTTTGGAAAACCTTTATTGAGAAGCAACACATGGAAAAATGCAAAGCGCCACTGAATGTAATCCCTTTGAAAGTAAGTCCCCTGAATCGCATCATCTTTATTAATTAAACATATAGCTTTCACCGGATCACCAGATTGGATGACAAATCTTTTTCTCGTAAAGTGGTGTCTGAGGCAGGAACAGGGGAACAACTACTGTGGTTACTATGTTTGCAAGTTTATCAAGGTGCTCTCCCAAAGAACTCCTACAGAGAGACTCAAAGTACGTTAAAAATACACTATATATTCATTTAATTATTATTATTGATTGTGTTACTATGTCTTTATATATATATATGTACATATATTAATTTATTTTCCTTTAATTCAAACCTGTAGACTCGATGGTTGGAGGAAAAGGTCATACGGCAAGACCAAATCAAAGCAATTCAAGAGTCTATAGCCGGATTTTTTAATGAGCAGGTCATCGATTCCAAGGGCGAGTTCTACTTCGACCCAACACTGCCATTGAAGCCAAGCTAGAGGATGAGAAGAAACTTGTTATGTCACAACAACTATAATGCAATCTTTTGTAATATATGCACATGAAATAATATAATGTAAAATACACATATGCATGCATGCATGTAAATATATATATGATGCATGCATATATATATATATATATATATATATATATATATATATATATATATATATATATATATATATATATTTCTATGCTTGAATTGTGTGATTTAATACGTTCATTGTGCTTGAACCGAAACATACTATATGCGCGTATAAATGTATAATTAGCAGCGTACAATACGACTTCGAAAACCTATTTTGAAAAGAAAACAAAAAATGAAAAGAAAAGAAAAAAGAAAAAAACCTTTAGTCCCGGTTCGTATTACCAACCGGGACTAAAGGTGCCGGCCATCGTGACATGTCAGGAGGCACCTTTAGTCCCGGTTGGTGTTACCCACCGGGAGTAAAGGTCCTCCTTTAGTCCCGGTTCCTGACCCGGGACTAAAGGACCCCCCCTTTAGTCCCGGATGCTTGCTCCCGGGTGGGGAACCGGGACTAGAGGGGGTTCCCCACCGGGAGTAAAGCTCGGTTCTCTACCATAAGTTGTATACACTACTACAGGAAGAGTATCCTAGGCGGTCAATTTCGTTTTTCGCAGGCGGGCATCACATCCACCTCAGACAAAAGGTCTGTGTTAATCATTCTTTTTGGAGGCAATCAAATGCCCACCTGCAAAAATCAAATAAAAAAACAAAAAAAAGAAAAAAGCCCGCAGCCCAAACCAGGCCTGGATTTGGGCCAGGATCCGCCGCCGTCGATCCGCTCGATCCGAGCGCGCCACCGCCGTCGGTTCGCTCGATCTGACGCACCCGCTCTAGCCCCACGCGGTTGCCATCATGGAGCCAAATCGCCTAGCCCGCCTCCACCGCACCGGATCTGTAGGGGCCATCGCCAGATCTGCATGGGGGAGGAGCTGCTACTACCACCGGCGGGCCCTCGGATGGAACCCGCTGCTGCTGCTGCTGTGGGGGAGGAGCCCGAATGGAGCCTGCTGCTGTTGCTGCTACTGTCGCTAGTTCCGCCGCCGGATGGAGCCCGCGCTCGCCCCCGCGCGTCCTCGCCGCTGGTGGGAGCCCCCACGCGCCCCCGCGTGTCCGCCACGAGCCCCACCGCTGTCGCACTCGCCGGATCTGCGCAGTCCTCCACCGCCGCATCAGGCCACGTGGGGGGAGAGAGGGGCACCGCGGCGAGGAGAGAGAGTGGTGCACTACGCGGGGAGAGAGAGGGGCACCACGCCGGGGAGCGAGAGTGCTGGCGCGCAGATTGAAATGAGAGAGAGGGCCGCCGGGGAGCTAAGAGAGAGAGCTGAGATTGAAATGGGAAGAAACCCTAAGTCCTCTTATTTATATGAGCCCGGTAGAAGGATAGATATAGGCTTTGCCTAGGCCTTAGGCACATTAACATAGGCGGCCCTTTTAGGAGGTCCGCCTCCATTTTCGGAGACAGACATCTTAAGTGGCCCGCCTCCGTAAATCGATTTTAGGTTGATCGCCTCCATAAATCGATTTTAGGAGGCGGCAATTTTCAACAGCCTGCGTAAATAAAATGCCCGCCTCCGTAATTCCATTTTGCGAGATGGGCAATTGTAAATGTCTCCGTAAATAAAATGACCGTCTCCAAAAATCCTCACATATTTTAGGAGACGGTTGCATTTTGTGACCGCCTCCGTTAATGTTTGGATAGTGTCTCGCAAAATCGTTTTTGTAGTAGTGATATAGACTATGTATCAAAATATATAACAAGTTGTGAACTTATATGTAGTTGAACTATCAACATAAATTGCAACACACTTCATACCTAACGGTTGGCAAGCCGTGCAGGTGTGCACGCTGCCCGCCCACGTTCGAAGCCTGGTTTCGACGCCGGTGTCTCACCCGGGAATAGTAGTTCCCTAGATAATTTCAGTTGCCTCTCGCGCAGACGTGCTACAATGGTCAAGTGACGTGCCCGCCACGCTCGGAGTCTGATGATCTTCGAGTACCTCTCAGCTGCGTTCGTTGTCTAGGTATAGTTGCAGGTTTGTTCGTATACCATGTGTGTGAGGTGTGCGTGTGTGTGGTGGTGTGTGTCTGAATCCGAACAGATTCTACAGCTGTACTTAAGATGAGAGGGCAAAAAAAAAAGTTGTTACTACACATACAACATAAATTATCAGTGCATGAAAATGACTCCAAAACATACATCATGGGTTTACTTTTATAGGTATCATCATAAGGAATGCAATGGTGCTAATAGAATTCAAAATTGACATTACATACGGAAGCTATCCAATTTTAAAGAGATGAAAACAAATTAGAAGAAAAGCCCAAATTTCATTGGCAGAGGGTCACATACTATACTACATCACAGGAGAAATAATTGCCAGGCCCACATGTGCATGGTCACTACCTGTCTTATCCAAATTTGATTGGAAAAGGGTTGCAAGGAGTATGTGAACGGAACAGGGGTGCCCGATCTTCTATTAGGTGAAGATGACTCTCAATTTCGTAGAGACTTGACACACATGATCCAGCTTCCAATCACAAAAATCAGAACCTACAATCCCTACAGCACCACGTCTTCTCTGGTTATCAATTGTGTACTGGTCGATTGACCTCGCCTTGAAGGCTAATCACTGCCTACGAATTAAAGAACACAAGAAGAACAAAAAAGAACACAATATGAAATATTGCTAATATAGATTAGCTCAAAAGTTGAGGTTCCACAAACTATAAACAATGATTGTTCAACGATAGAGTAATCTAATAAAATCCCAATCCCTAATTTGGGCGATGACTACTGAATATACAGTGTGGCCCCTGGACGTATCCCTAATGGACATCTATACGATACATAGCCCAACGGCCCAAAGGATGGTGATGCGACACCTTGACAGATTCTGTATGTCCACTTATTTTATTGATTAACATGGACACGTAACAAATTTTGACACGAGACCGGTGCCATTGAAAAGCCTATCTCCTTAGTGTTGGCGGTTCTTAACTCATGTAATTTAACCACCAAATTACTCTAAAATGACAATATTCCATGCTACGTCATAGCAAAATATTATTTTATCTAACAAGTTCCACAAGTTTTGGTGCTCTATAGTTGTTTTGCAGGAATTACTCAAAATGCGCTTCAAAAGATAATATATAATGCATATACAGCTTGGTGACAATCGGCCTTGAAAAGGAATTCGATTTTTTACTGTTGCAAAGCAGACTCAAATAAATATGTGGAGTAGAACATTGCGAAGAGCTCGTCGAGCTGATCGAAATAGATATATTATTTGCTATATTTAGAGCTCGGAATGAAAAGATATAAATTTCACAAATAAAAGGAGAAGTCCACGTCATCAAGCAGCGTGGCCAGTTGGGCCCACCACCTGCGGTAGGTGCTTGCACACGCACAGGGAGCAGGCCGGACACGTGGCAGCATAGGATTGGCTCGGGTGACCTTCCCCATTTGCTCCACTGTAACACCTCTGGTGTTTTGACATAGCACTAAAACTTGACATGTCATCATATGCATTGCAAAGCATTCATAAAGTAGAAAATTTTGAATGCATTCACTAAATAAGCTTTATTTCATAAGTTGTTATTTTATGTGATGTATGTGATCCAAAACTCTAAATAAAGATCATGACCACAAGTGTCAGATTTCATGTGATCATGTGAGACCATGTGTCAATTGACTAAAATAACCCTAATGGGCCATGTAATTGGTCAAAAATCATAGTTAAGTAAAAAGGTAAACAAATTAAATTTGAATTCAAATTCAAATCATAAAAGTCCTTTTTGCCCCATCTATCTATTTCAAAATTCATTTGGAATTTGGGGGTGTGACAAAAAGCAAAGTTGAAGCTTATTTTATAAGGATCAACTTTGGCATTCAAAGTTTTTAAAGTTTACATATAAAATTTGGAGTAATTTTGAAATGATTCAAATGCTCAAATGCACCCCAAATTCAAATTTCAAAATGGAGGCAGAATTTGAAAATATTGATTTAAGCAAAGTTGTAGAACTTGAAATGTTGAGCAACTTTTATTTTTGGAGATTTTCAACTTCTTTAGAAAATTTGTGAGTAATTTGCAAAATGGACTCAGTGGCAATTCTATAAATATTTGAAAAATTGGTTTGAGAAGCAGGGCGCCACCTCCCGCTTGCCGCCGACGCCGCCGAGCTTGTTCTTGCGGGTTCCGGCTAGCGCCACGTAGTTGCTTGCCGCGCATGGGCATGCAGGAGCTGTCCGTCTCTCGTAGCTCATTATTTTCCTTCAAGACACGTAGAGCCGGCCGCCTCCTTCTCTCTTTCCTCGCCTGCTCGCCACCGAGCTGCTGCCGCCGACCATCTTCACCGCTTCCTCGCACGGTGACACGTCTTTGTCTCCGTGGCAACCTCATTTGGGAGCTGGCGAAGCTGGATGCACCCTTTCCTTCTATAAAGAGGAGCACCCGCTGTCGGTGTCCTTTCTTTTCTTCTCTGCCTTTTTCCGCCACCGCTCGCTGTAGCCACCGTCGAACTGTTCCCATCGTGCCTAGCTACGCCAGCATGATCATCTCGATCTAGCGCTTCTCTTCGGCTTGCTCGCATCACTTGAGTTGGCTGAAATCGCCCAGCGCAACGCATTCTTCCCCGTGACCGGCCGGAGCTCCGCCGTGATCATCTCACCGTGGTCAAGCCACTCCGGTGAGCCTCTCGTCGATTCTTCTTGTGGTTTAGCTTCCCCGTGACATCCTGTTGCTCGTAAGCTCAATTGTTTTCCCAGTCGAAGCCCAGTCACGTTGGAGAGTGTCTCGCTGCCGTGCCCGCGCCACCGTGGTCGCCATGGCTGACGTAGAGCTTCCTCCGGTGCATCTACGACTGTTCTGAGGGTCGGGTTAGGTTCGCGAGGTGTTGTAGGTCATGCTGGTGTGGTCTGCCTCGCCGGAGTCTCGCCGTCGGCGTGTTTTGGCCGACCAGTGCCGGCAGCGCCGCCGTGTTCTGTTATGTGTCACTGACGAACGAGCCCAGGCTGTCAGTGAGAGAAGGGAGGGAACAATGAGGTTTTGGTATTTTTCTAAATTTTGAATAGTGAAGTAACTTTGGAATTTCATAGGAAAATAATTACAGCTCCAAAAATTCTGAAAATTTGTGTGTAGCTTCTGTACATGTTCTATTATGGTTTCAAAATATGAAACTTGAAATTTGAATAAATTTTTAATGTTCAAAAATTCAGTCAATTAATTGATAAATGTAATTTCCATGATTTTTGTAGGCCACTGTATAACTTCAAAAATTATGAAATTTGTTTTGGTACACTAATTTGTCATGAGGAAGCTTACATAAAATTTTGAGGTCATTTTGAACAAGTTCATTTTTAGCTTAATTCCAAATTTAATTCAAAAATGGATAAAAGCAAACCCTAAGTGTTAGTTTAGGGTTTGATCTTGTTTTGGTCATGTTTTGTGACCAGTAGGGTTTCAAGATCAATTTAGTCAAGTCACTTAGGTCATAAGCCCTAGGTCATTATAGTTTGGTTAGAGTATAGTTAATGAATGATTTCGTTCATTAAGGGTAGAACTTTGGAGTGAAATTTTGGGTAGTTCTTTAGAAGAATGTAGGGTTTCTTAGTAAACATTTTTGTGTGGTCCTTGATGATAGAATTGCAAGTTGGTTTTATTGGCTTGCAACTGTACCATGAAGGAAAGTTGTATTCAAGGTGTTATTATATTTCATGCACCATGAAAGCATCATGTTTACATTATCATCATGTTGAGGCATATGTTATTATTTCATGTAGAATCCGAGAGTGAACCGATCCTAGTTGAGCAAGTTGTGGAAGAATCCCCGGTTGTCTCGAGATTCGATATTTGTGGTACTGATCCGGAACCCAAGATCATCAACGAAGGCAAGCCCCGGTTTATGCATTAAACCATTACCTTGTTTACTTTGAAAAGTTTATCACCTATGTTACCTATTGCATTAAGTTGATTTATTCAAATGTTACCTACTTGATGCATTGCCTACCTTGTTAATTGTTTACCATCCTTGAAGATGATTTCATTTACAAAGGTGTAGAATGCTTAGTATGCTTTATGGTAGGCTTTCAAAGTAAAAGTTTCGATACACTCAAAGATGGCATTTTGGCCAAAGAAAGAAAGAAGATAGAATGAACTAGAGACTAGTCGGGTGACTTATCTTGAATGTTGGGTAATGTTGCCGACTATGTCGCTTAAAGGCCACTCATTGTGGATCTTCTGAACGAGACACTTTGTAGTACTGGTCACATACTCCGGTAAGCCTACTTCGGCTAATCCGATACTAAGACGAATGCCCACACACTAGGAGTGGAGAGATAGCGGGAGTAGCGTGTACCCTCATGGCTGGAATGTGGCCGGATTAGAGGTGTGCTGTGCTCTCAGGTGGCATGGAGACGGCTTAGTATAGGAGGATCCGGTAGCGAGGTTGATATATGCAAGATTAAGTTCTACATATGTCGTGTGATAAGGAATCCCTAGCTGGGACTTGAATCAATTCGAATTGCCGGTGCTCCGTGGATATGGAGACTCGTTTCATTACAGAAGCAATGCAGGACTGGTGAATTACTAAAATTTGAGAAAAGGAATGGAATGAGAAGGATTGGAACATGGGATATGAACACTTAGTTTGAGATAATGAACTAAGAAGACTTAGGGGTAAAACTTGAAAATAGGATCAAGAATAGTAAGCTTTTGGCATAGAACTTTTGAATCTTGCTACATCCTTACCTTGTCCCAACACCTGCATTTCTAAAGTCTTTCACCCCCTTTTACGTCGGGTCAGTCTTGTTGAGTACTTTTGTACTCAGGGTTTGTTAACCCTTGTTGCAGGTGAGTCTTATGTGCAGGCTTGTTTTGGTCCCTGCTGCATGTCAGTGTTTGAAGTCGATGACGATGAGGAATGATGAATGGCCTTTGGACAAGGCACTAGTTTGTATGATAAATAATGTTAATGTAATATTATCCCGCTACTATGGTTGTATGACACTTATGGTTATGTAAGTTTGAAACAACTGGTTTGTAATATTAAAACTTAAATCTTCCGCTTTATAATCTCTGGTATGTATGTTGAAAACTATTGTAATCTACAATGTCTGTGATTGGGATCCTGTTCGAAAAGATTCATGGATGATTCGGGTTTCCCGAGGACACCCGACAGACCTGTTAAGTTGTTGGGAACTCGTGTACGCTATCAAAGGTTTATTGAGACAACGATAGGTGCACGTGGGCCCGATCTCTTAGGAGGTTCTGCCAGAGCTGGTATCAGAGCAGGTCCTATCTAAGATCATTGTAGGTTACTTTGGAAAACCTTCAAATTGATTTGGATCAAAGAAAGTAAACTTGATATTTTAAAGTTCAAATTTCTTTCTTCTTACCTCTGATCTAGTCTCAATCCTATCTTACTTGAAAGTTCGTGGTGGATAATATGATTAGGTTTGTCCTATGTATTAAAAATCTAGTACTTTTGATTATATAAATCTTTTGTACCTAGATTCATAAGATTAATTCATGCATCATGCTTGAACACCTTGCATAATAATTCCCCTTAAAAGTGGTTGGGTAAGTAATGTCAATCCCATTCTTGCTAACCTCCATTATCCTCAAGCTATTCTTATAGTCCTACCCTAACTTCTTCAGGCTATGGCAAAGACCAAGATAACCGCACGCAAGTCCACCGGACCTCATGGAGTCCCTCATCACCAGTTGGCACCGTGAAACCATGAGCTTGGTGAAGGAAGTTCCAGGACCTTAGGAGATGAAGGGTCTTCAAGCAATCCCACCAACATCGAGAACCTTACCATGGAGCTCAACACTCTTCATCGAGCTCATGCCAAAGATCAAGAGAAGCTGGCGGAAATGAGAAGGGACATCACCAAGAATACCGAGTTGCGGAATGAAGCCTGGACACGAGAGGATGCGGCCAACGAACGCATCCATGAGTTGGAGTTCTACGTAGAAGACCTGGAGATGGACAATGCCATTCTTCATGAGAATGTTCACATGATGTACGCTCAACTTCATCCTCCTCATGGGGATGGTGAAGTTATAGATGAAGAAATGATTATAGATCCAGGAGAAGTCCACGATGAAGAAGAGGAGGAGGACCCTGAGGAATTAGTGTACTTCTCAGATGAAGATGAGGTTTCATCTGGTATGGACACGGACACCGATGACTGAGAGCTTGGAGTAGAAATAGTTCCCTTACTGCTTTTCTAGTAAACCAGGGTTGTCTTGTGGGATACAAGACATGTAATATAAATAAGTAACCCTTTGTAGCATGAAACCTGTTGACTGCTTTCAATAAATAATAATGTAAATAAACATGTCTCTCTAATAGATGCCTCGTCCTATCACCCGAGCTGGTGCAAGTACCTCGCAAGACCATGATGATATCCCAAATCCTCCACCAATGCCTCTGACTATGGCAGATGCCATAGCCGCACTCGTCAATGCAACGACAGAGAATGCTAGGTTGTTAAGGGAATTGGCTCAGAACCAACAAGCACCACACCCTAATCGTGGCCGCCGTAATAATGGAAATGACGAGTCAACCTATATTGATTTTACTGACACACGTCCGCCTGTGTTCTCTAAGGCAGAAGAGCCTTTAGAAGCTGACGATTGGCTCCGGACAATGGAGCAAAAGTTTGAGCTGATTCACTGTACCGAGATTCAAAAACCAAGGTTTGCGGCACAGCAACTTCGAGGAGCTGCTAGTGCCTAGTGGGCAAATTTGGTAGCAGTACAGCCCGCTGGTCACCAAATCGCCTGCATGGAGTTTAAGGATGCCTTTAGGGCACACTATATTCCAGATGGTGTGATGACCATGAAGTTAGAAGAGTTTTTGGCTCTTAAGCAAGGGGAGCACCCGATGATGCACTATGTTGGGCGCTTCAATCACCTGTCACAGTATGCTATAGAGTATGTGAATACTGATAGGAAGAAGAAGAATAATTTCCTTAGAGGCCTGAACACCAAACTTTAGACCATGATGGCAACTTGTGGCAACGCAACTTATCATGAGACAGTCAACATTGCTATCGCTTTAGAGGAGAATTACCGCCGACACAAGGAGGCAAAGAAAAAGAGAGTATCTGCTTCCGGATCATCGAGTGGAAAGCGTCAAAAGATAGTCTACCATCCTCAGAATCACGGCCGTGCGCCATTCCACCCACAACAAAGCCAAAGCAGGTAGCAAATCTTTATTCGCCCTGCAACTAATACGCCTTATCCTCATCAAGCACTGCAGCGGCAAAAGAATACAAATAATGCAAACCACACTGCTACCCCCCAGAATCACAATTATCCATGTTATAATTGTGGTAAACCCGGATACTTTTCCCGAGAATGTCCGTATCCTAGGAAGAGTGATCCTAATGCACCTAAAGCCCCTATTACTCAAGCTCAGAATCAGTACAAGGGCAATGCTTAGAACAGTCAGAAGGGTCAGGTTGAGAAGAAAACTGGAAGGGTCTTCTATACTCAGGTGGAATCTATTCTAGAAGGAGAACAAGTAATGACTGGTATGTTTCCCATTGCTAAGCATCCTGCAATTACCTTATTTGATTCTGGTGTATCCCATACATTCATCAATCGTACATTTGTTGTGAAGCATGGGATAACTATTGGGGAAACAAAGGAACCATATCATATACAATCGCCTGGGGGATGAATCTATACAAGGGAGATAGTTCAGCATGTACCTATTGATTTGGGAGGATATGAGTTCCTTACCAACATGCTGATATTAGAGGATCAAGATATAGATGTGATCCTTGGTATGAACTGGTTAACTCAACACGGGGCTATCATAGATGTCATGCGTAGAACCATAAGGGTAAATGTACCTGATAGCAAAACCCAACTTCTCATCCAACTTCCCTTTCCTAAGAGTACGGTTGGAACAGTCTGTGCAACTACTGTTGAAGAAGACGAGAAAATTCCAGTGGTATGTGAATTTACGGATGTCTTTCCCGATGATCTGCATGGTCTACCACCAGACCGAGATGTAGAGTTTAGAATTGATCTGAAACCAGGAATGGCACCTGTGTCTAGAAGAGCATATAGGATGCCACCCAAAGAACTAGCAGAATTAAAAATCCAACTACAAGAGTTGTTAGACAAGGGTTTCATTCAACCCAGTTCATCACCTTAGGGATGCCCTGCTATCTTCGTGAAGAAAAAGGACCAAACCTTAAGGTTATGTATTGACTATCGGCCATTAAATGAAGTCACCATAAAGAACAAATACCCCTTACCCCAAATTGATTTGCTTTTTGATCAACTTGCGGGAGCTAAGGTGTTCTCAAAGATAGACTTGAGATCAGGCTATCACCAGATTAAGATCAGACGGGAAGATGTGCCGAAGACAGCGTTTACTACCCGATATGGTCTATATGAGTATTTAGTCATGTCTTTTGGGCTGACCAATGCCCTGGCTCATTTCATGTACCTGATGAACTCAGTTTTCATGCCCGAGTTGGATAAGTTTGTAGTGGTGTTCATTGATGATATTCTTATCTATTCTAAGAGCAAAGAGGAACATGCGGAACATCTCCGCATTGTTCTACAACGATTAAGAGACCACCAATTATATGCCAAATTCAGTAAATGTGCATTCTGGTTAGAGGAAGTACAATTTCTAGGTCATGTGTTATCTGCTGAAGGTATAGCTGTTGATCCGAGCAAGGTAGAAGAAGTCCTTAACTAGAAAGCACCTACCACTGTTCATCAAGTTCGTAGTTTTCTGGGGTTGGCAGGATATTATCGTCGGTTCATCCCTGACTTCTCTAGAATTGCGAAGCCGATTACTGAACTGCTGAAAAATCAAACTAAGTTTGTATGGTCAACAGAATGTGAGAAGGCCTTTCAAACATTAAAGAAGTTGCTGACAACTGCACCGGTATTAGCACAACCTGATATCGAGAGGCCGTTTGATATCTACTGTGATGCATATGGAATTGGTATTGGCTGTGTTCTTATGCAAGAAGGCAGAGTCATATTGTGTGCTTCCAGACAACTCAAGAAGCATGAAGAATATTATCCCACCCATGATCTTGAATTAGCCGCTGTTGTTCATGCACTCAAGGTTTGGCGACATTATTTATTGGGCAATATCTGTCATATCTATATGGATCACAAAAGTTTGAAATATATCTTCACTCAGTCAGAGTTGAATATGAGGCAAAGAAGATGGTTAGAACTTATTAAAGATTATGACTTAGAAGTGCATTATCATCCGGGCAAGGCTAATGTGGTTGCCGATGGCCTGAGTCGCAAGAGTCATTGCCATTGTCTGACTGTAAAACCTATGCAATGAACATTGTGTCAAGAGATGGAGCATTTGAATTTACAAATCATAGAATAAGGTTCCTTGTCCAATATTGCAGTTGAGTCCACTATCAAAGATCAGATCATTGCTGCTCAACAGAAAAGTAAGGGTATAGCCCATATCAAAGATAAAGTCAGATCTGGAAAACCAACATGTTTCAATATTGATGAATTCGATGTCGTATGGTTCAAAGATAGATTGGTAGTACCCAAAAGTCCTGAGCTGCAAAAGCAGATTCTTGATGAAGCTCATTCTACAAGATACTCCATTCATCCAGGTAGCAACAAAATGTATCATGATCTGAGAAAGAGATATTGGTGGACCAAAATGAAAATAGAAATAGCTCAATATGTGGCCAAATGTGATATTTGTCAGAGAGTCAAAGCAATTCACATGAAGACTGCAGGTCCATTACATTCATTGCCAGTTCCATCTTGGAAGTGGGAAGATATCTGTATGGACTTCATCGTGGGATTGCCTAGGACATCTGCAGGCTACAATTCAATATGGGTTATTGTTGATCGCCTAACCAAGATAGCTCATTTCTTACCAGTTAGAGATAAATATCGAGCGGAACAGTATGCAAAGCTTTATCTTGATAGAATATTCAGTCTGCATGGGGCACCCAAGACCATTGTCTCTGACAGAGGGTCATTGTTCGTATCCAAGTTTTGGAAAAGTCTACATGAGTCTTTGGGAACCAAACTTATCCGTAGTTCTGCTAATCATCCGCAAACAGATGGATAGACTAAAAGGGTAAATCAAATTCTTGAAGATATGTTGAGAGCATGTGTCCTTTCCTATAGTGCTAAATGGGATGAATGCCTTCCCTTAGTTGAATTCTCATATAACAATAGCTATCAAGAGAGCATTAAAATGGCACCATTCGAAGCATTGTATGGCCGTAGATGCCAGACACCTTTAAATTGGTCAGAAGCTAGAGAACGTTGGTTCTTTGGGCCGGATGTGGTCAAGGAAGCTGAACAGAAAGTTAAACTCATACAAGCTAATATGAAGGTAGCTCAATCCCGACAGAAAAGCTATGCTGATAAGAGGAGACGACCGCTAGAATTCAAAGTGGGAGATCATGTCTACCTCAAGGTATCACCGATGAAAGGAGTTCATCGTTTTGGGATTCAGGGAAAGTTGGTGCCCCGTTATGTTGGTCCTTTTCAAATCCAACAACGATGTGGACCGGTCGCCTATCGCGTCAAGCTACCAGATCACATGTCAGTTGTGCATGATATCTTCCATGTATCCCAGTTAAAGAAGTGTCTTCAAGTACCTGACCAATTGATCGACTTTGGTGATGTAGAACTAGAACCTGATTTGACTTATGCCGAGTACCCCATTAGAGTCTTAGATCAGAAAGATCGAGTCACTCGAAGACGTATAATTAAGTTCTACAAAGTACAATGGAATCAACACACTGAAGATGAAGCTACTTGGGAGTCCGAGGATTACTTAGAAGAAAACTTTCTTGACTTCTTCGCTTCTATTTAGTTGCAATACCTTGTCTATGTGTAACTTGTCTCTTTTGTCATAAGAATGGAAAACCTCCTCACTAGCTTTTTGAACAAAGTTATGATGTGTTAGTTTGACACCTTTCCTTTTCCATTACTTAGCCTTAGGTTTTAAATCTCAGGACGAGATTTCTTTAAGGGGGAAGGGTTGTAACACCACTGGTGTTTTGACCTAGCACTAAAACTTGACATGTCATCATATGCATTGCAAAGCATTCATAAAGTAGAAAAATTTGAATGCATTCACTAAATAAGCTTTATTTCATAAGTTGTTGTTTTATGTGATGTATGTGATCCAAAACTCTAAATAAAGATCATGACCACAAGTGTCAGATTTCATGTGATCATGTGAGACCATGTGTCAATTGACTCAAATAACCCAAATGGGCCATGCAATTGGTCAAAAATCATAGTTAAGTAAAAAGGTAAACAAATTAAATTTAAATTCAAATTCAAATCATAAAAGTCCTTTTTGCCCCTTCTGTCTATTTCAAAATCCATTTGGAATTTGGGGGTGTGACAAAAAGCAAAGTTGAAGATTATTTTATAAGAATCAACTTTGGTATTCAAAGTTTTTAAAGTTTACATATAAAATTTGGAGTAATTTTGAAATGATTCAAATGCTCAAATGCACCCCAAATTCAAATTTCAAAATGGAGGTAGAATTTGAAAATGTTCATTTAAGCAAAGTTGTAGAACTTGAAATGTTGAGAAACTTTTATTTTTGGAGATTTTCAACTTCTTTAGAAAATTTGTGAGTAATTTGCAAAATGGACTCAGTGGCAATTCTGTAAATATTTGAAAATCGGTTTGAGAAGCAGGGCGCCACCTCCTGCTTGCCGCCGACACCACCGAGCTCGTTCTTGCGGGTTCCGGCTAGCGCCACACAGCTGCTTGCTGCGCATGGGCATGCAGGAGCTGTACGTCTCTCGCAGCTCGTTCTTTTCCTTCAAGACACGCAGAGCCGGCCGCCTCCTTCTCTCTTTCCTCGCCTGGTCGCCACCGAGCTGCTACCGCCGACCGTCTTCAACGCTTCCTCGCACGGTGACACGTCTTTGTCTCCGTGGCGACCTCGTTCGGGAGCTGGCGAAGCTAGACACACCCTTTCCTTCTATAAAGAGGAGCACCCGCTGCCGTCGTCCTTTCTTTTCTTCTCTGCTCTATTCCGCCACAGCTCAGCTCCACCGCTCGCCGTAGCCACCATCGAACCATTCCCGTCGTGCCTAGCTACGCCAGTGTGATCATCTCGATCTAGCGCTTCTCTACGGCTTGCTCACATCACTTGAGTTGGCTGAAATCGCCTAGTGCAACGCATTCTTCCCCGTGACCGGCCGGAGCTCCGCCGCGATCATCTCACCGTGGTCAAGCCACTCCGGTGAGCCTCTCGTCGATTCTTCTTGTGGTTTAGCTTCCCCATGACATCCTGTTGCTCATAAGCTCGATCGTTTTCCCAGTCGAAGCCTAGTCATGTCGGAGGGTGTCTCGCCGCCATGCCCATGCCACCGTGGCCGCCATGGCTGACGTAGAGCTTCCTCCGGTGCATCTACGACTGTTCTGAGGGTCGGGTTAGGTTCGCGAGGTGTTGTAGGTCATGCTGGTGCGGTCTGCCTCGCCGAAGTCTCGCCATCGGCGCATTTTGGCCGACCAGAGCCGGCAGCGCCGCCGTGTTCTGTTATGTGTCACTGACGAACGGGCCCAGGCTGTCAGTGAGAGAAGGGAGGGAACAGTGAGGTTTTGGTATTTTTCTAAATTTTGAATAGTGAAGTAACTTTGGAATTTCATAGGAAAATAATTACAGCTCCAAAAATTCTGAAAATTTGTGTGTAGCTTTTGTACATGTTCTATTATGGTTTAAAATTATGAAACCTGAAATTTGAATAAATTTTTAATGTTCAAAAATTCAGTCAATTAATTGATAAATGTAATTTCCATGATTTTTGTAGGCCACTGTATAACTTCAAAAATTATGAAATTTGTTTTGGTACACTAATTTGTCATGCAGAAGGTTACATAAAATTTTGAGGTCATTTGGAACAAGTTCATTTTTAGCTTAATTCCAAATGTAATTCAAAAATGGATAAAAGCAAACCCTAAGTGTTAGTTTAGGGTTTGATCTTGTTTTGGTCATGTTTTGTGACCAGTAGGGTTTCAAGATCAATTTAGTCAAGTCACTTAGGTCATAAGCCCTAGGTCATTAAAGTTTGGTTAGAGTATAGTTAATGAATGATTTCGTTCATTAAGGGTAGAACTTTGGAGTGAAATTTTGGGTAGTTCTTTAGAAGAATGTAGGGTTTCTTAGTAAACATTTCTGTGTGGTCCTTGATGGTAGAATTGCAAGTTGGTTTTGTTGGCTTCCAACTATACCGTGAAGGAAAGTTCTATTCAAGGTGTTATTATATTTCATGCACCATGAAAGCATCATGTTTACATTATCATCATGTTGAAGCATATGTTATTATTTCGTGTAGAATCCGAGAGTGGACCGATCCTAGTTGAGCAAGTTGTGGAAGAATCCCCGGTTGTCTCAGGATTCATTATTTGTGGTACTAATCCGGAACCCTAGATCATCAACGAAGGCAAGCCCCGGTTTATGCATTAAACCATTACCTTGTTTACTTTGAAAAGTTTATCACCTATGTTACCTATTGCATTAAGTTGATTTATTCAAATGTTACCTACTTGATGCATTGCCTACCTTGTTAATTGTTTACCATCCTTGAAGATGATTTCATTTACAAAGGCGTAGAATGCTTAGTATGCTTTATGGTAGGCTTTCAAAGTAAAAGTTTCGATACACTCAAAGATGGCATCCTGGCCAAAGAAAGAAAGAAGATAGAATGAACTAGAGACTAGTCGGGTGACTTATCTTGAATGTTGGGTAATGTTGCCGACTATGTCGCTTAAAGGCCACTCATTGTGGATCTTCTGAACGAGACACTTTGTAGTACTGGTCACATACTCCGGTAAGCCTACTTCGGCTAATCCGATACTAAGACGAATGCCCACGCACTGGGAGTGGAGAGATGGCGGGAGTAGCATGTACCCTCGTGGCTGGAATGTGGCCGGATTAGAGGTGTGCTGTGCTCTCGGGTGGCGTGGAGATGGCTTAGTATAGGAGGATCTGGTAGCGAGGTTGATATATGCAAGATTAAGTTCTACATATGTCGTGTGATAAGGAATCCCCAGCTGGGACTTGAATGAATTCGAATTGTCAGTGCTCCGCGGATATGGAGACTCATTTCATTACAGAAGCATTGCAGGACTGGTGAATTACTAAAATTTGAGAAAAGGAATGGAATGAGAAGGATTGGAACATGGGATATGAACACTTAGTTTGAGATAATGAACTAAGAAGACTTAGGGGTAAAACTTGAAAATAGGATCAAGAATAGTAAGCTTTTGGCATAGAACTTTTGAATCTTGCTACATCCTTACCTTGTCCCAACACCTGCATTTCTAAAGTATTTCACCCCCTTTTACGTCGGGTCAGTCTTGTTGAGTACTTTTGTACTCAGGGTTTGTTAACCCTTGTTGCAGGTGAGTCACTTGCGCAGGCTTGTTTTGGTCCCTGCTGCATGTCAGTGTTTGAAGTCGATGACGATGAGGAATGATGAATGGCCTTTGGACAAGGCACTAGTTTGTATGATAAATAATGTTAATGTAATATTATCCTGCTACTATGGTTGTATGACACTTATGGTTATGTAAGTTTGAAACAACAGGTTTGTAATATTAAAACTTAAATCTTCCGCTTTATAATCTCTGGTATGTATATTGAAAACTGTTGTAATCTACAATGTCTGTGATTGGGATCCTATTCGGAAAGATTCGTGGATGATTCGGGTTTCCCGAGGACACCCGACAGACCTGTTAAGTTGTTGGGAACTCGTGTACGCTATCAAAGGTTTGTTGAGACAACGATAGGTGCACGTGGGCCCGATCTCTTAGGAGGTTCTGCCACATCCACCGCCTTAAGCATATTTCCATACAAGTTCAAGTGATCATAGCCCTTGATGTTAAGATGGTTTGATCCAACGATGGCCGAGGGAAGTGACGCGGATCGATGATGTTGCACTTACTTGCCCCCTACTCCATCTCCCCCTATAAAAGGACCCCCAGACCCCCTCTAGGAGGCCATCTCATTCGGGATCAATTCTATCTCATTCAGATCAAGACATACCACAAGAGAGAAATCTCCACAACACTCTCAAGATGTAGAAGTGGAATAGTTGAGTTGAGAGTTTGGGAGAGTTGAGCTCTGATCAGGTTCTTGAGGAGTCCTCTGAGGTCTGGTATATCTTTGTATCTTACGTTTGCAAGACTCATGCTTTAATATAGTTATCTTCTCTATTTACTTGTATGCCTTTCCTGTGTATGGTTAGTATAGTTGTCACACATTGGCATGGGATCTCCGCTCGCATCGACTACTTTAGTTATTATATGTGACTAGAGTAGTAATCAATAGTATAGACATGGTGTCTAGACTATGGGTTACCTGAGTTTGCACCCAATGCCACGGTTAGTTGTGGTAAACCCAGGGATGATAGCTCTGTCATGCCTTTGTAATCCACCATTGTTTCCCTGTGGATAAATATGATACCTTGGAATACTCCTGGGTGAAAGCTACATCGGTATCTGTGCGCTTGCGGATTTATCTGTTTGCGTTTAAAAATACCAACAAGCTTTCTAGCGCCATTGCCGGTGAACTGTAGCTGTGCTAGTATAGAACCAAGTTCGTCCGTGTATCCCTTTACCTTTTGCAACCACCCTTACCACATGGTTTCAACACCTATTATTTAGTTTTCGGCTCCGAAGGGCGAATTATTGGAGCCTCCACCATCTTCGCACCCCATTCTTACAGACGGCTATGAGCTTTGTCCTGCTTTCGTAGCCATGGTTCGGGAGCAATCCTTCCCCGGGCAAGAGGATGAAAATCCATACCCCCACCTTAGGAAATTTGAGCAATTGTGTTCTTGCCTGACTATTGCTGGAATGACACAAGAGACCATTAAATGGAAATTGTTTCCGTTCTCCCTTTTTGGAAGAGCGAAACAATGGTATGCTCATACCATAGGAGGCGTAAATGGAAATTGGGATGAACTTCGAGACAAATTTTGTCTTGCTTTCTTCCCTCTTTCATGAATTGCCGCTCTACGAATAGAAGTTCTTACCTTTCAACAAAAAGAGAATGAGACATTAGAAGCAGCCTAGTCTAGGTCATAAGCCTAATCAATTCCGACCAAAACCTTTCCTTGCTCGACCATGTCCTACTTTATCACTTCCATCTAGGCCTTAGCAAGGAAGATGCACTCCACCTTGATATATCTTCTAGAGGCTTGTTCACACACAAAACCATTAGTGAGGGGAAGGCCATTCTTGAGAAAATCCTTGAAAATACCCCTTACACTGGCGTTTTTGATGAGGTTCCTAAAGACAAAGGTGAGCCAAGCCTCGACCAACAACAGGAGGCACACGACCAACAAGAGGAGGCACACGCAATCGAATTTGAAATTCCTTTAAATCCTTCTCATGATTTGGTTGCCAAAGAACCTTCCATTGAGGGAACACACTTTTGAGGATAATGAACCTCATCCTTCTATGTTCCCCTTTCAAATCAAGGAAGATCTCTTTGAAGATTTTGGTAATGCCTTGAATTTACCAGTTCAACTGAAGCCTCTGGCACATTCTATGTCATTTGAGGATGACGATGGTCCACACAATGATTCCTTCCTTTTGGAACATATCAAAGGACTCTCGGCCACCATGAGCCATGAGTGGTTGACAAAAATAGAGTTATCCACTGAGGTAGCCCGAATCATTGCCCCCTCAAATGTTCTAACTTGCATCCTTAAGGGAACCACCATATAGGCTCACTATAGTCCTACCGTTGGGATGAATGTCATTTTAAAGGCTTTGGCTGAAAAACTTTGCCCTAATGAGTCCTTGATCCCATCTCATAAGCTTTTGAGAATTCCTTCAGGAGTTACTCTTGAAAGTTATGGGGTCATGGGGTCTATTCCTTTGTGCATAAGAGGCTCCGAGTATCACTTAGATTTTCATATCTATGATATATCGGACACGTCCCTCTTGATTGGTGTACCTTTAGGGACACTCTTTTGAGAGCGACCAAAAGAAGGTCTCTTGAATTTAATGCTAGGAAATTCTCCTATCATTGTCTCGCTTGCTCGCTCAAATAATGTGATAGTAGAACCCAAGCCCGAACAAGACTTGTTGAGGATGTCTTAATGGCATCTCTAGAAGGCATGGCCCAACTAGCTCTCGACGATGAACACTTCATTCAAAAAGAGGAGGAGCTGGCCGAACCTGTTGAGCTAGACCGAATGGAGGTGTCATCATAACCCTCAATTGAGCTAAAACCTCTTCCTTCTAGATTGAAATATGTGTTTCTCAACAACAACTGAGAAACCCCTGTCATCATAAGCGAAAAGCTTTCCCAAGAAGAAACCCGTAAACTAGTCGTTGTCCTAGAAAGATATAAATCAGCCCTAGGCTACTCACTCCAAGACTTCAAAGGGATTAGTCCCACTCTTTGCACTCATCATATCCCTATCGATCCTGATTCTTCGCCATCGAGGGAACCACAACTAAGGCTTAACAATGCCATGCGAGAGGTTGTTAAGAAAGAGGTCCTCAAGCTTTTGCACACCAGGATTATCTATCACGTGCCTTATAGTGAGTGGGTTAGCCCTGTCCAAGTTATGCCAAAGAAAGGAGGAATGACAGTTGTAAGGAATGAGAAGAATGAACTCATTCCTCAACGAACTATCACCGGGTGGTGGATGTGTATAGATTATCGAAAACTCAACAAGGCTACAAAGAAAGATCACTTCCCGTTACCCTTCATTGATGAAATGTTGGAACGGCTTGCAAAGCACTCTTTCTTTTGTTTCCTTGATGGGTATTCCGGATATCACCAAATCCTGATCCACCCTGATGACCAAAGTAAGACCACTTTCACATGCCCGTATGGAACTTACGCACACCGACGAATGTCGTTCGGGTTATGCAATGCTCCAGCTTCTTTCCAACGGTGCATGATGTCTATTTTCTCTAACATGATTGAGAAAATCATGGAGGTGTTCATGGATGACTTTACCATCTATGGCAAAACTTTCATTGATTGTTTGGAGAATTTAGACAGAGTCTTACAACGGTGTGAAGAAAAGCACTTAGTCCTAAACTAGGATAAATGCCATTTTATGGTTTAGGAAGGAATAGTGCTAGGACATAAGGTGTCTGCTCGTGGGATAGAAGTGGCTAAAGCAAAGATCGAAGTCATTGAACAACTTCCACCTCCCATGAATGTGAAAGGAATCCATAGCTTTCTTGGCCACGTAGGGTTCTACAGGCGTTTCATCAAAGACTTTTCTCAAATCGCTAAACCCCTGACTAGCCTCCTAGCTGAAGATGCACCTTTCGTCTTTAGTAATGACTGCCATGAAGCCTTTCCAATCTTAAAGTAGGAACTCATTTCAGCTCCAATCATCCAACCACCTGATTGGAAGTTGCCTTTCGAGATCTTGTGATGCTAGCAACTTTGTTGTGGGGGCCGTTTTAGGCCAAACAAAGGATAAAAAGCACTATGCTATATCCTATGCTAGCAAAACCTTGTTTGGGCCACAACTCAATTATGCTACCGCTGAAAAAGAGTTGTTGGCAGTTGTATTTGCAATAGACAAGTTTAGATCTTCCTTAGTGGGGGCCAAAGTGATGGTTTATATAGACCATGCTGCTCTAAAATACCTCCTCACTAAGAAAGATGCTAAGCCTCGGTTGATCTAATGGATTCTTCTGCTCCAAGAGTTTGACATAGAAATAAGAGATAAAAAAGGAGTAGAAAATTCAGTAGCCGATCAGTTGTCTAGGCTTCAATATAAAGATGAACATGAGTTACCTATTAATGACTATCTAAGGGATGACACATTCCTCAAGGTAACAGACTCTGACTGATGGTATGCAAATATTGTGAACTATATAGTTGCAGGTTATGTTGCACCAGGGGAAGACAAGAGGAAACTCAAGCATCAAAGTCATTTCCACTTGTGGGATGATCCATATCTTTATCGGGTCAGTGCTGATGGGTTGCTACGGCGATGTGTCCCTATGGTTGAAGCCACAAAAATCATAGAACGATGTCAAGCATCACCCTATGGAGGACATTATGGAGCAATCCATACACATGCTAAGATTTGGCAAAGCAGATTCTTCTGGCCAATGATGTATCAAGATACAAATAAATTTGTTAGAAGATGTGCTAGATGCCAGAAACATGGAAACATCAATACTCGGGATGCAATGCTACTCATGAACAACCTCCAAGTGGAGTTGTTTGATGTCTGGGGGATTGACTTCATGGGACCATTCCTAAGGTCTAGAGATGTTGAATACATCTTGGTGGTGGTGGACTATGTGTCCAAATGGGTGGAAGCAGTACCATGTCGAGTCGTTGACTCCAAGCATTCCAAGAAAATGTTCCATGAAGTAATATTCCCATGATTTGGAACACCTTGACTTGTCATTAGTGATGGAGGACCACATTTCATCACAAGACCTTTCAACAGTTCTTGGCAGAATATGGAGTCAAGCACAACATTGCAACTCCATACCATCCCCAAACAAGCGGTCAAGCTGAAATATCAAATAAGTAAATCAAGAATATTCTGCAAAAGACCGTGGATGAGATAGGGAATAAATGGAAGGACAAGCTTCATGATGCACTTTGGGCGTACCGAACTACATACAAGACACCCATACGTATGTCACCTTATCAACTTGTATATGGAAAAACATGCCATTTACCTGTTGAATTGGAATTCAGGGCCCATTGGGCAATCAAGAAATGGAATATAGATTTTCACCTAGCTGGCAAGAATCGTCAAAATGCAACTGTCTGAGCTGGAAGAATGAAGAGAAAAGTCTTATCACAACTCCAAGATTTACAAAGAGAGGACCAAAATATGGCATGATAAGAGAATCAAGCACAAGGAGTTCAAGCCTGGAGATAAGGTTCTACTATTCAATTCAAGGGTAAAGCTCTTCGATCATGGAAAACTTTGAAGCAAATGGGAAGGGCCATTCAAGGTGATTGAAGTCTCATCACATGGTGCCGTCACGCTCCAAGATAATGAAGGTAATATATTCAAGGTAAATGGTTAATGTTTGAAAGTTTTTCTTGAACCTCAAAACTTAGAAGAAATTTACTTGATTGAATTTTTGCAATATAATGATCTAATCTAAAAAGTTCAATCTTGTTCTTATTTCCTTCTAGATCTTAGGCTAATCTATTAGTTCAATAAATTTTTGACTCTCTGGTGTCCCTCACCAGAAGAGTCCCCTTTGTTTTCACCATTTCTGTCTATGAATAAAAGCCAGGTATAGTTTTGGAGAAGTGTGGGGGTCGTGCCAACCCCCATTACAAACATCAGGAACTGGTGAAGGAACTTGCATACAACTTCTAGAATTTGGTTTGATCCTTCTCCACTTGTTCATATGCTTACTAAGTTTTGCACTTGTTTTATATTTGTTTAAATATGTAATCTAAAATGAACCAAGACCACACTTCAATTAAAATTTTAAAAGCGACATGGTTATAACATTATTGAGATAGAAGCATGCATAAAGATTGTTCCATATACATATACTTATACTTGTGGGAAAATACTTTTATAGGACAATCATATTGACTAAGTTGTTGTGGAGTGTGATATAGTTTTGGTTTAGAAATCCTACCTTTTCTATTCAAGGTACTTGGAGATTTTGTTTTTAATAAAAATGTCATAAAACCATAGTCTCACATACTCCTCAATGGTGAGAAATTCCTACCAAAGTCGTATATGATATCTTACATGATTTAAACCTTCTACATACGCTGCTTACTTTGTGTTGAGTTTTGCCAAGTCTTATTGACCCTTGTTGAGAGATTTAGCATGCTCCCAAGCTGAAGATCACATACATGCCACATATATATGTTGTTTCCACACTAGAAGTACGCAAAAACATGCTTTCCATTTTAGTTCCACCCAAAAATGTTCTACTCCTACACTGGGAGTAGGCAAAAATATGTTTGTTAGGTTCCATCAAATTAAATGCTCCAAGTTCTTAATAATATTTATCTCAAAAGTTTGTTGCAAAAAGAATCATGGGCTATGCAAAAATATGATTAAAAAATGGACACAAGAGGTCCAAATTATAAAAAAGAAAGGAAAAAAAAGAGATAGCCTATGTTCTCACAAAAATATTTCAACAAGAGAGAGAGATATCTTTCAAGGAGCATAGTAGAATTAGGTTAGCCACCAAATATTCCACACACATGCACTTCTTGATCTAGGAGTATGACATTTCCTCCTTGGATCTCGGATTTGGCTTTATAATATATGCAAGGTAAGTATGCTTCATACTTTTCCCTACCTGAGCTCCACATAAACTTGTTAGAAGTAGGAAGAAAAAAAGGCATTGCAATGATATGCCTTGGTGAGGAATCATACACCATTGAGCGATTTGAGAGTACAATTTGAGGAGTATTAAGTGAACTATGCTTTCTTTGTGAAAATATTAAAAACTCCAAGTTACTATGACGTGAATTTGGGAAGATAACATGGTTTTGAGAGTTGTTCCACTTTTTAACCACTCAAGGATATATGTTAGCCAATGCCACATATCCCACCTGTGTAAGGAATGTTTTGGAATAGCCTTTATGTTAGTTATATATCTTAAGATGTTATGTTTTTGGTTACTTTTATCTTTAACCTTTACTCGAGGATGAGCAAAGAATAAGTGTGGAGGAACTTGTTGGTGGTTCATAACTCATGTAATCTAACCACCAAATTACTCTAAAAAGACAACATTCCATGCAACGTCATAGCAAAATATTATTTTATCTAACAAGTTCCACAAGTTTTGGTGCTCTATAATTGTTTTGCAGGAATTACTCAAATGCGCGTCAAAAGATAATATATAATGCATATACAGCTGGGTGAAAATCGGCCATGAAAAGGAATTCGAATTTTTACTGTTGCAAAGCTAACTCAATTAAATATGTGGAGTAGACCATTGCGAAGAGCTCATCGAGCTGATCGAAACGGATATATTATTTGCTATATTTGGAGCTCAGAATGAAAAGATATAAATTTCGCAAATAAAAGGAGAAGTCCACATCATCAAGCAGCGGGACCGGTTGGGCCCACCACCTGCGGTAGGTGCTTGCACACGCACAGGGAGTAGGCCAGACATGTGGCAGCGCAGGATTGGCTCGGGTGACCTTCCCTTTTGCTCCACCGCCTTAAGCATATTTCCATACAAGTTCAAGTGATCCTAGCCCTTGATGTTAAGACGGTTTGATCCAACAGTGGCCGAGGGAAGTGACGCAGATCGATGACGTGGCACTTACTTGCCCCCTACTTCATCTCTCCCTATAAAGGACCCCCAAACTCCCTCCAGGAGGCCATCTCATTCGGGATCAATTCTATCTCATTCAGATCAAGACATACCACAAGAGAGAAATCTCCACAACACTCTCAAGATGTAGAAGTAGAATAGTTGAGTTGAGAGTTAGGGAGAGTTGAGCTATGCTCAGGTTCTGGAGGAGTCCTCTGAGGTCTGGTATATCTTTGTATCTTTCCTTTGCAAGACTCATGCTTTAATATAGTTATCTTCTCTATTTACTTGTATGCCTTTCATGTGTATGGTTAGTATAGTTGTCACACATTGGCATGGGATTTCTGCTCGCATCGAGTGCTTTAGTTATTATATGTGACTAGAGTAGTAATCAACAGTGTAGAAGTGGTGTCTAGACTATGGGTTACCTGAGCTTGCGCCCAATCCCACGGTTAGTTATGGTAGCCCCAGGGGTGACAGCTCTGTCAGGCCATTGTAATCCACCACATTCAGATCGGTGTTCGTAGAGCTTTTGGCAGCTTTCTCCCGACCACATTTTCTCACCCCTCTCGAGGGTCAGAAAGGTACTGCTGCTCCAAAGTGTTATTGTGTGTGATCGCTATATCTACCTATGCTTTAGTTATACCCTATGGTCTAAACTAGAATAGAACCAAAGTAATAGAGAAGTATTTAGGAACCTTGAACTCACCCGTTGTCCTCTCAATTTAGCTAGACTGCTCTTTTATTTTACCATGGAATTCTCCTATGTGTGTGTCATTATCCATAACTCTTATCATTTATCACTTACCCTCACTTTAGTATAGTCGGTATACTAGTTAGTAGATACATGATGGTGAACTATCAACTTCTTTAACCATTGTTTCCCTGTGGATAAATACGATACCTTGGAATACTCCCGGGTGAAACCTACAGCTGTATCCGTGCGCTTGCGGATTTATCTGTTTGCGTTTAAAAATACCAACACTTAGCTTTCCTTGCATGTATAGAACTTCGACTCAAAATTGATACGGACTGAGGCTCCAACTTGGCTTGAACTCCCACACTAGTGTTCTCCACCTCCATGCCCCTCTTTAAGTACTTTACCTCATAATTTCTAAGAATAGTATCATCAGATAGCAATCTATTATCAAAGCCACAAAAGAAAATATTTAGAAATGAGCTCAACTAAAAATTAATTGTCATGTGCTCGAACTTTAGTGATTAGCCCTGGTATAGCACAATGTGTGTCTAAAGGAAGATATCCTCAATCTATAAGCATAATGTGCCATGGGCCAACACAAAATGCAGCCTGTGGGCCACGAGGGTTTTGTGAAGATCCGGCCACAGCAACTAATCAGCGAAGGCCTGCTGAGGCTTACTCCTTCAGCAGCCAAGGCGAATTGGTCCAGCCGTCCACGTGAACTCCAAGTTAGGCAGCGCAGGCAGCCCAAGTTCACAACAAAGATTTCAGAAGGTCCAAGCTACTGGAGCAGATCTCGCAAGGGACAAGGGAGGATTGAGAGGCAAATGCAAAATGGAATCTCGTTTGTGGAGCCTCCTTTTAGAAGTTTCCTTTGGAGAATATATTTAGGATTATTAGCCATGTGCTCTTCTGGATCATCAACAGTCTTTGTTTATATATGTTGTATTCCTTTTCTCTGTCTTTACCTTTGGTACTTACTCCATTTTATTTTCTTCTCTTTAATTTGCCAAAGGAAGGACGTGCTGTGCTGGACCACGAGACCAATTTTCATGAGACAGTCTTTGTTTACAAGATCCTTTTCTCTGTCTCTCTCTTTGGTATCTGATTCCATTTTCTTCCCTCCTCTAGCTATAGTATGGCTGACGAAGATGTTCAATATCTATCGATCGAACAAGATGCCTGAGGAGTGGCGAAGAAGCATATTGGTACCAATCTACAAGAACAAGTGAGACATCCAAAGTTGCACTAATTATAGGGGAATTAAGTTGATGAGCCACATGATGAAGCTGTGGGAGAGAGTTATCGAGCATCGACTGCGAGAAATGACACGGATATCTACGAACCAATTCGGTTTCATGCCCGGAAGGTCAACCATAGAAGCAATTTTCTTAATAAGACAAGTTAAGCGGTTCAGGTAGCAGAAGAAGGACCTACACATGGTTTTCATTGATTTAAAGAAGCCTTACGACAAGATACCAAGGAATGTTATGTGGTGGGCTTTGTTCAAACATAAAGTCCCAACAAAGTATGTTACCCTCATCAAGGACATGTACAAAATGCCATGACTAGTGTTCGAACAAATGATGGTAACACAGATTACTTCCCAATTAAAATAGGACTTCATCAAGGGCCAGCCTTGAGCCCGTATCTCTTTGCCTTGGTAATGGATGAGGTGACAAGGGACATTCAAGGGGATATCCCTTGGTGTATGCTTTTTGCAGATGACGTAGTGCTAGTTGATGAAAGCTAGGCAGAAGTAAATAGGAAACTGGAGTCGTGGCGGCAGACCCTTGAGTCCAAAGGTTTTAGAGTAACTAGAACTAAAACATAATACATGAGATGTTACTTTGGCAACTCATCACATGAGGAGGGAGATGTGAGTTTGGAAGGTCAAATGGTGCCTAAGAAAGATGTCTTCCGTTATCTAGGATCGATGCTACAGAAGGATGGAGATATTGATGCAGAATTTTGCCATAGGATCAAAGCAGGGTGGATGAAGTGACGCCAAGCATCTAGGATCCTCTGTGACAAGAGGGTACCACAAAATCTTAAAGGCAAGTTTTATAGAACGGCGATTAGACCCACTATGTTGTATGGGGCAGAATGTTGGCTTACAAAAAGATGACATGTCCAACAACTGAGTGTTGCGAAGATGCGTATGTTGCGCTGGATTTGTGGTCACACAAGGATGGACCGAGTTCAGAATGATGATATACATGATCGTCTTGGGGTAGCACCAATCGAAGAAAAGTTTGTCCAACATCGGTTGAGCTGGTTTGGCCATGTCCAAAGGAGACCTTTAGAGGCACCAGTGCATTGTGGAGTCCTAAGCCAAGATATTAATGTGATGAGAGGTAGAGGAAGACCGAAGCTGACATGGGGGGAGGCAATAAAAAGATATTTGAATGGTTGGGATATACCTAGAGACCTTTGTTTGGATAGGAGTGCTTGGAAAGCAGCTATTGATGTGCCTGAACCATGAATAGGGGCTCATGTTAGGTTTCAACTCTAGCCTACCCCAACTTGCTTAGGACTAAAAGGCTTTGTTGTTGTTGTCTTTGCCAAAGGGAGGACACATGTACAGGACCACGACTCTCATCATTTTTAAAGACCTTTGCTTTAACACCAATTTGTGGTAGTCTACCTAAAGATCATATTGATACAACTTTTCTCAGCTGTAAGGCAGTTTACGGCATCAGCATCGACATCAGCTTTAGTAGGTTAGATACATACTGCTGGGAGCATTTTTGTGTCTGTAGTTGGTTATATACCCCTTTACTTTTATTTTCTTGTCCCTACTATCGAAGTCATCCTACTCTATCTAAATGTGGATGTACATGGGACCATGACTTACAATTACAAGCCAAGTAATGGTGGTTCTCATCTTTTTATTAAATCATACTCCCTCGATCCTGTAATACAATGCACTCTAAAAATTTTAAGACAACTTAAGGGAATACTCAAATAACGCATGTACCCATGGATTAAACCCAATTAAAGAGTTTCTCCTCAAATTATGGTTTCATGTTTAACAAGTTTTGCTAAATCTGGACATAGACACTATATAGAATACATTAGATTTCATTGTACCCAAGGATTAAATCCAATTATAGAGTTTCTCCTTAAATTATGATTTCATTTTTAACAAGTTTTGCTAAATCTGGGTATAGACACTACATAGAATACATTAGATCTCAGTATAAAATTTCGAAGTCATAATGCATGTCGACGAGATATCATCGATAGTCCACTGAGGGCTGTACCCATGATGGTACATTGAGTGGTGGAGGTGCGCGTGATCAAGAACTAGATGGCAACAGAGACACAAGATTTAGACAGGTTTGGGCCGTCAACACGACGTAAAACCCTACGTCCTGTGTTCTGCTGGTTTGTGTTGATTGTGTATGCGGTGGAATAATCCTAGGCTAAGCCCAGGGTTTGTATCTGAATGCCAACAAGGGGACCCCTACCCCTCCTTATATACTCTGGAGGGGTAGGATTACAAGGAAAGTATCTTAGTCAGCTATATGGTAGGTATTCTATTTGGATTACAATATCTATAAGAGTCCTCGTAAATCATATCTTCTACCATCTTGTGGTACCCAGGGGTATATCCCCCACAGCTAGTCCCCGAGCGCCTTGTATCCGCTAAGAAACGCCATCTTGAATCAGTCCGAACAGTTTAACTTGAAGTCGACCAGTAGAAATCAAGCATCCAACCAGTTTAACTGGTCGGCTGACCTCGAACTTATTTAAGAAAGGTTTGCCAGAAAGATGCAAGGAGCTCAAAATTAAATTTGAGATTTCTTCACCTCAGATAAAGTGTAGCCACTTAGACTCCATTTGCGAGGTCGAATGATTATCATCCATGACTAAGTTAATAAGGAGCGTAAATCAGGAAAAGGCACTACATTCATCACCAGGTGAAGTATAGCCACTTAGTCCTCGAGCCTGATATTAGGTGAAGAATTCACCTAGTGCCAGGGTAAAAAATGTCAATAAGGAAACATAGGCTCCATTGCTAAAACAGTACATGCACCATAAGGTGCAGTGTACACATTGAGTCCCTGAGCCTGATAGTAGGTGAATAATTCACCTAGTGCCAGGGTCAAAAAATAGAAGACTCTAGATTCTAGCCGATCACACAGTCAGTTCCCAGCTTAGCTGAGAACTAATAAGAAAACATAGTACACTCACCATAAGGTGAAGTGTACACACTTAGTCCCCGAGCCTGCTAGAAGATAGAGAAACATCTTGTAGCAGGATCCAAAAAAATAAGTCTAAAAGCTTGCCAAAATGGATAGATGTGCTTAGCACTAGATTGTTGCGATGGCCCTGTCCCTAAAAACCACGTCTCGCTACTATCCATCGGTCAGTGTGCTCTCTTTTTTGTTTTTTTAACCGACCGATGAAACATAGCAAAATCTAACCACCAAGGGAGTCCCTAGCTTAGATGGCGACACTTGCACGAAGAATTCGAACACCGAGGAGTCCCCAGCATCGCTGGCAAGCCCGCAGCATAGCTGACTGTTGGTATTTTTAAGTGCAAACAGATAAATCCACAAGCGCATGGATACCGTTGTAGCTTTCACCCAGGAGTATTCCAAGGTATCATATTTATCCATAGGGAAACAATGGTTAAAGAAATTGATAGTTCACCATCATGTATCTACTAACAAGTATACCAACTAAACTAAAATGGGGGAAAGTGATGATAATGATAAGAGTTATGAATAATAACACACACATAGGAGAATTCCATGATAAAATAAAAGAGCAGTCCAGCTAAATTAAGAGGACGACGGGTGAGTTCAAGGTTCCTAAATACTTCTCTATTACTTTGGTTCTATTCTAGTTTAAACTAGAGGGTATAACTAAAGCATGGATAGATATAGTGATCACACACAATAACACTTTGGGACATCAGAGCACTAGCCATAGAATGGGATGAGAAGGGGCTAGGAAGCTCTGACTATGGTCCTACAAACACCAACCCAAACGTGGTGGAATACGTCGGCCATCAGGGCTATCACCACCTGGGGCTACCACAACTATCCGTGAGGTTGGGCGCAAACTCAGGTAAACCATAGCCTAGACACCATGTCTACATTATTGATTACTAATCTAGCTATGGTCTATAACTAGAGCACTCGATGTGAGCGGAGATCCTATGCTATGGTGTGAAAACTATACTAACCATACACATGAAAAGCATAAAATTGAAAAGAGAAGATAACTATATGAAAGTATAAGTCTTGCAAAGGTAAGATACAAGTATACCAGACCTCCAAAGATTTCTCTAGATCCTGAGCATAGCTCATCTCTCCCTAACTCTCAACTTAACTATTCTACTTCTACATTTTGAAAGTATAGTGGAGATTTTTTTTTTGTGGTGTATCTTGATCTGAATGAGATATTGATCTCAATGGGATGCCTTCCTAGAGGGGGTCTAGGGGTCCTTTTATAGGGGGCACCAGGAGTCCTGTGGGCCCATGAATCCATGGCAACGTCAAATCTGGACCCTCGATATGAACCGACCTTGAGCAACGGCGGAGATGGACTCTCAAAGGTGGTGGGAAACCGACATAGAAAGGAGAGGCTGCCAGGTGGACCTAGCAGGCAGGCCGACCTAGGGGTTAGGCAGGCCGGCCCGCTTACGGCACCGTTTTGCCCAATCGTCGACGGTAAGTCTATGATTGATATTAACGACCATCAACAAGCTCCCCCAAGCTTAACCTTTGCCAGTCCCTGAGCAAAGTTAAACTTGAACAATGGATTAGGAGTTGCATCAATGTTTTCACTCCTCAAAAGTACACATGCATTCAAACAAAAATTCTCCTCCGGATTAGAATAAACTGATCTGACTTTCAAACTTACCCATATTACCTTCAACCATGGGGCTTCTTAGCCTTCACTTGGGTCTTGAGCAATTGAAAGACAGAACGATCAAGTCAAGTACTGTCTCAAGTTCTTTGTTCCACCATTGTTCTGGAGTTTTTTATAGATTTCAAATAAAACTCAGAGATTCCTTTGTATGACACTCTCAAGTCTCTCAATATATGTGGTATTTGTGGATCCTTACCAAGGCATAACTTGTTGTGCCTTTTCTCTTCCTACCACTAAGGTTTATGTGGAGTTCATAGGTAGGGAGAAAGCTAGAGCATACTTGCAATGCATATATTATAAAGTCAAACCTCGGATCCAAAGAGAGTTGAGTCATACAATCAAATCAAGATGTGCATGTGTGTGGATATATATGGTGGATATATATATATTGTGGCTAACCTAATTCTACTTTGCTCTTTAGAAACCTATCTCTCTTTTGAAACTTGGAAATATTTTTGCGAGAGAACAGGGGCTATCTTTATTCTTTTCTTTCTTTCTTCTTTCAGGCGAGCATCTAAGTACCTATTATTTTCAATATCTCAGACACTTTTGTGTCCATTTTTTTCTCAACTCTTTTTTCAATACTTTTGCATAGCCCCATGCCTCTTTTCTGCAACAAAACTTTTGAGAGATAGCAACAAGAACTTGGAGCATTTGTGTAGTGAATGGAAAACCTATCAAGCATATTTTTGTTCACTCTGAGTGTAGGAGTAGAACATTTTTGGGTGGATCTAAATGGAAAGCATGTTTTTGCGCCTACCCCCAGTGTAGGAATAGTGCATATTTGGGTGGTGTGTACGTGATCTTGATTTTAAGAGCATGACAAATCTATCATAAGGATCACAAAGCTTGACAAAATTCAATGCAAAAACAAGCAGCACATATGTGGAGTTTTTCTAGCCTAAATTACATGTATGGCTCTTGTAGGAATTCAAGCTTTGTCATACAGGAACTCATCATGTAGCATTTTTTATGTTTTTCAAAGATAAATCTCCAAAATTTTAGTGTCACTTTGAACAAGATAAACAGCGGCTCAGACCTTCTCATATCATATCCGTTAATTACCTAGACTTAGATCAAGCATATGCTACCCACGAGTTTCAAGTTCAGAGTAAATTCTTATATCAAAACAATCTTATCCAAAACTTGGGAGAATTCAAGGCGGAAAACTAAGTACTTGAAAGGAATTACAACAGAGCAACTATTCATCATTTCCATTTTTAGAGAGTATCTTCAGAATCCTTTTTTTATTTTATTCTGCTCTTAAAAACAAATTAAAGCAAACTAGACACACTCTTTTATTTTACTACTACAGAGATAACTATTTATTTAGTTTTTTGTTTTCTAGTTTTTTTAATATATATATAAAGCAAACTAAGATTAAGAAAACAAAAGGAAAGAAATACATAGCTCGCTACAATGGGGGTACCTCTCCCCTAAGCTGGTTGTTGTAGTGGTTCTCAATGTGGTGGCCAGATGTGGAAGTGCTAGAACAGAGTCTCCCAATTCTGGTTTTGTTGTTTGCTGTTGTTGCTGGAGACTGGCCACCTTGTGTCCCATAGTAGCCTGCCATTGTGTGTGGTTAAATAACGTACCTTGTATGGCAGCAGTTGTCTCCTCAATGGTTGTGAGCCTGTTGTCGATGTGGTGCTGGGTCTCTTGGAAGTCGTGGTACCCTCGGCCAGAGAAGGACATTCGTCCCCCTGATGCTCACTTGAAGTTTCTTCATAGTTTTGCCCTTGGTAGTTGTGGAAGCTCCCATCTTGCCAATGCTCACTTGGAGCTTCCTGCCAGGAGCCCCTTGAATGATCAGGTGTGGGTTGACTCCAGACAGAGTGCTCAAGTCAGAACATGCGGGAAGGCCCCACTTGATCAAAACCTATGTAACTAGCATAGGCTGGTTCTTCGGGTGTTGGATCAGCGGCATGTCAGAGCCGGCTCGAGAAGATGTACTCCTGGTGGAGCGGGAAGAAGACGATCAGGTAAGCTTGCCCTTGACGCTCTTCCACATCCTCCTGGCATGGGTTTAGAATTTTAAGTCCATTAAGCTGGACCTCTCCCTTGCATCTAGCTTTTCTTTGCACCATCCGATCCAGGAGATGAGGATACGAACAGTTGCATGTTCTTCTTCGTCAACCTTTTTTTATTTTCATTAATTCTTGGTAGATGAGTTAGTGTTCATTGGAGATGCAGACTCAAGTTCTTCCTTGATGGTCTTTTTCCTCCAATGGCATGGCGGAGAGTTGTTCTTCTTTGTTTGCCAGCCGTCTTGATGGTTGAGGAAGGAACCTTATTGGTACTTGCATGAAAGCTTCATCTCCAATGACTTAGGGACGTCATCTTGCAACCGTGGTTGTTCATGGTTTTTTGAGATATAGTCGGCAATCCACCATTGATTGATGTTTGTTGACACAAGGATGCATGCCATGCTGTAATGGCATCTTGTCATCCTTGTCCATGCTGCCGATTGGTGTCTTCGAAGATGATGAAAGTAAGCATCAGATTGGCTAATACGAGGTGAGTTGCACCCTGCTTATCATCACCATCTTAGCTTGAGTCTTGGAAAGGCTCAATGCTAAGTTGTCTTTGATGTTGCTTGTAGCCTATTGAATTGTTCATCCACCTCCTATGAGTGAGTGCTTTTATTGTAGATTCGTTTTTTTTGGCACTCGTCTTCATCCTCTTTGTTCCATAGCTGACGTGGTGGTTTGGTTTTGGATTTGCATGTTCATACCAAACCATGAATAGGCATAGCTTATATTCACTCTTTCCTACAAAATGTTAATGGACACATACCCAAGGGAATACACAAATTTGAAATATGGGTTGTTGTTCATAATTTGTGTGTTTTTAATCTATGCTAAGAAAAAGATTTTTTTAGGATTATTTTAGCATAGATCTCGTTTATCATGAAACTTATTTGTTTGCTGCATCTTAGTATGGCTCAAGGCAAAGGTAACTTGCAACAAAAGACAAAGTGAATGAACTTTGATACTTACGATTCTTTCATCCATGAAGAATGAGCAATGTCTTCTTTGCGTAAAGTTATTGGAGTTCATCATATGCCTTGATTCATCTCTGATGTGAGTTCATCACTTGACTTACCTAGATTGAATTTGAGAGTTTTCTGCAGGGGTTAGTCCAACAAAATAACCAATATCTACTAAAGCGCATTCTTGGTTAAGCATTTTAACCTAAGCACCATGCTTAATTTAAAAGCCTTTGGAAGTAAGATCAGCACCCTCAAACTAAGCACCATGCTTAATTTAAAAGGTGTACGAGGATACTCCAAGCCCAAGCATACTATTGCAAACAAAGGCATCATGAAAGCATTATAGAGATTTACTCAAATAGAGATGAAAGAGCATGATCATGGTGAGGAATATTTATATTTTCTCTTTTCTTCTTTTTTTTAAGATAAACATGCAAGTGATATGGATGAATGCAGGGAGCTAAACATGGTGTGGATTTGACATAAGAAAACTCAAACTAATGGAGTGGATGCATGGATTATTCAAAGTAAACATGCTGTGGAATGCAAAAATCTAAAGATAACTACTCATCAAGTTTAAAGTCCACGAGCAGGACTATCTCACCTTTCTTGATCAAACTTACCATGACTCACAATTTGAGATGGAATTTGTGAGTAACGCATCGTCTATATCCGTCATATGGGATGAGAGTTAAATTCTTGTGACGACAACCTTTTCTTCAATCTACACATGGTTAGAATAATATATATGTCTATACAAACCTGTGAGATGACAGGGTTACAATGTTGATGGATCATGAACTTTCAGGCACCCTGGGTTCTTCAATGTTTCTTCTTCTTCTTGTTCTTGTGGAAATTCGTCGGAAGGTTGAAACGGCATCTGTTGTCCTATCTATTCCACAATTCAATAGAACAGGGGTAATCCCACAATAGCTAGTGGCAAACGAGATTAGTAGACAGCAAGGTTAATATCAAAATCTTTACGCCAATTGTTTCCCCGGCAACGGTGCCAGAAAGCTTTTTGGTATTTTTAAATGCAAACAAATAAATCCGCAAGCGCATGGATACCGCTGTAGCTTTCACCCAGGAGTATTCCAAGGTATCATATTTATCCATAGGGAAACAATGGTTAAAGAAATTGATAGTTCACCATCATGTACCCACTAACTAGTATACCAACTAAACTAAAATGGCGGTAAGTGATGATAATGATAAGAGTTATGAATAATAACACACTCATAGGAGAATTCCATGATAAAATAAAAGAGCAGCCTAGCTAAATTGAGAGGACAATGGGTGAGTTCAAGGTTCCTAAATACTTCTCTATTACTTTGGTTCTATTCTAGTTTAAACTAGAGGGTATAACTAAAGCATGGATAGATATAGTGATCACACACAATAACACTTTGGGACATTAGAGCACTAGCCACAGAAAGGTATGAGAAGGGGCTAGGAAGCTTTGACTACGGTCCTACAAACACCAACCCGAACATGGTGGAATACGTCGGCCATCAGGGCTGTCATCACTTGGGGCTACCACAACTATCCGTGAGGTTGGGTACAAACTCAGGTAAACCATAGCCTAGACACCATGTCTACACTATTGATTACTACTCTAGCTATGATCTATAACTAGAGCACTCGATGCGAGCAGAGATCCCATGCAACGGTGTGAAAACTAAACTAACCATACACATGAAAAGCATAAAAGTGAATAGAGAAGATAACTATATGAAAGTATAAGTCGTGCAAAGGTAAGATACAAGTATACCAGACCTCCAAAGATTTCTCCAAAACCTGAGCATAGCTCATTTCTCCCTAACTCTCAACTTAACTATTCTACTTCTACATCTTGAAAGTACAGTGGAGATTTCTCTTTTGTGGTGTATCTTGATCTAAATGAGGTATTGATCTCAATGGTATGCCTTCCTAGAGGGGGTCTAGGGGCCCTTTTTAGGGGGAACCAAGAGTCTTGTGGGCCCATGAATCCATGCTACATCAAATCTGGACCCTCGATATGAACCAACCTTGAGAAACGGCGAAGATGGACTCTCAAAGGCGGTGGGAAACCGACATAGAAAGGAGAGGCTGCCAGGTGGACCTAGCAGGCCGGCCGGCCCACTTACGGCACCATTTGGCCCAATCTTCGGCAATAAGTCATCTAGATGATTCTAGAGTCTTCTTAAGTCGGTTTCATCGTGGATAAATGTGATTTGATCTGTCAATTGGGTCCACCTTGCTCGTTTTCTGAATAAATCCTCCTGCATTCACAAATTCACCAAAACTTGTGGAATTTGTTAGTTTAAACCCCTATACCTATGTTTGTTGATGGAATTAAGTATATATGTAGGATATGTGTACGGTTTGTGATTGATGTTAATGACCGTCAACACTAATGATGAAGCCCAAGCGACGAGCAATCTAACTAGTTGGTCGGCGATGAAGCGAGCGCCAAGCAGTCCAACCGACTGGTCGGCGACGAAGTGAGCACGTAGCAAGAGGGAGCATCGAGCAGTCTGACCAACTGGTCGGTGATGAAATGAGCACCGAGCAGTCCAACCTACTGGTTGACGATGAAGTCCATAAGCCTAACGGTCCGACCAGTTGGTCGGCAGTGAAGTCCAAGTGCCAGGTGGTGCGACCACCCGAACGATGATCCTCTTGTCCTTCCTGACTGATCCAGTCCCCGAGCGTAAAAAATAAGCTCATCGACCGAAATCTCGCCCCTGTAATACAAATATGTAGAATGGGTAGTACATGATTTAAAAATAAAATATATGAACTCTGGAGAAAATCAGCACTGATGAAATAACATATGTGAAATAACTTCGCTTCTCGCTCTTTGAAGTCTTCTTTATCTCCTCAAGTGGTTAGCCTTTTACGTGAGAACAAAGCCCGAGCTATCCCATATCCTATGGCGTAGAGCGCTAATTCTCGTACATGCTTAAGAATACAGGCATCACCGAGGAGCCGCTGCCGACCGCCCTTGACGCAGAGCGCTACTGCCCATGCACGTTTAGGTGCAAAATCGAGAACATGGCCACTTCTTTGCCTCATGATGAAAGCGTGTTCCACCTGAATACTTTAGCGACTTAGTCAAGAGTAAAAGGCAAAGAAACATAATTAGACGCTAAGTGCACCCTTAGGGTGGTCGGCAAAGAATCCTGAAGAAAATTTTGAAGATGTATGGCGATCGAAGAAATATTAGATTAAAACATTTAAGAAAATAACACTTAGGTTGTTGGTGGAGATGAGTCATCGTCGTGGCCGAGTGGGTAGTTAATGGTGAAGCCGACCAGTTGGGATGCATGGCCGACTGGTTCCCAATCGAGTTCGAGTCGTCGAAGCAGTCGTCAAGTCGCAAACATGGCCGTTTGTAGATGTCCTCCTGCGTGCTGAAGACGTCCACGCAAAAGTCATCGCCGAGGCATGGGAGAGTAGCTGATGGCAGTCCTGGTGGAGCCCTCCGAATCTGACCCTGGATCTTCCTCCAGGATGGTGAGCAGGGAGTCCTCATTGAGTGGGCAGATTTGCACCATGTTCACTGTTGGCGTGACCTGATCAGCCTTAGGCAGCTCAGATCTAGGGAGGTCATAGCCACGTTGGATCTGGTCAGTGAAACAATCTTGCATGGAATTTTGATAGGTGGCAGCAACATTAGTCAACCCGAAGGGATGGGCCTCCATGACATCCTTCGCTGTGGCTTCCTGATCAGCCTTAGGCAGATCGGATCTAGGGAGTGGTCGGCGATGAAACATGCGCCCCTCTGGAGTAGCCGTGATCACCAAATCTTCATCTTGCCGCCTTGGATGGCTTGAATGAGAGGAGTGCTTAGCGATGACCACCTGGTGGTGCTAGAGTTGCAAAAATTCGTCACTTCTGGTAGATCGATTTAAGACCGACTCCGTAAGAGACAAGCAATCGACTAAGCCTTTCCCGACCTGATTGATGGAAACGATCAGATCGTCCTCTTTGATGGGCTTCCTTAGCTGACGAGGCATAGGGCGGTGAGCTCTCAGCGAGGAAGATGACCCTAGAATGGGTTCTGAGATTGGATCTACCGGCATAGATGTTGGCATGATCGGCACAAGATTATCCTACACCTCCTCCACGATCTCCCCTTCAACGTCAGCGTTGATGACCTAGGAGATGGATCCAACCGTGAAGGACTGGCCTGGTTGGGGGGAGAACGAAGAGCTTGGGATGCGCACCATCTGGTTCGCCATGGAATCAGCACGCACACCCCCTACCTGCCACGCCAACTATCGATGAGATATCATCGATAGTCCACCAAGGGTTGTACCCACGATGGTAGATTGAGTGGTGGAGGTGCGCGTGATTAGGAACTAGATGGCAATAGAGACACAAGATTTAGACAGGTTCAGGCCATCAACACGACGTAAAACCCTACGTCCTGTGTTCTGCTGGTTTGTATTGATTGTGTATGCGGTGGAATAATCCTAGGCTAAGCCCAGGGTTTGTATCTGGATGCCAACTAGGGGACCCCTGCCCCTCCTTATATACTCTGGAGGGGTGGGGTTACAAGGAAAGTATCCTAGTCGGCTATATGGTAGGTATTCTATTTGGATTACAATATCTATAAGAGTCCTAGTAAATCATATCTTCTACCATCTTGTGGTACCCGAGGATATATCCCCCATAATGCACTACATTTCACGGCGAAAAGAGTACATACTAACCTTGTCAAGAAGGAAGACACCAAATAAACGTCCAAAACACATAGTATAAGAGTGCAGGAGTTGTCCTAGCTACATTTTCACGTGAGATAGTAGTTTCTTTTTTTTTTTGAACGTCACGGGGGAGGGACTCCCATTGAATAAGGTGCAAGGCCAGAGACCGAACCTTGGCCGACTGGCTCAACCATAGGGAGCACATGCCACCCCACTGAAATCTAGCGTGCTGGCAGCGCTAGACGTGAGCGTGGCGGCAGTTGAGGACGGCAACGAGAAGGCAGCGATGTGTTATGGCAAAAATCAGTGAACAGCCAGAGGTTGAAGACGAGGGCAAAAAAAAGTCATTTCTCCCACCTTCTCTCTCTGCGAATACAAGAAATGAATAAAATAATGAGTGCGGTGTGTTACGGCAAATATACACGATTTTGTAGTGGTAATGGGCATATTTCGCTTCTAGCGACGTCCAACAGCATATTACACGTTCGAATGGTGTCCTGGAGCAAAATTTCCCCAGTATAGTAGTGCAGGAGTTGTCCTACCTTTTCGCATGAGGTAGGTTGTTCATGAGCCAATGACCTCGTTCACTAATCACTTTCCCTCTCGCTCTCTCTCCTTCGTACCACCTAAAATCATACATGCCGATTTATGAGACTGGTCACTAACCTAGAAAACGAACTTTTCTCGTTGTTGTTGTCAACAGATTTTGATCCTAGGGGTGACCAAGTTCAGTAATGGGGTTTGGACACCAGTGATCTAAAAAATATCACAAATGAGCGATCTACAATCCCTATAATATAAGAAAATCTCAATCCCTAACTTGGGCAACAATTGCTGAATATATAGTGTTAGGGGCAGCCAAGAACCCATGGACGTGTCCCTAATGTACTTCGACACGATACATAGCTCAAAGGCTAAAAGATGGTGACGCGACACCTTAACCAATTCTGTGTGCCCACTTATTTTAACGATTAATGTTGACTCGTAAGGAATTTTGACATGAGACCGGTGCCAATGAATATCTTATCTCCTTAGCTTTCCTTGCATATATAGAACTCCGACTCACAATTGATATGGACTGAGGCTCCAACTTGTCTTCAACGTCCACACTAGTCTTTCCCACCTCCATGCCTCTCTTTAAGTACTTTACTTACGTATAATTTCTAAAAATAGTATCATTAGATATAGCAATCTATTATCATAATCACAAAAGAAAATATTCAGAAATGAGCTCAACTAAAAATTAAATTGTCATGTGCTCGAACGTTAGTGATTAGCCCTGGTATAGCATAATGTGTATTCAAAAGAAGATATCCTCAATCTATAAGCATAATGTGCCATGGGCCAACACAAAATGCAGCCTGTAGCCAGCGAGGGCTGTGTGAAGATCCGGCCACAGCAACTAATCAGCGAAGGCCTGTTGAGGCGTTCCTTCATCAGCCGAGGCGAATTGGTCCCGCCGTGCAGCGGTCCACGTGAACACTCCAACTTCGGCACCTCTGGCAGCCCAAGTTTACAACAAAGATTTCAGAAGCTCCATGTGCTACTAGAGCAGATCTCACAAGGGACAAGGGAGGATTGAGAGGCAAATAAATGCAAAATGGAATCTCGTTTGTTGCAATGGCCTCCTTTTAGAAGTTTCAATTGGAGAATATATATAGGATTATTAGGCATGTGTGCTTCTGGATCATCAACAGTCTTTGAATATATATAATATGTATTTCTTTTTCTCTGTCTTTACCTTTGGCACTTATTCCATTGTCTTTTCTTCTATTTAATTTGCCAAAGGAAGGACGTGCTGTGCTGGACCACGAGTCCAATTTTCATGAGTCAGTCTTTGTTTACAAGATCCTTTTTCTATGTCTCTCTCTTTGGTATCTGATTCCATTTTCTTCCCTCCTCTTTGCCAAAGGGAGGACACGTGTACAGGACCACGACTCTCATCATTTTTATGAGACCTATGCTTTAACACCAATCTGTGCCAGTCTGCACTAAAGATCATATCGATGCAACTTTTGTCAGCTCTAAGGCAGTTTACGGCATCAGCATCGACATCAGCTTTAGTAGGTTACATGCATACTGCTGGGAGCATTTTTGTGTCTGTAGTTGGATATATAGCCCATTACTTTTATTTTCTTGTCCCTACTATCAAAGTCATCATACTCTATCTAAATATGTGGATGTACATGGGAACATGACTTACAAGCCAAGTAATGGCGTTTCTCATCTTTTTATTGCCTCGTACTCCCTCCATCCTGTAATACAATGCACTATAAAAAATTTTAAGACAACTGAAGGGAATACTCAAATGACGCATGTACCTATGGATTAAATCCAATTAAATAGTTTCTCCTCAACTTATGGTTCCATTTTCAGTAAGTTTGGCTAAATCTGAGCATAGACACTACATAGAATACATTAGATTTCAGTATAAAATTTAGAAGTCATCATGCACTATATTTCAGAACGGAGGGAGTCTGTTCTAACCTTTTTTTTTTGCGTTTCAGTCCGTACTAACCTTGTGAAGAAGGAAGACACCAAATAAAAGGCAATAACACATAGTATAAGAGTGCAGGAGTTGTCCTAGCTACGTTTTCACGTGAGGTCGTAGTTTCTTTTTTTTTTTTTGAACGTCATAGGGGAGGGACCATAACACATAGTATAAGAGTGCAGGAGTTGTCCTAGCTACGTTTTCACGTGAGGTAGTAGTTTCTTTTTTTTTTTTTTGAACGTCATGGGGGAGGGACTCCCACCTGAATAAGGTGCAAGGCCAGAGATCGAACCCTGGCCGACTGGCTCAACCATAGGGAGCACACGCCACTAAAAGTGCGTTTGCATTGAGGTAGTAGTTGCACGAGCCAGTGACCTCATTCACTAATCACTTTTCCTCTCTCTCAGTACAACCTAAAATCATACACGGCGATTATGAGACGAGAGGTGACTAACCTAGAAAAATGAACTCTTTTCAACGTTGTCCTCAACAGATTTTGATACAAGGGGTGACGGAATTCGGTAATGGGATTTGGACAGCAATGATCTAAAAAATGTCACAAATGGGCGATCTACAAACCCTATAATTGGGAATACATATATAATTTCTAGCTGGTTACAACAAAATCCTTGGTCACGCGGGATAAAGGCCATGTTTGTTGCGACAACTTATTTCAACCATGTTTTGCATCGAAGTTGGCTTTCTCCCATAGCTGGCGTCAATAAGGATCTTGGGATAGGAAACTTACTGTTTGATAGGCTAATTCCAGGGAGAACAACTCATGGACCACCACCAATACACTACTACAGAATGTTTATCACCGCCGGTTCCAAACCCCTCATCACTGCCGGTATTGGCTCCTCGGCCCCTAGGCGGTGAAAGTCGTTGGTGATTAGAATGGTCATCATGACCGGCGGTGATTAGGATTTCCAAAAATCCTAAATCGGGTCACAAGTCACGCGATTTCACACGTGAAAATACGTGCCCTTCGTGACGGTGGAATTAAAACTTGAGACCTATGTCCTCACTCGTAGTTGCTCTAACCATTCCACACCTAAGTCATCTGTACCTATATGGCATTTTCATTTTTCTAGTATTCACTTTTTAAGATTTTAAAATGAATACTCGGGACCCTAAACAACTTCAAATGAAAAGTCATTAGCTACAAAGTTGTGGTTCTCATCGAGATCTACAACTTTGGTTTTAGTCAGTTCACCATCTGAGGTCATTTGACAGATTTGAATTTCGAATTGTGAAGGCTTGAGCTATACTTTTAGGAACTCAAACGATTTCAAATGAAAAAGTCATCAACTACAAAGTTGTTGCTCTTATCGAGATCTACAACTTTGGTTTTGGTCGATTTTCCATCTAAGGTCATCTGAAAAATTTGAATTTCAAAATGTTAGAATTTCAAATACAAATTTAGGACCATAAATGATTTCTAATGAAAACATTGTAAACTATAAGCTTCTGATTATTTTTCTATCTGAGGTCATTTGGATAATTCAAAAAAATGAATTTAAATATATGAGAACTTCAAACAAAATTTTGGGACTATAAATGTTTTCAAATGAAAAATTAATCTACTAGAAAGTTGTAGATCTCATCGAGACTTCCAACTTTGATTTAAAGTCCGTCTTCATCCAACTTAATTTGAAGAAGATATTAGTTTTATTGTGCTGCAACAAGGTCATCATCACCGCCGGCACATAAGTCAAACAGTTGGTGAAAGTGATTTTCACCACCAGTTTGTGTTACAAACCAGCAGTGAAGAATATGTAGATGCTTCTCTTGGCGGAAGTAATGGTGATGAAACTAAAGGGTGGTAGTTGGGACAATAAACAGTCATGAGGACTATTGACTGTCGGTCCACTATTGGCCATTTAGGGCCGGCGGCCATAACGGCACCCTAGGCGGCTCAGCGTATGATCTAGTGGTGATATGGACCCTAAAGACCACCACCGGATCCAACAATCACCCGGCAATGATAGAAGTTCTCACCACCGGTTTAATTGGTCTCCACGCCCCGCCATCCCTCTAACCAACGGTGATAAGGATGCTAGGATAGCTCAATCTGTAGTAGTGAAACCCCATAACTCTAAACAGTATGCATGCCTCTTGTGGATCTGTGGCCCCTAACTAGTTTGCCTACAACAAATTAATTAGTTATCGGTGCTGCGATCAATAATCAATATTGACATTATAACCCTAGCTAATCAGTATGTATATAGATTGCTATAAGTTGTATGTAGACTATGTATCAAAAAATATAACAAGTCATGAACTTATGTGTAGTTGAACTATCAACATAAATTGCAACACACTTAATACATAAGTTGTTACTACACATACAACATAAATTATCAGTACATAAAAATGATTCCAAAACATATGCATCATGGGTTTACTTTTATAGATATCATCATAAGGAATGCAATGGTGCTTGTTGGTATTTCTTAACGTATGCGAAAGAATCCGCAAGCGCACGGAATTACTGTTGTAGCACTTCACCCGGAAGTATTCAGGGTATCGTAATTTCCCAAAGGAACGGAGGTGTAAAAGTCTCTTAGCTAGTTCACCTAAGATACAAGAGGAAGGGTAGCTCACGTAGTGAGGTTTTTTAAGGATGGAGCACTTAGGATAAGATAGCTTTGGCTACTATAAACTTGCTTCGGGCACCGGAGCGCACCTGGTCTGCTAGGTGATGCCGGCCTTTAACTCTACGCCGAACCCAAATGTGGGGATTATAAGGGACGGATAGGGTTGTCACCACCTGCCTCCTACCCCTCAACCGTGGGGAACGAGGCAAACGAAGGTAACCTCTAGCCTAGACAACACATCTATGCTATCGATTACTACTCTAGCGTTGCGTAGGGTTATCCGTCTTTATCAGGGCCCTCTACTAGAGTATTCATCACAAAGACTAACGATGAACCCGCAAGTATGTAGTAAACAAGACTAACTTACTTAAGAACTCACCACCATAGAAGAACACGAACTTTGTACTCCAAGTAGTACTAGGTCCATCGAGGTACAAGTGTAGAGGGAACCGACAGCTCAAGTACTCCTTCTACTATTTGTACAAGGGTCACCAGGTGCAAAAAGTAGAGGAAGCCGACACCTTGGTACTTCTTAAACTTGCACTCACTCACTCCCTATACTAATTCTAGCTAGAAGCTAAGGTAGGAATGTAGCTTGCTCTTCTTCTCTTCTCTTGTGTTGTGTCTTTGAGGGGAGGGCACCTCCCTTCCTTTTATAGCTTGAGTAGGGCGGTTTGGGGGGAATATTCTGAGGAGATCCTGTGCAAACTGCCCTCCTTGGCCTAATTGAACCGCCATGAGGAAGGTGGGCCTGGGCTGCAAACCCTGGGGTGCGGCCGCACCCCTGGTGTGCCCACCCCTTGGGTGGCACCTCCCCGCACCACCTTCGCATGGTGGGCTTCTGGCTAGGCCTAGATCGTGTCTCCGCGTGAGTGAGGCCTAGATTCTCTGGGTAAAGTTCTATTCCTTTGCTTCTTGGCCCAGGATCACTTTGTTGTTTTGGGCCCAGGTGGAAGAGTGGTTGTCATCTTCCATTTCTCTACTTGTTTTGGCCCATTTTGGTGCATTTCCGTGTTTGTCTTCTGTAAATGAGCAATTCACCAAAACTCATGGAATTTGTTAGCATAAATCCTATTTGCTAAGTTTAGTGCTTATTTGGATGGATGTTATATAGAAGTTGGCGGTTAAAAATATGAGTTAAGGACCGCCAACAGTGCTAACAAAATTCAAAATTGACATTGCATACGGAAGCTATCCAATTTTAAAGAGATAAAAACAAATTTGAACAAAAGCCCAAATTTCATTGGCAGAGGGTCACAAACTATACTACATCACGAGAGAAATAATTGCCAGGTCCACATGTGCATGGTCACTACATGTCTTATCCAAATTTGATTGGCAAAGGTTTCTAGGACTATGTGATGGGAACACAGGTGCCTGATCTTCTATTAGGTGAAGATGACTCTCAATTTGGTGGAGACTTGACACACATGATCCGGCTTCCAATCACAGAGTTCAGAACCTACAGTCCCTCACTACTACACAAACTTTACTGGAGGCGGGCGTTTTCGGTTTCCCGCAGCGGGCAAAGCCATCCGCTGCGGCCTAGAGGCAACGGTAAATCGTGGCTTAACCGCGGCGGGTGGCTTTGCCTGCCGCGGTTAAACGATTTACCGCGGCGGGCGGTGTAACGTGCCTGCTGCGGTAAATATACTTTTACCACGGCGGGCACGTTACACCGCCCGCCGTGGTAAATTATTTTACCACGGCGGACACCTTTTGTGGCCCACCGCGGTTATGTTGATTAGCTGTGGCGGACTTTATTATTTGCCCGCCTCGGTAAATTATTTCCTGAATTAAAAAAAATACAGCAGGCATATAAATTCAAATAAAATACAGCAGGCATATAAATTCAAATTCAAATCACATCCAGATTTCACAGATTAAACTTAAAAAGTATGCAGGCATTACACATGAGATAATATACATATATATACATTCACTTAGTCGTTCTGGTCATCGTTAATTCATTACATTTACATATTAAAGTCGTTATACATGCGCTAAGGTGTAATCCTGCGGACGCATCATCGTGGGCCATTTCCTCAGCCTCTCGTACTCTGGTAAAATCGCTATCGGGCTGTTCTCATTGAAGAACGTGCCCCCTTCAAGCACGCATTTGTCTAAGACAAACTTACATATGTCCGCCTTTGTCTTAGACAAATGTCAATAATTAAGTTCTGGTTTAGGAAAAATCTATTTTCCATGGACTTACTAGAAATACAGGTGAATCCTCCTAAATTTAACATTACTAAATGATGTACATCATCTACTGCAAGTACCATATACACATGTAAGTGAAAACTCAAAACCAAACTTTGATCTCACAATAGCAGATGGGATAAAGAAGTGGCAAGAAACACTACAATTCATGTACCAGACTAACCAGGTACTAGATTAAAATATTGCTTCAAATAATCATTTACTTAGTGCAACTAGACATATGTCAATAAGTACATATGTTCAAATAGATGCAGGGTGGACAGAATGCATTTGCAAATTCTATGTTGACAAATCTATCAGTCATCAGTTACAATGACAGAGATGAGCACAGTAAGAACACTAATTATGATGCAAAAATACTTACTGGATCTGATGTCGACCCTTCAAATAACTATAGATACACAAAGGTGAGCAAGTCATTGCTTAGATTAAAAAATGTCAACACAAAAAGAATGTTTTTTTGAACTAAATTATATTTCAATGTAGGGAGGCTACACTGAACTTATGCTGGAACAAATCAGGAACTCGCAGGAAGATGATCAGACTGATAGGAATAGGCAGGTAAAAATTATACTGCAAGTATACATAAATTACAGTGCACACATGTGCAAATTACAACGATATATGCGATGTAAATTCAGCATAGTAGGAGTGTAATTTTCAATGCTTCATTATAAACTGTGCAGCTACATGAAAGGATGCAAGGAACATTGACACAGATGATAATTGGAAATGACATGACTGAGGTAAAATTGTATATGCTTGTCAATCTAGTTCTATTATATTTTTGATAAATAATAACCATTGTCATTAACAAACAAATAACCCACAACATGAGCCTTGAGGATCTAGATGGAATCTTTGGACCACAAACTGAGTGGTCAATATCAGAGTCAAGAATGCCATATGAGGTACATACAGGCAACTAAGCAATTTGATTACATTTATAAGCAATACAATATGTACTGGCATCAAAAGTAAACTTATCTTTGCAAAAATAGGATGGAGAAATGGCAAGCATGGCTGCTGATGATAGATATGAAATTGAACAATATCATTGGCAAATTGATGTATTCAATAACATGGAAATTGATGAGGTACATAAAAAATGATCTCAATTATTTCAGTCTACAATGAAAAAAATTATTTGTATTATCAATGCCATTACTCAGAAACTAAGACTGCTGCTAATATATTTATAGGCACAACAAGAACATCAAGATGATCAACCAACAATAGGAGAAAATGACTTGAGGATCATAGCAGCAGAACCGACAAGTTCAGATATTACATCAGCTGTAACAGATGATAATGAGCATGTAAATGGCAGCTAGGAACTGACCGAAGAATTCATAAAAAATGAGCAGGTTGCAGCATCTAAAGGCAACAATGCACCAATCAACAGCAAGTACACCCCACAACTATCAATGGAATTTAAGACTAGGCATGATGCTCACCATTTGTTCAACTTCTATGCATTCCTACCCGGATTTGAAGTTGTCATAACGCATACAACAAGAACTACAAGTAAGAAAAGAAATAATGAGATAGTGAAAGTGATAATGAGATGCAATTGTCAAGGAAAAGAAAAGGAACAAAGTCTTTAGAGCAAGAAGAACCAGAAATAGACAAGGATGTTGGAACGCAACTAGTAAGGAGAAGGAAAACAAATGTTCAGCAGAAATCAAATTGTCCTTGTGTTATGATGGTGAAAGAAGGAGGTGTATGAAAGATTAAAACTCTTGATTTAGAACATAATCATCAGCTATGCCCTGGACAGAGGGATCAACTATTTTCTGGTCTCAAGTATATGACTGACATGGAAAAAGGACTTATTAAGACTCTAAACGATAACAATATCCCGACTAGGAAGATGGTTTCTATTCTATCATATCTGAGAGGTGGACTTACAACTCTACCGATGAAAAAGAAAGATATCAGCAACTATAGAACAAAGCTAAACAGAGAAGTTAAAGGTTCAGATATGACAAAAGTACTGGATTATTCCAGAAAGAAACAAACTGAGGATCCTTCTTTCTTTTACAAGTTTGATTTAGATGAGGACAAGAGAGTTAGAAACTTGTTTTGAACAGACTGTTCTTCTATCAAATATTATGCAGATTATGGAGAATGTGTAAGTTTTGACACAACATATATGACCAATCAATACAACTTGCCTTTCACACCATTTGTTGGGATAACAGGACATGACCAAATTTGCCTCTTCGGATGTGCTTTCCTGCATGATGAGATAGTTGAAACTTTTAAGTGGGTATTCAAACTTTCCTTGAAGCAATGGGAGGAAAACACCCTCAAACGATCATCATAGACCAACACATGGTGATGAAATCAGCAATAGAGCAAGTATTCATAAACACAAAGCACAGAAACTGCTTGTTCCACATAAAGACCAAATGCTACAATAAGAATGTCAAGGTGTTTGCAGCAAATGAAGGGCTATATGAAGACTTTGAAGATATAGTGAACAATAGTCTAATAGTGGAAGAATTTGAACAAGTTTGGAAGAGAATGATTGAGGAAAGAAACCTTGAAGATAATAAGTACTTTTCCAAAATGTGGGAAATGAGGAAAAGGTTTATCCCGGTCTACTACAAAAATGACTTCTTCCCTTTTATACATACCACATCCAGAAGTGAGGCAACAAATGCGAGGTTCAAAGATAATGTAGGGCTAACTTATAGTATCATTAGCTTTCTGAAAGAGTACAATCGGATTGTTGATACCATAAATCGAGCAGAAAAGTTGGAGGACAGCTATAGCAAGCAGAAAAGGCCAAAGGAATTTATATTTGGCTACAGAATAGAGCAACAGGCAGCTCAGCTATACAATAGAAACATATTCAAAAAGTTCTAGCTTCAACTGAAGGAAACATCAAGGCTGAACTACAGGGAACTAAAGATGGGAAAACATTTGAGGTGAGGCACAAAAGTAACTAGATTCATGAGGATCATAGGTTCAGGAGATATATAGTAAACACTGACCTAACAGAAGGCGAAGAAGAATTTACCTACATATGTGCAAAATTCAGCAAAGATAGGATACTCTGCTCTCATATCCTAAAAATAGTCATGAAAATGAAATCAGCACAATTCCAGAGAAATACTTCTTAGACAGGGGGAGGAAAAAGGATATGAAGGTACATGTTGAAAGAAAAGAAGAAGAAACAGTTGCAATAAGCCCATTGTTGAGATTCAACATATTATCCAGGAAGTCAACAATATTGAATTCAAAAACATCAAAAAATAAGGAAGCCATGGAATACCTTATGGCAGAGTTCAACAAGATGGAAATCAATTTAGATAGAATGTTATCTGCTCAGCAAACAGGTGAAACACAAAATGACCAGCAAGGGAATGAAGGAGAAACTATAGCAGCAGAAACTAGAGATCCAGAGACTGAAATAGATGATCCGAAAAGAATTCAGAGAAAGGGAAGGCCACCTAAACCTATGAGAATGAAGACACATATAGAACAAATAAAGAAGAAGATGGTAGTAGCATAAAAGAAGAAAAAGAAGAAAACAAATGACACAGACAGTGCTGGTAACAAAGAAGCAGAGAAAAATTTCAGTACATACAAATACAATTTGAATCCAAATGCAAAAATTCTTATTTATGTGAACTAATAATGTCTTGTAGGCTCCCTAGTGAAGCCAAAAAGAAATAAGTGGAAGGAAACAACAAATGGTAGCATTGATCACCAAGCAACAAAACACTGAGGACATGGTAATCAAAGATGATCAATAGATGGAAGCAAAATTTATCGATCAGAAGGAGGGATGCAGTGAATTTTAGTGGCCAATTAATTTTTGTAATTTGTTCAATGAACGGGGAGACCACCTAAACCTATGAGAATGAAGACACATATAGAAGAAATAAAGAAGAAGATGGTAGCAGCATAAAAGAAGAAAAAGAAGAAAACAAATGACACATATAGTGCTGGTAACAAAGAAGCAGAGAAAAAATTTCAGTACATACAAATACAATTTGAATCTAAATGCAAAAATTCTTATTTATGTGAACTAATAATGTCTTGTAGGCTCCCCGGTGAAGTCAAAAAGAAAGAAGAGGAAGGAAACAACAAATGGTAGCATTGATCACCAAGCAACAAAACACTAAGGATGATCAATAGATGGAAGCAAAATTTATCAATCAAAAGGAGGGATGCAGTGAATTTTAGTGGCCAATTAATTTTTATAATTTGTTCAATGAATAGGATGTTACAAGCATAAATTAATTTATACCCAGAACTGCAATTGCAAATGATGAGAACTACAGTTGCAGTGCCCAATAGCTGCAATTTATATTGTTGGTGATTGCAATTGTGTAACCGAATGTTTTATTTTTCTGGTTTTCAACAACAGCAGATATTATTAATAATAGAGCACTTGAAAATTAAGTAGTATATTGTGGATGCATCTTATTTCTATAGTAGCTAGAGCATATTTTCCAACCTAAGAGGTTTTGTGAACTCCAAATTGAGTATTATGTTTGTGAGAAAATTCTCTATCAAACAAAAAACAAGCAGTCAAGTGTTTAAACACAAGAGTACAAACCAATTGAACTTATAGTATGCAGGAATTAAGATTTCAAAAAGTGTGCGAGCAAACACACACCTGAACAGGATTTCCTACCAACAGCAAGCCAGCAACTCCGCCAAAGACAACACAACCATCTGGGCTCCCAAGAATTAAGTGTAGTATTTATCATCGGCGTAAAGTTAATATCGGCACCAGGTGGGATTGTTTACAAAGACATGCAGAGGTGGGACATTACAAGGAGGTCCATGAACCTCAGCAGCTACATATGTCGAATTGAAATACCAGCTCACCTTAAATTTGAAGGTCCAGCAGCAGTGGCATAACCAAAACATAAGAGAAATATTTGAAGGTAGGAGGAGCTGAGTTGTGGGGTCTGTGTTGACACAAATCAGAATAAACAGATTTTAAGATGTGTTAGCACAAATAACAAGAGACAAAAAAACAAGGATTGTGTTGGCACAAACCACAATAAATAGATTTAAAGATGTGTTAACAAAAATCAAAAGAAACAATTTTTTCTATGAAAGGACAAGGACAAATAAGAGGTTTTTTTTGGCACAAATCACAACTAACAAAGTTCAATATTTGTTAGCACAAATCACAAAGAGACAAATTTTTTCTATGAAAGGACAAGGAGAAAAAAATGTTGGCACAAATAAAAAGGACAAGTACAAAAACTTGGTGTGGTGTAAGAAATTAATGAGGTAAATTTCTAGGCCTAATCAAACTGCTTATCTCTGAACAACCTTCTATTCATCTCTGAACTAAAAACAATTTAGCAGTGCTGCTCTTGAAGAAAACACAAACTAGCCAAAAGAATTAAGTGATGTTGGAACAGAGCTATTGCTGCTCTGAAATCACAAGTTTCAGACAAGCCACAGTTCACAGGTTGCACATCAAGCCTCATAGGTAGGCACCAAGTGCAACAACAAGTTCGTGGAGCGTTTACCACTACCCAACACAACTACCAGGGTTCAGACCTAACCATCCACCAGAAAATAAAACCACGACCCATTCCACTACTCAGCAGAAGAACATCGAGCTACTCACTTTCTCATGCAGATGGAACAGCTCCTAGACAGGGACGCTGCCCGCCGATGTGTGCCCACCGTGGTTGTAGGACGTCTCCGACATCTCATCAAACTTTATAAAACTAGCCAACCTGAGCAGCAGCGAGATGTGCATAGCAGATGCGAGCAACTACAGGGCAAAAATGAGGGCATGATGCCTTTTCATGTCTAGGAATCTCCATAGCCACACAAGTAAATAAAGGAGTTGAGACACAAATGAACGAAAAAATCGAAGAAAGAAGCAAGTGAAGTAGCAAACGTGTTGAGAAACATCAATTTGGATTGCATCATAGCTTACTAATCCCAAATTATCATTACTCACTATATAGCATGAGTGCATAGACAAACAAATAAAGTTGTAAAAAATCATAATGCTAGTAGTTCGATTGTCCTGCAGTACCCTCTAAACTTGAGTCTAGCACAGACAACATCATTACATCAGGTCCTCCCATTCCTACCAACTCCTACAAGCCACAAAAGATTATATAATTGCTTGTGAAAAGCTAAGATGTATTCCCACAAGCCACAAAAGATTATAGTAAGCTTATTACTAAATGAATGAAATAGCTTAGCAGCAGGTGGAAACAACTAAGATGTATTCTAGAAATCCTATATGTGTACGCCATCAGAGTGGCTTTCATCTGGAAAAAGATTCAAGAGGAGGGAGTAGAGTTCTAATGGCTTATATGATCTGTCCCTTTGACTACAACCATAATTCACAGCTATTCTTAGTTCTCTCTTACGGATATCCAAATTATAAGATGTTGTGGCATTTCTAGATTAAAATCAGGCTATGGCAGGTGAGGCATGCACTACTCTATACAACATGCTCACAAAAAGGAATCAGGTTGGTGTAGTGTCATACTACCTTCATTACTTTCAGTCAACTTTCTTCCATGGTCTTGAACCTTTTAAATGGTACAGTAAGAATATGTCATCTTTCTACAAAAGAAAAACACACAGCAACTACCCATAAGCTACAAATCTTATGCGCTTACGGATTTTAATCAAAGACTATCATTGCTCTAGATAGCAATGGCATCCTCAAGGTGCAGGATCTTAGGCTCTAGTGTTGTGACTTGCTCAAGGACCTCCAGAGTACTCACGAAACGCACAAATCTGCAAAGAGTTGACATAAGAATGACCCAAAAGGCATTAGGTAATGCCAGAAGTAACTGTACTACAATAGTATAGATATGTAAACACCAACCTCTCCAAACTGCCTCTCGTAAACCATGGCACATCAAACCTGCCCTTGGCAATTTGATCCTGGGCGACCTTTAGGTGAGCCAGGAATGGTTTCAACAAACCAGATGCAAACTTCTCCTTCCAGCCATTCGCTATTAGAACCAAATCAAACATGAAAAGCAAAAAAAGTACCAGGACAACTTCTGTCGGAGACCTTGGACAAAATAGTAACTTGGAGTTTGGCACATAATGACAATCGATTTGAGAATCCACAATGTTCTCTACCTTCACATTCATCATAGATTGGTTCTTGTCTAACATCGTAAGAGGACCACGGGGGCTACACAACTGGCTGCGCCTAAGGCACTGCTGCTGTATTGGTGTCAAATTCTAAAACTCTGCGCCTAAGCAACATATCAGGACATTGGTAGGAAAATTCAAGAAGGTACTAGGTTAAAAAGACAAGGAATGCAACTTACACTTGAGAAAGCACCATGAGAGTATGCAAGACCCTCAAGCTTGATCGGGAATTTGACATCAAAAGACCCAACAATGTTCTGAACCTTGAAGTCATGAAGCACAGAAATAACAAAAGTTCAACGACATTTATCCCAGAATTGAAGCACACAAGTTTTAAGAATGGAATACATACATACCTTGAATTTTGCTGGAAAACCAAGCTTCTGGATGATGCAAGCATACTGCAAGCACCAAAATAGTTATTATGCAGACACTCCTCAGCAGATTTAAGAATATTTAAATGAAGAGAAAAGAACACAAAATTACCTTCCTAGCTACAAGTTTACATTGTTGTTCACCTTTTTGCTCTAGTACAAACCTGCTAATTCATAGCAGGTGTTTCTTTATATCAGTGCACAATTAGGTAAATGATGACTTCTCAGGCAGAAGCTCATTAGGAATACAGTCAAGCAAAATAATAACTAAAAAGTAGCCTTTAAGTACCTATGAGGTGTTCACACTAAATTCAACAGCTATAACAATTAAAACATAAATAGCTACCAATAATCTCATCGTCTTGTGGTATAGAGTAAGAGACATAATATAACTACTTAAAAAGAACATGCACAACATCATAGAGGTAATGTAGGTAAGATCACTCACCGAATCAGACTGTCATCTTTAGAAGAACAAGAGGGACCTCCACAACCCTTAAGCTTGTCCTTGTCTTCGCTATCAAAGGTTACTGCACTAACACATAGAGGACAAAAAAGACACACTAATAGAGAAAGCAAGTCTAGAATGCATGTAAAAGAATTGTGTAATTTCAAGCTAGCAAAAGACATAAACTTAGTCTAATGGTAAACAAACAGTTAACACCAAGCATCCAAACAAAGCATGCATCTTGTTGCAGATGCAAATAGTACCAAATATTATCATCCACTTTAGTTTAGCCACTTGACTGTAGATTAATATTTACAACCACTTTAGCACCAATTGTTCTCATCAACGTAGCTGCTTCTTTACAAAGTACCATGCACTCATAGCATGAACCTACACCCTACATGACAGGAACCTAAACACAAGATCTAAACACAACATGCAGGTCATGCTCTCTTGTAGTACTTTTCATAGACCTAAGAAAAAAATATTAGAAACAACTATCAATTGAGTACATGATGGAATAATATACAAAGTGACATTGCAACTAGTATTACCTCAGCATCATATTCCATCACTTTAGATCGACCATCGTTAGAACTATTGTATTCATTGAAAATCATGTTGTTGACGTACTTGATACAAAGATGCCCAATACCAGCTTCAGAAAACTTGTCCATCAAATAGACATTTAGGTCCCAAAGCTCTAGATTCTTCATTGCAAAGATACCACTATCATTGCTAAAGCTGAAACAAGATATGAGAAAGACAAGACAGAATATTATAAGCACCACACAAAATGATATGATCTAAAAAATAAAAAAAGACTGCACTTAACCTACTTCTCAGTCTGCTGAGGTACATCTCCATAGATAACTTCATATCCATGGAACCCAAAGTCAATTTGAACAACTTCACTCCATATTGTGGTCAAGTTTGGTATCTAAAAGCAGGTAGAGGAAATAATTGGAGTGCAGATATATATTTTTTCTTATTTGAGCAAAATTTCACATTGCATTCAAACAAAATGATATGAATCGATGTGCTGCTACTACTTACAAATTCATCACGGACAGCTTTATTGAAATATGAGTTTGATCCAAAATGTAGAGTACAGAAATCCAAGATTACAATCAATCTTCGATTGAAATACACAACAATGACATACCACCGATCATGGAATAGAATTGGAAAAATAAAGCTGACAAAATAACACATAATGAAAAAGAAGGGATTATTAGCACAACTACAATGCACACAACATATGTGCTAAAGCTTAAAAAATTTTAAAAGGATGTGTTACTCACATATTGGTTGTATGCTAATGACCTTGCACGACAAGCACCCTTAACATTTCACTGCATTCTCAAATAGCTCCTTCTCCTTGCTATCATTAGGACTGTGATTTCTAATAAAATAGTCCTCTAAAAATAGATTGGTCAATATTATTTTATTTGATATAGTTCCACATGTAATTGAGAAAAAAAGAAATAAATGACACTTACACCAACTTTAGAGAAGAAATCATGCTTGTAAGAATTCTTATGGTGTTTCCTATGGAATAACAATCTGCACAAAGCATTCACTACAAAGTAATGGACCTTTCCTTGAGGCTTAAGAGAACTTGCAAGAGCACTTAATTTCACAACCACTTGCCCATAATGGATTGCTGCAAGACTGAAACAAATGAAAACAATTCATAATTACTTAATTCAAGTGTACTCACGAGTGCTGAAAATGCTAAGGAGGTTGTAAACATTTAAAACTTACTCGGAATGTTCAGTTTCTGCCATCTTTAAAACAACCTCATACACATCAGCTTCAAGTCTAGACACTGTTATCTTCGAATGAGGCATCATATAAGGGCTCAACTTGTATTTGCTTGGGATCACTGTCCTCCTAGGACGATGAACAGCCAACTTTGCACTAGAAGAGTACCAAGGACCTTGGTTTGAAAAGGACTCAGAATCGTCTGATAAACCATTGCTTCCCATACTTTTTGCAGAAACAGAACTCCCACCTCGATGGGATGGAAGAGGTGTAGGTGCCTGCAAAATCAGGAGAAAAAACATAAAGTTGTTCAAAAATCATAAAGTAAAAATTGACATAACAAGGTTCATGCTATTTCATTCTATTCTCCAACTACCTAACAAACAAGCATAGAAACAAACACGGCAGAGAGGTATAAAGAAGGGACTGTAGAAATGCTTCTATTGCCTTTATTCTCAATATATACAGCACTAGTACCGCTAAGGTACACTAGAGTATGGACAGTACTACAACTACTTGTACTAGCTATTACATGGCTGAGAGCAGCCCCCAACTACTAACAATTGTCCTTCCAGTACCATGGCTGCAGCAAAAGCAAATCAGTAGATTATCTCATAAGACAATTGTTCCAAAATGATTAAACTAGAAATGCCAATTTATAATGTCATAGTGTTCTCCAGAAGGGTTGATTGCAGCTAGTGGAACAGGAGCAGTTGAATCTTCAGTAGTCTCAGAATAATCAGTAAAAGGTAAAGACTCCATATGGAGAAGGTCCTAATCAAAAAACACTACCATATTAGTTACAGAAAAGGGAGAAAAGAGAACACAAGATATGTCACAATACAAAATTGATCCAATCTAATAAACAAGCTTACAGTTTCAACATTGTCATTTTTTTTGGTCCCAATAGTTTTCTGGTTGCTCACATTACCACCTCCACCAAATGGATTAGACCTCATCCGGTCAACAAATATCCGACCCTCTGATGCAGGGCAAAATTGGAAGTGGAAGCTGCTCTTAGATTGAACCTATCAAAAAGTGAAAGTAAATTAGGTGCTAGTACAACAAAAAAGACAAACATATTAGAACCATGATTTTACAAAGAACAAGTTATAAACATATATTAGCAAGTAAATCAGGTGCAAACATATAAAAAAGTAAATTAGGTGCACGTAAGGTCAAACATACATTTACAATGACACCTCCATGGCATATATTAGCACCACGATTCTGATCTAAGTAGAAGTTGTTTTTAGCTGCAACAACACATACTAAATAAGTACAAAAATGTATATACATACAATATGATGATTTAGCAAGGGAAGAATAGGAAATGGCAAAAACATGTACCACAAAATTGACTTTTTGATGCATGTCATTGCATACAGCACGTCGAATCACTCGATCAATATGACAAGCTATACCAGATACTAGACTGACATGACGCCTCATTTTAGGGTCTTCAACATAATTTCCTAAATCATCCTCAAAATCAAACATTCTAAAAGATGGTATGCTAAGACTATTAAAGTAAGGAGCCTTCTTCATACAAGGTTTCTCAACAGGTGTTTTCCCTACTTAATTAAATATTAAATTGGTAAAGAAAGTTGAAACTTATAGGTGACAAGAACAGATATTGCACATGTCAAATACCATAATTGCAGTATTTCAAATGTGCAATTTACTGCTAATAAATGTGCAATCCAAAAATAGGTACTAACTAGTATGATCCAAAGTAGGAGCTACATTTTTAGCCACTTGAGTTTCTTTTGAATGGCAGGGAATAGTTTTTGGCTCTGAAACATGCAAATTAGGACTAGAAAACAGTTTGGACATTCTTCACTACACAAAGACCATGATCACTCTGGTTCAGAGAACCAATAGGATTCCTTCTACTAGACGCTTCTCCTACACAGAGACCATGCTCAAACATGGGTCTTGTTTGTGTCATACATTTGTTAAACATTTTTTCATGAGCAGGACAAACTAGGAGCCTTCTCAACCGTATCCGTCGAGTGTCCAGCAGCTCCACTAGTCCTTTCACCTACCTGAACAATGACAAATAGATGGAATAAGTTGCATGGGCAAAATAAAAAGGGGGTCTGTTGTTCATAAGTGCACGGGCAAAAAGCACAACATAAAAACAATGTGAGTTTGCTCCAAAACGTAGACTGGAATGAAAGATCATGGTAATAACAAAAACAATGCAAGTCTGTTACCTTTGTTGAATCAAGAGGTATGTCCACTGTCGCACCACGATCATTGTAGAAGCCAGCTGGTTCATGAGGAAGAGGTGGCATCTGAGAATTAGAAGCAGCAGGTACACTTCCTTCCTGTAGAATAGATAGCAATAGGAAGATCGGTCAAATAATAGTTAAAGAAAACAGGTGAAAAATTAGAACCAGCTAGAAGCTTGGTTTGCATTTGCTAAAAGATAACAGAAAACTATGGCCCTAAAGCTCTGAATTGACAGTACTGTAAGTGTTAGATGGAGCACATCAAGGGCCAACAGAGTCGCAAACTCATGATGCAGGAGCACAAGCAGCCACATGCCAATTTCTCGAGGAGAAAGAACTTCGGCAAAGACCTAATGCTACAAACAACCCTCAATTCCCTTATGCCACTAATAACTCACCACCAAAAAAATATGCAGTGAGCCCTCAATTCCCTTATGCCATTAGCATATTGTATCTTATGAAATATTGATGCCAACAACACTGTGTAAATTCCCCCATAAAATAAGTTTTCACACATGCACTACAATGAGTAGGTCCCTAATAAAACCCCACAAATCCATGGCTGCCAACCCCACACCCTCGAACCCAAGCATCAAATTCCATGTTTAAGCATCATTACTCCCTTGAAAACCTCAGAACAACAAATACAAGCACAGCCATGGGGGAATTGGACTTGTCTACCACTCAATAGCTAGCTGCCGGCCCCTAGTAGTCACTAGAATGGAGACTTTTACCATACTGATCATTGAAGAATAGACATTTAAAGATAGCAAACAGCACAAACCCAAAAAAAGCCAATACCAAATAGCAGAAAAATATTGCAACCTATGCCTATAAAGTATTTTGCAGCACTATCTACAAATAGCAATGAGGTGCACACACAGGAAAAAAGGAACAGGGAAACACAGAAACTCACTTTTAGTTCAAGCTTTTGACGTTTACTTGCAGCATTAGAAATTATGACAGGGGCTTCTTCAACAACTACAGGATTATCCTTTGTACCTCCAGTTCCAGTATGATCCAACACACTTGCCTAAAATTCAAAAATACATTATTTAGGGAAATAATTTTAAACTAAAATCACTATTCTAAACACAATAACATGATCAAAAAAAGAAAAATTTGAATAGAGATGATCCATCAATTTAGAAAATACAAAACTAAAGGAAAATGAATAAGATGTAGGAACATTGACCTCAGCATCATCATCTTTTCTGCAACTGAGAGGGGATTTTCCAAGACGCTGAGATAGTCCATGTCGAGTCCTAGAAGCTACACTATCAGGACTAGAAGTTTGTGATGCATAGTTTTTCCTCTTTCTCTTCCTTCTACATGAATCTACAGCTGAATCTGCACCTAAAAATATTCATAAGAGTATGAACAAGACAAACAAAGTTAACTCAATGCTGAAACAAAGGTACAGATCACTTCATGTACCTTGAACTGATGAGTTATTGGAAGGAATAATTTCTGTTGGCTGAGAAACAACACAATTGTCACTACCAAAAACATTGTATGCACTATCTGAATTAACTTTTTCAGTCATAGAAACTTCTTCATCATTAATTTTAGTAGCAATAGCCATTGTGGGATCCATATCTTCCACATTAACTGCAGTAGCAGCAACCAATGTGGTATCAAAAACATCTTCCACAATGGTATGAGTTGAACCAGAAGGCATTGGGGCTTCATATTCATGAGCTATTGCATCATTGTCTTCCTCACAAACCTTGGCTGGAGAAGGGATTCCGGCAGCAGAATTCTCAGGCAGTGGATCATCATCAACTGCATGACCATGACGCTTTTTCATGTATGGGAACATTGAGAAGACAAGTTTGCCAGGGCTCCTGAAACCATGTGTTGTGTGATGTTCTTAGAAAATGCCACACAAAGCTTCATTGTCCTATCATGTCAAATTAATAGTGCCATATGAATCATGTAAAGTTCAATATAGAGGCTGGGTAACAAAAATTGCATATTGTGCATATTAAAATAGTAATAAACTAAACCAGTAATTTCTTCACAAATATTAAATGAAATACTCATGAACATACTGAACAAGGCACCTACTTGTTCATCAAAGAATTTACAATCAGTATACAGAGAATCCCTAAAAGAAGCACAAGCATCAATCGGTAATAAAGATTCAGCATAACAAGTTTCCTCAATAGATTTGACCTACACTAAATATATTATAGTCGTTCAGTCAGTAATCTCAAGAGAATAAAACAAACATCGCAACACTCATAAAACCTCAAACCAAGACTTACCAGATGCTTTCCAAACTAATCAGCAGAGACACAATCATATGAAGCATATTTTCTGATCATTGAACCTCTCTAACACAGAATTCTTGGCAAATTTGGGGGAATCTGGTGACAGTCCGAAGTTTAGAAAGTCTAGATAGTAAGTCTACAAGAAATTACAAAGTGGTCAGTAAATATATTATATATAGATGACAAAAGGAATTGATAGGAAAACAAGCAATGGAAAAAAGACATACCGTAAAGAAGTATATGCAGCTACCAATTGTCCTTCTTTGCTTTTTTCTGTATAATGATATTGAAGCAAACAACCATTCAAATACAAACTTGGACCAGTCCCAATCTTTCACAGTCGAAACATCAATCAAAGCACCTAGATACTTGGGGCTAGGAAGAGTACTTGAGTTTGGGCATAGGAAAGTTGACAATGTAACAACCATGAAGTATCGGAAGATGTCATCATCAGACAAAGTGTTGCCTACCAACTTCTTGCCAAAGGTCTTGATGAGGGGCAAAGAAGTCTCATTGATTTCTTTAAGAAAATTGGCCTTTGCAGACTCATCTTTCTACTGCCTGATGTCTTCACCACCAATTGGAATCCCTAAGAATAAGTGAACTGATTTTGCAGAAAAAGGGATTACTTTGCCTCCAACAAGTATATCACAACAGTTGACATCGACTTGATCTGCAATCCATTGGACAAAGTTTCTAGGCACTGAACATCCATCATACTCAAGCAAGATCCCAAATCCATGATCCCCGATGATCTTTTTCTTACGCTCATCCAATTCTCTTATTTTCTCTCCAAAATACTTGTTATTGCACCTACTTCCTGCTTTAGCAGATGAACTCTCACCAGCAGTTGATTTTCCTTTACCGGTGCCTTTAACATCTCTAAGATTCTGAAAAACCAATGAAAAACTAAGTTTCCAGTTATGAAACTAATCATCAGTTCACTAAACATGGTGTCAAAAAAGCACATGCTACTGAATTTACCTTTCCAGCACGCTTTTGAACTTCAGAACATCGTGATTTCCCTTTCTTCTCAATAGACTTAACAAACTGAAAAAACAACATCAATAGTTAGTTCATAAAAAACATAGTGGCATGGACTGATTCTAGTAACTTAACTACTGGAGAATAAGAATAGAAAAGGTTGATATGTGCAAATGAGAGACAGACTGATGTCCTACTCCTATAACTATGACATAGTGAAGATAATAGTCCAAAGAGATACAGAAATATGCATAGTTTAGTCATAAAAGTTTCAGAACATACTCCAGAAAACACTCCTTTCAGATGCTTGAAAGCCTGGACTGCTACAGCAGGATCAATATCATCATCTGAGGAGTTTGGATCCTAAAAATAAAACAAGATATATCATATTATATACACAGGTGCATAAACAAACAAAATCAAGTAAACTTATTACCTCGCCAATATTCAGTGAAGCAGAGTTGTTGTCATCTTCAGAGTTCGTATAAAACTCATCATCACTCTCACCATTTACAGATTGAGCATCAGAACCCAACTCATCATCATCCATGGCTATATAACAAAAAATAATAAAGTTTAATCAACTAGTGTTTTCTAAAAAATATGCATGTCTATCATTCAGTAACTCACAGGGGCTATCAATGTACTAAAAAAAGAAGCATACAATCCTACAACTACTGCTAGCTGAGATGTTCTCCAGAATACAGATACACAGTTCTGCTGCATATACAATAGCTAGAAAAGAACACAATTGTTTCAATCAAGCCACTTAATGGAAAAATCGGAGCTAATGTCACTCTTAAAAGATGCACTACAGAGCTCGAGAAAAAATTCAGTTAACCATTGTAATACTAAAGGAGCATAGTTGACTGAACCAGAATGTAGACTTTACATATTCACAAAAGGGTTAGTAAATGAAAGCTAGATAGCAGACAATCATGTGCTAAATTCAGAAAACTTGATACTACTCAGGGTATCGTAAAGTACTAGTAAGCTAGGTAGCAGACCATGCATATTCATACAAGCAACTTCAAAATGCAATATATTTAGCTTCCTGGAAGCCATAAATATTGTTGATCGAATAAGTGTACATCATAACAAACCGGAAAGAAGAGGTCAGCAAGATATCATGACGGCCATGAAAGCAAACTGAACATGAAAAAATATTCTACCTATGCAGCAAACACAAGATATCATGACAATGCTGCAAATAGTATTATATAGACTGACAGATGGAGGGGTGAGCATGTGTGCAGTTACATATTACTTTTACTGCATGCTTATATAGACTGTAGATCTGTCAAAAACAGATAGATAACCGGCCTGAAACAAAGTGACTACTGCTATCAATATAGCTAATCGGTGGATGCAGCTAACAAATAGCAGGTTCCTATTCCATGTTAAGCACTCGTTGTTTCAGACATCCCAGATAAGTATACAATCCTACGACTACTGCTATCAATGTACTAACAAATCACAGAGGCTATCAATGTACTCAAAAATAAGTAGCAGAGAAAATATTCAGTACTTTGCAGGTTTTGGTTATTGGTGGTGGTGATGGAGGCTATCAAGCACGAGAAAATATTCAGTTAACCATAGTGAAAAAAAAAGAACAAAGAGGCATTCAATTTGAGATACTTTCAGATCATGAGAAGCAGGAGTTCAGTTAAGAACAGTTAACAGGAGAGTGGCCTTTTGTAATAAAGAAAGGCCCTCTGTCTAAAATTTAATTGTAAGCTGGACGCTTTCTCTTAGAAGACTAGCTAATAGATAGGTCTGAAACAGGAAGGGGGGCTGGTGAGAAACCTATAATGCAGTCATGTACACTCAACTCTGATTTATTATTATATTGTGCTCTGAATCAAGAAAGAGATTTCCTGGCACTTGCTGAACTAAACAAATACAGCAAACCAGTATGGAGGACTAGAGGACAACAAGGCGCAGCAACTTTTGGTATACAGTAACAAACACATAGGCATATGCAAACAGGCCATCTACTATGTTCATGCCCATCACTAACCTCAGCAGTAAGGCAAGAATCTGATATACACCATAGATAAACTAGGATACAGAAACACACTAGTTCAGATCTCTTGGAATTCCAATTCAATGCATTCATTTAAGAAAACAAGATCTGACGAAATGAAAAGAAAAAAAACAAAGCAAGAACAGAGATCATAAACTTGCTACCGTGAACTTAATGTTCCAAGCACTGACACGGAGCAAATGGGTAAATCAACTAGCTAGCACTGACATTCAGAGACAACTAAATCTACATACCCCTACCACGATCCCAGCCGCAAATTGAACCAGAACACAGCGCAAATCACCCCTCCTCCACCTCGCCTGTCCTGCTCCCCTCGAGCAGCAGCACTTCCGAAACCCACAACAAAACAGAAATGCTATACCAACAAAATCAAAGCGCAAATCAAGGGGCTAAATAAGCGCAAATCACCCATCCTCCACCTCGCCTAACATCATCCCCACCCCACCTTGCTTCCGCCCGGTCGCTCGTCGTCTGTAGCGGAAGCGACGACACAAGGCAAATCCACCGGCGAAACAACGCCCGTCCAGATGACGCAAAAGCATGCAGACTCATCCTACATGAACTCGAATCGAACCACATATACATCACAGATGCCATCAAATCGTAGATCTACTGAACCAAAAATTGAGTCCATCCAACAAAACAGAGCTCAATGCAGGGGAGAGCGTGCGGCGTAAGAATAACTATAGATTATTTGAAGCAAAGCATTCAACTCAGATTTTAAAGCCAAACTATAAATAGACAGCAGTGAAAAAGAACATGCATAGATTCTGGAAAACAGCATACCTTCTCCAAAATCCTACAGAGACAACCTAATGTTATTATCTGAATTAAGATTGTAACCTTGTGCTCAGGAATCAGGATGCTATATACTGTAAAATTGTTTCATTTGTTGTTCTCAAAAAAAGCAAGTGGACAGTAGCATCATTAGAACTCTGCAACTATATTGTTATGAACGACGTATAGGAATATGAAGTAAAGAATCAAGCCACAGAGGAGACACACGATTTAACGTGGAAAACCCCTCCGATGTGAAGGGGAAAAACCACGGGCACCAGCCAGCAACAATCTCACTATCTCAAGAGTTTTGGGTTACACGCCTATGGCGGCTTACAAGAGAATCAAGTCTCCACGAAACCCTAACAAGGGTGTATATACCGTACCGTACCGCGGGGGCTCCGCCCCCCGCACCCCCCGAGCACAGGGGCGACGGGCCTCCGCTTCGCTCCGTCAGAAGCCTGGCCTATATCCTGGAGTGAATTTGGAACAACTCCAACACTATATACTGTAAGATGTGCAAGCAGAGCTCAAGGGAAGATGATATGATTCATAGAACTTTGCAACTCTACTAGCATCATTAGAACTCTGCAACTATATATACAATTCATACTAAGAAAACAAGTATTTGCTATGCATTCAATTAAGAAAACAAGATCTGACGAAATGAGAAGAGAAAAAAAGCATGAACAGAGATCGAAAACTGGCTGCAGTGAACCTGAATCAAATGTTTAGGGACCTGAATCAGTAGCTAAGCTATAGCAGTATGCCCCAGAACCTGAATCAGATGTTCAGGGACCTTCCACTTCGAGCTACACTCGTGTAGTGCACCCAGAGTATATTCATCAGGGAGCAGCTGGGTAAGCACCATGCCTGATGCACCCACTGCAGACATTGAACAAGGATTAACCCAGCACCCCCATGCCACTGCTTGCCAAACGCGCGCCCCGCCGGCAAGCCCCACTTGGCCCACGCACTCGCTGTGCCTGCCGTCCGAGCAAGGAACCATGGCCGCAAATGAACATCTGCCTGCCTGCGAACAGAGCCGATGCACCACGCACCCCAGCAACCGCCCTTGCTGCAACCAAATCCACAGCCACAACCCAAAATCCCCCAAATCCAACGCAAATCCCACGTCTACGTCCAAAAATTCCTCACCCAAATCTCCATCCATCAGGCAACAGATGAGGCAAACTTCATATCAAGGGAGAAAAGCGACGAACGCAGGTACCTCCAGAGCTCTAGCAATGACAGACGAGGAGCGAGCAACCAATTCGGTGAGGGGGAGGCCACGCATAGAGACGGGGTGGGGCAGGGCAGCGAGGTCGCCTCTCGAATCACCACGATGCTGACAGAAATTAGGGGAGCAAGCGCCGAACACACAAGTACCTCGTGAGCTCTGGCAAAGGCAGACGACACCGAGCAACCGAATTGGTGAGGAGGAGGTGACGCGCAGAGATGGGGCGCGGCGGAGCGGCGAAGTCGCCTCTCCAATCGCCTCTCTAGGCAGGAGACCGTCGGAGGGGAGAAGACGGTGGGGAAATGAGACGGTTATAAACGGACAGCCGTGATTCCTGATTTGAAACAGTAACGGTTAGAGTGGGCCCGGCAAATTAGCGTTTCAAGGCAAATGGGCGCGACCAGACGTCGATTGTTCATCCAATGGACACAAAATTCGTGTGCCAACAAACAAAAAAAACGCATGTGTGGAGTATAGCATTTCTGTTTACTTTTTTTTGTCTTAAAATCAAATGTTATCTTATTTTTATAAATTTTTTTATAGAAAAATACACCAACATCTATGGCTAGTGATAATAAATATTGAATATGCGTCCCTAACCCTCACGTCCCCTACAAAATTAATGATGAAGCCAACACAAAACATACAATCTCATGTGCAAAAACAAAAACTTCAAGACGGCTGCACGGGGAAATAAGCACAAATGGAGAACTAGCTCCATGCTGACACGCGCATACATACAGGTCCAGTCTTCTCAAGCTTACAGACGACCACTTGTTGAAGTTGATGATCGCTTGTTGGGGGTCGCCCGAGTTACGCCAATGTGGGTTGTCAGCGCCCAGAGCACGGTGATGAACTCTCCTCCTTGCACCTGGACCTGCTCATGCCCTTCACGCGCTCCTCCTCGTTCGACGGCGCCACGAAGACGATGAGCTCCGTCCACACGTCGGCCTAACACCTTCCACACTGTTTCATGGCGGTTACCTTCCTCCCTTAGAAAGTCGCGTGCTAGCTTTGCTCCGTTCAGAACGACCTTGCTCTCGTCATCACTCTGGCCTGCTTCTGCTGCTTTGTCTTGGCCTGGCGTTTCCACATGGATTTCTCCTGCTCTTTCCATGATCCTCTGGACCTTCGTACTCTAGGACGAGAGGAAGTACGCCGGACACCCAATCATGCTCTTCAGCTCCGCCTTCATGTCCTCAAACACAGTCTCCGCCTTCTCCTTGTTGTCCGGCAGCAGCTCCGGATGGAACGCCACCAAGTAAGCGCAGTACTTGGACAGCCTAGTTGCCACCCTGCTGAGAGCTACTTCGTCTTTACTCTGAGGGGCATGTTGGGGTTTAGTCCCACATCGTGTAGCGATGGTGGGGGAGCACAACATATAAGGCGGGAGAACCCTCACCTATAAGGTTAGTCTTTTGGGTTGAGTAAGGCTCAAAGACCTTATATGTTGTCAGCTCCAGTGGACCTGAGACCTGTGGGAGCGCAGGCTCGTGGTAACGAGCCGGGCCGGCTGTAAGCCAGCTCCAAGATCGAGAACTCGGTGGTCACCACCGGTTCCAACAATTGGTAACGAGCTGGGCCGGCTGTAAGCCAGCTCCAAGATCGAGAACTCGGTGGTCACCGCCGGTTCCAACAATTGGTATCATGAGTCCATGGTCAGAAAAGCTAAACCCAATAAAAAATCTCGAGCGTCACACATATGGCGGGGGCACCCCGATGTGTGACTAAGGGGGAGATTGTTGGGGTTTAGTCCTAGCTCCAAGATCGAGAACTCGGTGGTCACTACTGGTTCCAACAATTGATAACGAGCTGGGCCGGCTGTAAGCCAGCTCCAAGATCGAGAACTCGGTGGTCACCACCGGTTCCAACAATTGGTATCATGAGCCCATGGTTAGAAAAGCTAAACCCAATAAAAAATCTCGAGCGTCACACATATGGCGGGGGCACCCCGATGTGTGACTAAGGGGGAGATTGTTGGGGTTTAGTCCCACATCGTGTAGCGATGGTGGGGGAGCACAACATATAAGGCGGAAGAAGCCCCTACTTATGAGGCTAGTCTTTTGGGTTGAGTAAGGCTCAAAGGCCTTATATGTTGTCAGCTCCGGTGGACCTGAGACCTATGGGAGCGCATGCTCATGGTAATGAACCGGGCCGGCTGTAAGCCAGCTCCAAGATCGAGAACTCGGTGGTCACCACCGGTTCCAACAATTGGTATCGGAGCCGGTACCCGAGGTCAGAAAAAGCTAAACTAGATAAAAAAATCTCGAGCGTCACATATGGCGGGGGCACCCTGATGTGTGACTAAGGGGGAGATTGTTGGGGTTTAGTCCTACATCATGTAGCGATGGTGGGGGAGCACAATATATAAGGCGGGAGAACCCTCACCTATAAGGCTAGTCTTTTGGGTTAAGTAAGGCTCAAAGGCCTTATATGTTGTCAGCTCCGATGGACCTGAGACATGTGGGAGCGCAAGCTCGTGGTAACGAGCCGGGCCGGCTATAAGCCAGCTCCAAGATCGAGAACTCAGTGGTCACCACCGGTTCCAACAATTGGTAACGAGCCGGGCCGGCTATAAGCCAGCTCCAAGATCGAGAACTCGGTGGTCACTGTTAGAATAGATGTCGATTATCTATTGTAAACGAGTTGTACTCGTGTTCAGGATAGAAGTCACGGTTGGTTAAAATTGGAAATAGACTTGGTTAGAGATATATTCTAGAAATAGGGAGTTTGTAATTGAATCCAAGTCTATCGCTAGGAACGTAAAACGCACGGCAATCCCCTGCGTAGTCCTGGCACCATGTACCTGTGCTTTGCTATATATAACAGGCAACCGTGGTGAGCCAAGATAGGTAGCCACGTTCTCATCAAGTTTTACATGGTAATCAGAGCCTCTCTTCCACAAAACATCCAATCGCCGACTTCCTAGAAGATCGACGAGAGCCCTGTCGCGACCAAGGACAGAAGCACGCGTCCTGAACCTGTTTCGACCAGGGCCACGACGCAACAACGCTCATGGCTTCGTCAAGCATGACGACATCCTCGTCTCTCGGTACTGTCTCCGAGAAGCTGACGAGGGATAACTATCTCCTCTGGAAGGCGCAGTTTCTTCCTAGCGTTAGAGGAGCAGAGCTCATGGGGTTCCTAGACGGAACCACCACCAAGCCATCCAAGACCCTGGAGGTCAAAAAAGAAGGCGGCAAGAAGGAGGTGATCCATAACTCGGAGTATAGCTCCTGGATGGTGAAAGATCAGCAGGTTCTGAGCTACCTGCTGAATTCCCTCTCCAAAGAAGCGCTCGCGCCGGTGGCTACGGCGACCATGGCAGCAGAAGCATGGGGAACACTAGAGAGGATGTTCGCTACACACTCCAAGGCGCGGATCGCGAATCTGCACATTCTTTTATCTACAACAAAAAAAGGGGAACATGTCTACATCCACATATTTTACCAAGATGTGCTCGTTTAGAGATGAACTTGCTGCTGTTGGAAAAATCGTTGATGAAGACGAGATGGTTCACTTCGTTCTCAACGGCCTCGACTATGAGTACAACTCCTTCGTCACCTCCATGATGGGTCGTGTGGGATCTCTATCCTTGAGCGACCTCTACTCTCAGCTCCTGACTTTTGATCAAAGGATGGCGATGTATCAAGAGGGCGGCCAAATTCAGTCTTCTGCTAATGTGGCAAGTAGAGGACGTGGCCGCAACAATTATGGACGCGGGCGTGGTGGCAACCGCGGACGTGGTCGTGGCAACAATGAACAGGGAGGTCATACCAACTTCAACCCCAATCGTTCCAACAAGACTAATCAAGGTAGGCGCACTGAAAAGCCTGTGTGCCAAATCTGTAAGAAGGAAGGGCACATGGCCAATCGGTGTTGGTATAGATATGAAGAAGACGAGGAGTATCAGAAGGAAGCTGGCGTAGCTTATGGGGGCTATGGTGTTGACACCAACTGGTACGTTGATAGCGGCACCTCTGATCACCTCACAAGTGAACTAGAGAAGATGCACATCCATGACAAGTACTCTGGAAAAGATCAAGTCCACACCGCAAACGGGACAGGTATGAAAATTAGCAACATTGGTCATACAACTTTATATAACCCCAGTGGTAACATTCATCTGTGAAATATCCTCCATGTTCCTAATGCTAGCAAAAACCTTGTTTCTGTTCATAAGTTAGCTCGAGATAATAATGCTTTCGTTGAATTTCATCCCGATTTCTTTTGCATCAAGGATCAGGCAACGAGGAAAATTATCCATCAAAGTAGATCTCGAGGAGGCCTCTATCCGTTAGATCTCTCTACTTCTTCAGGTGGCATCACAAAGCAAGCATGGGCAGCTCACAAACCCACAGTCTTCCGATGGCATAGTAGATTCGGTCATCCCTCACATTCCATTGTCCAGAAAATTCTTAGTTTGAATAAGCTTCCTAGCATTAGTGATAACTCAGAGTCTATTTGTAATTCGTGTCAGATGGCCAAGAGTCATCAGTTACCTTATTCCATGTCACATTCTATTTCTGAGTCACCGCTTGATTTGATCTATTCTGATGTCTGGGGCCTGCACCAACTTCTGCTGGGAGATATAATTATTATGTGAGCTGTATTGATGATTTCAGTAGATATACATGGATTTACCTCTTGAAACACAAATCCGATGTTTTTAGTGCCTTCCAAAATTTCCAACAACTTGTCGAGCGCAAACACAATAAGAAGATCAAGGCTATGCAATCGGATTGGGGTGGCGAGTATGAGAAATTAAATTCCTTCTTCCAGCGTGTTGGTATTAGCCATCGTGTCTCTTGTCCTCATGCTCATCAGCAGAATGGAGCTGCTGAAAGAAAACATCGTCACATTGTTGAAGTAGGCTTGGCCCTTCTAGCGCATGCATCCATGCCTCTTAAATATTGGGATCATGCCTTCCTTACTGCCACATACCTTATTAATCTTCTCCCTAGCAAAGTCATAAATTATGAGACACCAGTAGCTCGTCTTCTTCAAGAAAAACCCGACTACTCCTCTCTAAGAGTTTTTGGTTGTGCCGTTTGGCCTAATCTGCGCCCGTATAATGCAAGGAAATTAGCCTTCCGATCTGTTCGTTGTGCCTTCCTAGGCTATAGTGCGATGCACAAGGGTTTTAAATGCTTGGATATCTCAACAGGTCGTATTTACATATCTCGAGATGTCACTTTTGATGAAGTTTTTCCTTTTGCCCATCTACATCCCAATGCCGGTGCTCAGCTTAAACAGGAAATTTTTCTTTTGCCGCCTCACTTGCTCAACCCTGGGGATATAAGTTGTGTTACTAATGCTGCTAATGATGTCCCTGGTGAGTTATCTGATGATTTTCAGGAACATCCAGACGATTCAGCTCAAAACAATGAAGAAAACGGCGCTACAAGCGGTGTACACAGCGACCCAGGGTCTCTTACTGCGTCGCCCGCAACAAATCTCGGCGCCACGTTCAAAACTGATTCACCGGACGTTGTTGGTGCTGATCTCGCGACGGATTCCCCTGCATCTGGCCCTGACAGGCCGACCCAGGAGTCCGCGCCGACGCCACCGCGCGTGACGCGTGGAGGGGACCAAACTGTGACAGGCGCACGGACAACGGCTGCTCCACCCACTACTACAGACCAATCATCGTCAGATCAAGTTGTTTCTATTTCACCTGTTTCACCACGTCGCACCAGATCACAACATGGGATTGTGAAGCCCAAGAAGTTTACTGATGGAACAGTTCGGTGGATGAATTTTTGTTCAACTGGTGAACCAAAGGATTTACAAGAAGCTCTTACTGATCCTAAGTGGCAAAAGGCCATGCAAGAAGAGTACTCGGCACTAACGAGGAACAAAACATGGCACTTAGTTGAAGCAAGGAAAGGAATCAATGTGATTGATTGCAAATGGGTTTATAAAGTTAAAAGGGAGGCAGATGGCACAGTTGATAGATACAAAGCTCGGTTGGTAGCTAAAGGGTTTAGACAGCGCTATGGCATTGATTATGAGGACACTTTTAGTCCGGTTGTGAAGATTGCAACAGTTCGATTGGTACTATCTATTGCTGTCTCCAGAAATTGGTGCTTGCGGCAACTGGATGTTCAGAACGCATTTTTACATGGTGTTGTGGAAGAGAAGGTATATATGAGACAACCGCCTGGTTTTGAGGATTCAAAAGATCCACATCTGGTATGTCGTCTTGACAAGGCTATATATGGCTTGAAGCAAGCTCCGAGAGCCTGGTATGCGAGGTTAAGTGTTAAGCTTATTAGTCTCGGTTTTCAAGCTTCAAAATCAGACACTTCCTTATTTATTTATCAGAAATTGGGAGTAACTATTTATATGTTTATTTATGTGGATGACATCATTGTTACTAGTTCTTCAGAACAGGCGGTTACAGCACTTCTTTCAGATTTAAGAGAAGTTTTTGCTCTCAAGGACCTTGGTGATTTACACTACTTCCTGGGTATAGAAGTTAAGCGTGATTCTCACGGTTTGCAGCTGACTCAAGAAAAATACGCAAAGGAGATTTTGGCTCGTTGTGGAATGACAGCATGCAAGCCCTCTCCCACGCCATTGTCAACTTCTGAGAAGCTCTCATGTTATGATGGAAAGTTGCTAGGCGCTGGAGATGCTACCCGATATAGAAGTATTGTGGGGGCATTGCAGTATCTAACTCTCACTAGACCGGATTTGGCATTTGCAGTTAATAAAGTGTGTCAATTTCTGCATGCTCCAACCAGTGTTCATTGGACTGCTGTAAAGCGGATACTTAGGTATGTTAAGCACACTATTGACACAGGACTTCAGTTTGAGCGATCAAGACACATGGTGTTAAGTGTCTTTTCCGATGCAGATTGGGCAGGCAGTGTGGATGATAGAAGATCGACTGGTGGATTTGCAATCTTTATTGGACCGAATCTTATCTCCTGGAGTGCTAGGAAGCAAGCAACTGTCTCAAGATCAAGTACTGAAGCTGAGTATAAATCTATGGCAAATGCTACGGCTGAGCTCATTTGGTTAGAGTCGTTGTTAAAAGAATTAGGTGTCAGATTACAGCAGACCTCTATTTTGTGGTGTGATAATTTGGGAGCTACATATCTATCTGCAAATCCGGTGTTTCATGCGAGGGCAAAACATATTGAGATTTTCATTTTGTAAGAGAACGAGTGACAAGAAAACAGCTGCAGGTAAGACTCATCTCAACAAAGGATCAAGTCGCCGACGGCTTCACGAAGGCCTTGCCAAGCGCAAAATTTAATCAGTTCAAAGGCAATCTCAACTTAAAGTATAAAGGAAGTTTCGATTGAGGGCGGCTGTTAGAATAGATGTCGGTTATCTATTGTAAACGAGTTGTACTCGTGTTCAGGATAGAAGTCACGGTTGGTTAAAATTGGAAATAGACTTGGTTAGAGATATATTCTAGAAATAGGGAGTTTGTAATTGAATCCAAGTCTATCGCTAGGAACGTAAAACGCACGGCAATCCCCTGCGTAGTCCTGGCGCCATGTACCTGTGCTTTGCTATATATAACAGGCAACCGTGGTGAGCCCTGCGTAGTCCTGGCGCCATGTACCTGTGCTTTGCTATATATAACAGGCAACCGTGGTGAGCCAAGATAGGTAGCCACGTTCTCATCAAGTTTTACAGTCACCACCGGTTCCAACAGGGCACACTTCACCTCCAAGATGCTGGTGGCGATGTGAGATGTCAGGATGACCTCGGCGACGCTGTCGCTGCCACAAGCCCATGCGAGCTGCGTGGAGAGATGGTGCCTTTCCAACACGGACTTGCCATTGGTGAGACGGGTGCCATCACGATCATGCCTCGCAAGGCAATCTATGATGGATCGTTTCAAGCTGTTAGGCGCTGGCTCTGATCTTCAGCCTGTTCGCTTGGTCGTATTGGCTTATAAGCCATGGCTTATCAGTCAACGAACAGTATTTTTCTCTCACACCAAACCAAGCCAACAGTACTTTCAGCCATGGCTTATAAGCCAAACCAGCCCAAATGAACAGGGCGAAGGTTCAGCACGGAGAATTGCTTTAGCCTAAGGTCGCCATGGCTCATCTTGCTACGCAGCCACTGGAGGCGGCGGAAGGCTCCGCCGAAGGTGGGGCTTTCACGCTAATGGCGTTTGGCGGTGTAGTCGCATAGCACTGAGACTATGAACCAGTTGGAGAGGAGGAAAACAAGGAACTCCCATATCTCCTCGTAGAAGAAGATGATGAAGAGAAACAAGGTGATAGCAAGGTCTACCAGGGAGAAGAAGGATGGAGCAGATCTATTGGCAGCTCTGGCTACAAGGCACAAGACTAATTTTGGAACTCCTGACCGTAGCGTGTGTAGTTGTCTCTACCGAGGCTTTTGAACGCATAGCCGGCGTCGCCGTTGCCACAGAGGACAATGGACATGAGGCATAGGACGGTGACGACGACGGGCAGGAGGAGGTAGTTTGCCACGAGGAAGAAGGGGCTCGCGAAGATGACGGGGATGACGGAGTGGTAGTACTCACTGAGGAAGTTCACCTCGTCGTTCATCACCTGGAACAGCGCCTCTGCCGCGTTGCCCTCGCTGCCGCCGTTGTTGTTGTACAGGTCGTTCAAGATGAGGCTCCGGGAGTCGCGGGCTTCCGCGTCGGTCATCGCTGGCAGGTGCTCGAACCGCCGGTGCAGCAACTTGCAGAGAGCAAAGGAGAGACAGAGCCTCTTGAGGCGTTGGTTCTTGTCGTAGTGGTCGAAGAGCTGGTCGGACTCGGCGAGCTCCCAGACTTTACTGACGGTGACGATGCTGTCGTTGGAGGTGACGTCGTTGAACTCGTAGCCATCTGCGGTAGCCTTCTTCACCAGCTTCTTCTCTCCCATGACGATGTAGTTGCACCTCCTGAGCAGCTCGTTTCCAATTATTCCACCCTGCTGTTCGCCATGCTCCACGTCGACATAGTCACCTGCAGGTGCAGGCACTACTGGAAATCGGCACTTTGCCGAGTGCCCGAAGCTTTGCCGAGTGTTTTTTTCGGCACTCGGCAAAGATGGCTTTGCCGAGTATTTTTTTCGGCACTCGGCAAAGATATATTTTGCCGAGTGCTATTTTTCGTCACTCGGCAAAAATGCGTCTTTGCCAAGTGTCTTTTTTCTGGCACTCGGCAAAGATGTATTTTGCCGAGTGCCATTTTTTGGCACTCGGCAAAAATGTATAACTTCTCAAGATCTACAAAGTTTATTTTGGTCATTTCTTCATTTAACAAAGCGACAATAACGTTATTCATAAAATCTACATCTCTCTCATGTCTCTCATATTAGTTTCATAAAAGTAGAAGAGAGATATATAAGATTTGTGAACAATGTTACTACCACTATGTCGGATGAACAAATGACCAAAATAAACTTTGTAGATCTTGAGATGTTATGAAATTTTGTAGTTGGCAACATTTTGATTTGAAATTATCTTGTCATGCAAAAACGACGTTTGAATTTGAAAATTTTAAATTTTGAATTTTTCAAAAGACCTCGGATGGAAAAACTTTCTAAATGAAAATTGTAGATCTCCAAAAGTTATGAAACTATGTAGTTGACAACTTTTTGATTTGAAATCATCTTATCATGCAAAACTACGTTTGAATCTCTCAAATTTGAAATTCGAATTTTTCAAACGACCTCGGATGGAAAAACTTACTAAATGAAAATTGTAGATCTCGAAAAGTTATGACACTTTGTAGTTGACCACTTTTTGATTTGAATTCGTTTATGGCCTCAAACAAGCAATTTACTCTCGGTTTAGTATAATATATGAGGATAGATAACGGAATCTAGACACAAGTGACAGTGTAGTGTAGTGGTAGAGCAGTAGATATGCGAGGGAGAGGTTGTGAGTTCGAATCCCGCCGGCCGCGTTAGCCGCGAATTTTGCACAAAAAATGCAGCGACTTCGATGGCCGGTGGCGCTGGACGGACGGGTGGCGGCCTCCCTCGAAAAAAAAATTGCTATTATTTTTGGGTTTTTCGCATTTTCATTTTGCCGAGTGTAAATCTTTGCCGAGTGCTTTTCTGGTACTCGGCAAAGGCTTTGCTGAGTGTCCGACAAAAAGCACTCGGCAAAGGGTTCTTTGCCGATTAATTTTTTGCCGAGTGCGGCACTCGGCAAAGCCTTTACCGAGTGTATTTCGGGCTTTGCCGAGTGCCACAGGCACTCGGCAAAGTGCCAGTTTCCAGTAGTGAGGGTGGTGCTGCTGGCGCTCGTCCCCATGGTCTTCGACGTCTAGCATCTGAGCCATGTAGGAGGTGAGCACGGAGGCGTTCTTGCCATGGGCGTATGAGCGCTTGCCGACCTCGGTGAAGGCGATCCGCTGCGCCACTTTGGTGGCGCAGAGGATCCAGAGGATGCCGAACACCGCCTTCCGTCCAGCGCTCTTGATGTTGAAGAATACGAGGTTTCCCAGCCAGAAGACGTGGCCGGCGCGCTGGATGGTGCTGGAGTAGCCGCGCATGCGGATCTCGTCCACCTTCTTGCGGAGGAGCTCCACCAGGAGCATCCACACCAGGATCAGCCCGGCCGTCAGGGAGAGGTCAGCAGCACCGGCAGTGGAGGAGGTCGAGCTGGAGCTGGTGCTCGTGGTGGACCTCGCGTTCTTGGCCTCCGAGAAGAGGTAGGACATGACGGAGAGGAAGAGGGAGAGCGCCGAGGAGAGGAAGAGCCGGACCTTGGGGTCCAGGATAGCGCTCACGTCGGAGATGCCGCTGAAGAGGTTGAGGTTGAAGAAGAGTCCGGGGAGCAGGAACATGATGACGGAGGTGGACACGATGGTTGGCTCATTGCTCTGGTCGGTGTAGGATGCTGTGAGGTTTATGATGTACGAGTTGATATGTTGAGGGCATAATGTTGTCACGTTAAGGTAGACGCTATGGTTAAAAACTGTCATTGCTAGCTGTAGGCTGTCACAACTACAGGCTTCAGTGTACGTAATCTAGCAGGTTTAGTCGTTGGCCCCTAGACATTGGCCACATTGCATGCTATATAAGGCTGTCTCCAACAGCGCAAACCCAAACATCAAACTCATTCTATGCATTGAGTCCGGCACAGTAAAAAGGTCACCCATCCAAATCTTTCCTTCTCCAATAGCCAACCCAAAGGGTCCCTGCTTGCGTCGCCGCCGCCGCCCTGCTCTGCAGCTCCGCCCATCTCTGCTCCACCTCCATTCTCCTCTCTCTCCCCATCTCTGCTCTGCTCCACACCGCCGCCGCCGCCCTGCTCTGCAGCTCTGCCTGAGGCCGAGCGCCGCGCTCGCCTCTGCCTGATGCAGCCGCGAGCAAGAGAGAGAAAAAAAGGGAAAGGCGAGCAAGAAAGAGAAGGCAGGCGAACCAAACCCCAAGGAGGCCAAGACACGGGCAGCAGCAGGCTCAAGCTCCGACTCGCCGTCGTCCTCGCCCTCCCGCCCCCGCCCGCGGGGGCCGTCGCCAGAGCCGTCCAGCTCCGACTCCGGCGCCGACGGTGGCGCTGTTGGCTCCTCGGCCTCCGACCGGCGCCAGCGCAAGCTCAAGCTCGTAGTCAAGCTCTCCCAGCTGTATGGGTGAAAATGGTACGGATATTTTCCGACCGTATTCGAGACCGAATTCGTTTAGAGGGGTTTAAATCTATCCGTATCCGAGTCCGGATATTCAACATCCGATATCATATCCGTATCCAAATACTCAAATCACATATTTATGATGTCGATATCCAATCGTATCCTATCCGGCATGGTTGACACTATCCGTATTCGAATCCGAATCCGGACAGAAATATGAAAACAAATGTAATATCAGTGATATCCGTTCGTATCCGATCCGTTTTCATCCCTACCCAGCTGCCCCCGGACCAGCACCACCGTCGGACCCCACCTCCCCCGCCGTACTCTGACGGCTCCGATGGGGCAGAGGACCTAGCCGGGGACGGAAGCGGCGACGAGGAGCAGGTCAAGCCGCCCAAGAAGCACCGGATCGAGCCGCGCGCCGACAGATCTCGCCATCGCGATGTGGTCCGCGCGTGCTTCTTGCCGGTGATCCTCCTCGGAGCAAGAGCCGCGTCCGACGAGCTTCTCCTCCTGTCACCGACTTGGGTCGAGGAGAGAGAGATACGCATTTTTAAGTTTCCTTTCACCTCCGATGCAAATTGGGTCTTCCCTTTGCCTACTCTGTTGAAGGCCGTTTCTTTCGTATGAACTAGGTATTTTGGGTATAGGTCGCGTGATGCGTTGCCTGCTGGAGACCGTCTAAGGCAAGCTAGTTTGCCTTGCAAGCTTCATGCGTTCGCGGTCTGCTTGGTCGTCGACGGCGAACGGTATCGCGTGCATGCTAAGTTTTGGTTTGGTGTCCAGGATCATAAGCTAATAGCTAGTCTTCAAGTTCAAGCTCACGTTACTGAACTGGTCGACTGAGGAGAGAGTATAATCGATCTCTTGCTTTGTTGCCAAGTTTTAGTCTGATATAACTGATGTATATATCGAAAGTGCTTGGCATGATTGGCTTCTCGCATATATAGTTTATTTTTGCTGTGTGCTTTGCCTTTGGTATTTTATTAATTTCAAAATCTTTCTTTACCAAGATGCAAAGAGCAGCGCATGAGTATGAGAGAATACGTGAACTAGTGCATTTCTCTTGTCTTTGTCCTTTATTGACATTTATAATTTCTACTAGGTAGCGTTGCTACGGAACAACTAAACTTTTATACTAAAAACACACGGATCGTACGATAAGATAAAAATACTGTAAGACATTAAACTGGCATTTAATCCAAAAAGCAAAGTTCGTGAAATTAATGGTCACTAAGAGCACGGCACCATAGGCTCACAAACTCTACTATATAGACATTTCCGTGATACGGCTAAAATAATGTTTTATATCGGCAAGAAGTCTCTGATATTACAAACTAAATGAAGCAATCAAATATGTCAGACAAATATTGCTCAATCCACATATTTTGAACTTGTTTGACCAATGAAAATGCACAAAATGACTATTATATTAAACTAAATTCATGTCCATCATCTATTAAAAGTGTGTGTCACAAGCGTGTAAATAATTTCAATATTATTTAGTTCTCTAAATCTATGAGACACGACACGGTGTCCTTAGCAAATTCTTAAACTCGGCGACGTCTGGCTTCATCAACAGGTAGACGATTGCGTAGGCCTATAAACAAATTAGTATAGTTCCCGTGCTAACGTCACGGTTTTATTTCAGGCATGCACATAAAAATAACCAAACAACGATATTTTTTCCATACAGTTTAAGTTGCACGCAATTGTATATGATCATTTATGTAATCCGGAAAACACTCGTACAAAGGTACTCGCCGCCCAGCTTTTGGAAACTACATCATACAAAAGTACTATTTGTTGCTAATTGAGTCATTCATGCAACTATACTAATTGACTACAGTCTTGACCTCCTTGATTCTTACTTTCAATTTCCCCAATTTGAAGAAATAGCCCTTGAAACCTGCAGGGAAATATTTAAGTAGCTTCTTACGTTCAAGTTCCTCAATTTGCTGACAAGCCATTATTTGTATTCTCCTCCACTTACTTTTTTCTCACCATATTCAGTAGCATCTTGAAGTTAATGTGAACATATTCAAAGATATTTGAAAGAGAAATTTACCATAGAACAGAAATTACAAATCATGAATGCTTCAAGGCAATTACCTCAAAATTGTTTAAGCCAAGTGACACATCTTAATATTAGTCCTTAAGGCTGATCCTAAGTTCTTAGAAGTCCTTGAAAGGAAATATTTATAAAAAAGAACTACATCCTGATGAGAACAGCAGAAGCTTTTAGAATACAGGGGTGATCCTAGAATACCAGAGGTCATAGTTTTAAGCTATGCCAAAAATGCTAAACACCATATGAAGTAAAATATAAAGAGGCACACCTTCAGATTTGTGCAGCTATTTGCAACTGAAGTACTTGAGATTCAGGGGGGGAAAAGAGGCACACCTTTAGATTTGTGCAAACTGAATACAGGGATTCATCTGTGATAAATGTTCCACCAATGTTCATGTGCTGCAGGAATTAGCCCTTGAAACCTACAGAGAGGTTTGAGAAAACCACAATTTTTATGATGGCAATTAGCACCTTGGAAGTAGTAATTTGGATAGAATTGCTAGGCAACTTTTGTCTTGTACACGACAAAGAAAAAAGTTAAGAAAGTTATAATGGCAACTAACGCCTCAAAGGACACGCCTGAAAGCAATTGGCAAACTTGCATCATTCTGAATATTTTGTCGTTCTAAAAGCAACAACCTAATAGTCTATCTTATATAAATCATATAATCATAAAACATTTATGACGCCTCAGCCCAAATGCTAAAGTGGTCTGCAAAGAAATAATGAGTTCGGAAATCTAACAACGGATGGAAACCATAACTAAATCAGTTTATTAAATGGAGCATGGCATTCCAGTACACAAGCATCGACCACCTATAGCAAAAGCACTCAGCACCAGGTAGCTGACATTAATCCTAAATTTCCAGTCAACAATCCATCAAAAATAGACAATTGAACATATGACAAGCAAATGAAAAATGGCATGCTTACCTCATCGATGACATTATTTACAGAAATTTGAATAGCTCCACCAGTTGCTGCAGCAACACATTGCAAATCTTATTGACATGACCGGCGCAGAAAAATAGGCGTTTTAAAAAGTGCATATTCAAAAATCATCTCAGGCAGGCACTAGAAGTACCAATGAACTGTTGCTACTGCTACTACTGTTTCATTATAGTTTCATAGATCAATGAATGATTCAAAGACCAAATAAGTAAATGGGAATGAAGGGAAGGTAATTGGCGACTAACCTGGAACCAAGTAAACCACCGAATCAGGTTGCTTGCGCTCACTTTTATTTAAGAGTATTCAAATGAGAGGTCATAATAAATATGAGGTTAAACACATACATATAGCCAAGGACGTTGTGATCGAAGACATAAACTGCTGCATTCTTCAAGCACGACACCTCTATAATTAGAAGACCTTCGAAATCATTGGGCCAAACCAAAGTAGGCTGCGTCTCTGTTGACATAAATGGACAGCATTAGTAATCCTAACTAGAAAACTATGTGGCATAATGTACTGTACATGATCATGGATACTGAAAGCATGTCATTAGTGGCACACACTGAACAGCTTCATGATCATTTTTGAAATTTGGGTAAGAAAATTCATTACTTGATCTCAGAGAGGAAGATGGTATGGGCACCCAAAACATACAATGTTGACCGTGCCTGCATTCCCTTGACTAATTAGATGTTGTGAGAAATATATCACTGTAAATTACGGAAGAAGATAAAATTATAATCGAGGAGCATAATGACATTAACTGAGGTATGCACTACAGGCCTAAAGGTAGGTTCAATTGATGATCAAAGTCCCCACCTCCTCCTTGTCAATCTTGAAGTATCAAACAAATTTATACAACGTCTGGTCTTCCTTTTATTTATTGAACTGCATCCGAAACCCCATCAGCATCTTGCGTCATTCCTTCAGTTGTTCCTTAAATTAAGCATTCAAAATTTATATATAAGAACCTAATCTAAGCATATCAACAGAAATAGGCACTATGAGGCAAAAAAAAGCCTAACAATAACTGAGGTATTTTTTGTATCTTTTCATCTTAGGTCTGGTTGTGAATGGCTAATTGGAAAAAAAAACAAGAATTCCCAAGTGCACTGAATTGCTGGTTGCAGATATGATGAATCTTCACAGCACCCAAACTGGAGAATGCATGGATAGTCATGATAGCATACACTAAACCTGACAGTGCAGCTATCTAAAATTGATATAAATCGTCGCAGCAACCAAACTGGAGAATCGATGAATACCCATGATGGCATACACCAAACCTGACAATGCAGCTATATAAAATGATAATGTTGTAGCTATACATTTAATTGGAAAAAAAAGAAAGAGGTTTGAGCTGCAAGAACAAAGCATGATATTGAAAGTTACTGCTTACACAATCATGAAGCTATTGAACTCTCTTTGAAGATGATGCAAAGCTAGTAAGAAAAAATAGGAGCTTATACAGTGGCCGGTATGTAGATGGTTGTAAAAGTGTATGGAGATAACTTACCTTCCTAGTTCTTGCGACGTAGCAAATGCAGTAGTCATATGTTTTCACTAAAGCCTAATAATTGAAGTTCTCACTGTAGTTCCGACTGACATGCAAGGAAACAGTTAGATCCGTTTCAAATAAACTGAAAAATCCTCGGATTCACTAATGCCTAATAATCGAAGCTGTCACTGTAGTTCCTGCAGATCGATTTTTATTCACTAAATCAAACCAAAAGCTTTACACCTACTAATTTCCGCCCCTACAAATCCTGAGAGAGCAACATTACACCTACTAATTTCCACCACTACTATCCAGATCTGAGATTGAGAGAGAGCAGTAGTACCTCGCGTCCACAGGAAGGGCTCCAACAACGTGCGGCCATGAAACCCAAGATGCACCGGCGTCGTGGAGGCAGCTTCGCCCTGCTTGCTGGAGTGGATGTTGCAGGCTACCGGCGTCGCGGACTCGCAGAGAAGGTGGCCAGCGACGTGGACTCGCGTAGAGGCGGCCAGCGGTGCGGACGCATGGGAGGCGGCCAGCAGTGCGGAGACATAGGTGGCGGCGGCGGGGCGGGCGGCCTAGCGGTGGGGCGGACATCCGGGCCTGAGCAGCCAGCGGAGACGAGGCACGGCGACGGGCGCGGCAACAGGTGTTCGGCGGTGTTTGAGCAAGGGCAGGGCAAGGTGCCGGTGCAGGCGCGAGGGTGCGGCGGCGTGGGCTATCGCAGGAAGGCAGGCGCGGGTGAAGATGATTGCGCATCATGGGCGAGCGGCAGGCTACGGTGATTCCTTTTCATCCGGGACTACGGTGATTGCGAGATGACTGCCATGAAGGAAAGTTTCACGGTCCCAACTGGCGGTGCGGAAAGTTTCACGGGATGGCGTCAATTTCACGGGGTGGCGTCAGGATCACAAGGGAGGCACACGGACGAACCAAAACCAATGTCGCACCAAAAGATGTCCACGTTTTGTTCTTTTTAGTTGTAGAAGATTTCTTGCTTTTCCTCCTCCTCTCTAATATTTATATACTATAGCAAAAGTTCCCGTGCATTGCCACAGGAGAGACAAATAATTTTTAGTTACCTCATTTTGGTTCCTACCTAGTCTAGCAAAAAATAGATTTAATATTATTATGGTTACGTGTCCCACATGTGTGAACATCTTTGCTGAAAGGCCGAGAAAGATATGAGTTTTCTTAGCGCACAATACCCTTTGTTTTATTTATGTCTCACTTGGTTGAGCTCCCTCAAGTCGCCATGTGATACTAATATCAACCAAACAACCAAAATAAAATCAAACTGATTACACATCCTATTTGGATTTAAATGTGGCCCATTAAAAATATTTAGGACTTCTAAGTCTAAACGAAACAACCAGCATACGTGGCTTAGCAGCAACACATAGTGTTCCTACCTCAAACTCACCGGCTTGTTGGTTAGCTAGGTCATGAGGGACAGTAACCATATCACCAAACCGCTCATCTAAAGTATTGAGCCAGTAGAAGATTTTGGACTTAATTCGACCAGCAAAGTTGTTGATTGATATATCACAGGAGATGCCAAAGCGGTTGCTCACATATTGAAGGACTGGAACTCTTGCATGTGGAATGAACTGCATGTATCCAGTAACACCTGAATAAATAAAAGCAATAACACCAAGTGTAAATGAGAGAGTTTTATAATAGTTATTGAGATACACCAATAGTTATTGAGATACACCAACGATGGTTCGTATCATAGTGAATCAAGCAACAATGGAACAAAAATATCACTCTTTTGCGGTTTTGCCAGAAAATCTAGGATAGAACAAGTATATCATGATGGTTAAAGTTATTTCATGGATGCTGAATGTGCAATATACCATAAATATTTATCTATCTTGGGAGCAATATAACAAAGATTACCTCGGCTTAGTAAAGCTTTCCTAACTTCTCTCAAGGCACTCTGCTTCTTTTTCTTGTTTATAGGGAGGTTTGAATCATTCCAGAGCTGAACTGATAGAGCTAAGTCCCCTGATTTTGAGTAAAGATCTGATACAAAGGACCCAAAAGGTATCGAACATTTCCTGTCATTAAGATTACTGATGCATTGGTTAAGAATAGTACAAAGCGGGGGAAAAAATTTCTCAGCTTATTAACTCCATCATTTGCTGTTTGTCCAGCTCCATTCTAGAAATACAGACACCTACTACTGCAGCAGCTATCCCAGTACAGTAAGGGTAAGGATCGTACAGAGTTATAGCATGACAAAACAAACTGTTGCCTACTGCCATAGCTACTCGTATAATAGCAATGCCAACATAGGCTACAGTACTTGCAGCAGGAATATCATTGTTTGCCACATTTCATGCAATTAAACCTACCCTTTTTAGAATTACGAATTTGATAGGCCGTGTTTCCATATTAGTATTGTCCAAACTATTCAGATGAACATGATCTGAACTTCACTTGAACAATGCTTACCACATATAGATTTTACTCTTTACTGTGTCGACGAATAACACAACAGAGATTGAGATATTAACTTCCACATATATATTCTACTGTGAATAATTGAATTTCTTTCAATAATCTACCATGGAAATCCACTATACAACATGCACATGCAGGGAAAAACATTTATCTTCTATACTGCATGCAAGTATGCTCAAGCTACAGTGTCAAAAGTGACATCATTGCACCTTAACTATATCAGGGTTATAGGTGTGAGTGTAAACACAATCGAGAAGGTTTCAGTTGTAACAGAAAAAAATATAAGTTACCTGGCAAAGATGCAAGAGAATGGTACAATTTTCCAGCTCCTGAATTGTGGATAGTCACTTGCTTCTATCATCCTCTACTGGTTTGGTTAGTGCAAGGATGTCCTTGATACACTTGTTCAGCACAATATTTTCATGAACAGAATCAACCATGCTGAAATCCTGCGGCCGTCAAGTAACATGTATTTAACTAAAAACAAGGAACAGAAATTGATGTCGCTTGGACAAGAGAAGGTTATTGGAAGATATAACCAAATTGCAGGAGACAGCGTAAGAACAGAAAATGCGAGCCAGACAAAACGAAGACGAATCTAGAGGGAATCGGAGAGGATGTTACCGTTCTTCGTCATCTCGTTGAGGAAAGGCAGCAGGCGCCGGTACCCAAACGAGCGCGGGTCACGGACGAGCTTGGACCGCGCGAGCACCTGATCCAGCGGGGAACCAAGGCAGATATCAGATGCTGAAATCACAGAGAGGCAATGCATGCAGGCACCAGACGAATCGAGAAATGAGCACCCGACTTACCAGCTTGCGGTCAAGGTCGTCCGCGCCCGCCACCGCAGCCGACGCGGCCTCCGGAGGCGAGGCGTGCTCTCGATAGATCCAGGCTTCACGGGTGCGACGCACTCGGGGGAGGTGTCGAGGGAGCCGGCGACGGGCGGGACAACGCGGCGGAGGTGGAGGTCCTTACATAGATGGCGTCGACACCGCTGTGGAGGAGGAGCAGCAGGGAATCGCAGGGGAAGGCAGACCGAGGGAGCGACGGGTGCGGGATTGCAGGCGTGGCAGACGGATGAACCAAAACAAATATCGCATCAAAAAATATCCACGTTTTGTTTTTTTAGTTGTAGGAGATTATTTTTGTTTACCAAAAGACACACCATGCAATCAGTCTCCTTTAATTTGGAACTGCCTTATTTATGTTTTTTTACAACTGACCGAACTTCGAGCACTATGAAAATAAAAGCTCTGCATCCATCCTTAGTCCTTATACCATCACTATCGGAAACCGGCACTTTGCCGAGTGCTGGAAGCTTTGCCGAGTATATTTTATCGGGCACTCGGCAAAGACGGTTTTGCCGAGTGTTTTTTTCGGCACTCGGTAAAAATGGCTTTGCCGAGTGTTTTTTTTTTTTTTGTACTCGGCAAAGATGTATTTTGCCGAGTGCCATTTTTCGGCACTCGGCAAAATGCGTCTTTGCCGAGTGCCTTTTTTCTGGCACTCGGCAAAGATGTATTTTGCCGAGTGCCATTTTTTGGCACTCGGCAAAATATGTCTTTGCCGAGTGCCTTTTTTGGCACTCGGCAAAGAGGCATTTTGCCGAGTGCCATTTTTTTGGCACTCGGCAAAATGCCTCTTTGCCGAGTGCCTTTTTTTGGCACTCGGTAAAGAGGCATTTTGCCGTGTGCATTTTTTTTTTGGCCCTCGGCAAATTATTTTTTCAAAGCAATTTTTGAGGCCCGAAATGAATTCAAATGAAAAACTTTTCAACTACAAAGTTGCATAACTTCTCAAGATCTACAAAGTTTATTTTGGTCATTTCTTCATTTGATAAAACGACAATAATGTTGTTCATAAAATCTACATCTCTCTCATATGTCTCATATTAGTTTCATGAAAGTAGAAGAGGGATATATAAGATTTGTGAATAATGTTATTACCACTATGTCGGATGAACAAATGACCAAAATAAACTTTGTGGATCTTGAGAAGTTATGAAATTTTGTAGTTGGCAACATTTTGATTTGAAATCATCTTGTCATGCAAAAACGGCGTTTGAATTTGAAAATTTTAAAATTTTAAAATTTGAATTTTTCAAAAGACCTCGGATGGAAAAACTTCCTAAACAAAAATTGTAGATCTCCAAAAGTTATGAAACTATGTAGTTGACAACTTTTTGATTTGAAATTATCTTATCATGCAAAACTACGTTTGAATCTCTCAAATTTAAAATTCGAATTTTTCAAACGACCTCTGATGGAAAAACTTCTTAAATGAAAATTGTAGATCTCGAAAAGTTATGAAACTTTATAGTTGACCACTTTTTTATTTGAATTCGTTTAGGGCCTCAAACAAGCAATTTACTCTCGGTTTTGTATAATATATGAGGATAGATAACGGAATTTAGACACAAGTGACAGTGTAGTGCAGTGGTAGAGCAGCAGGCACGGGAGGGAGAGGTCGTAAGTTCGACTCCCATCGGCCGCGTTAGCCGCGAATTTTGCGCAAAAAATGCAGCAACTTCGATGGCCGGTGGCGCTGGACAGACGGGCGCTGGCCGGTGGCGGCCTTCCCCGAAAAAAAAATTTTGCTATTATTTTTGGGTTTTTTGCATTTTCATTTTGCCGAGTGTAAATCTTTGCCGAGTGCTTTTCCGGCACTCGGCAAAGGCTTTGCCGAGTGCCCGACAAAAAGCACTCGACAAAGGCTTCTTTGCCGATTAATTCTTTGCCGAGTGCCCTTTGCCGAGTGTGGGCTTTGCCGAGTGCTGTAGACACTCGACAAAGTGCCGGTTTCCAGTAGTGCATCTAATACATATGATCACGTGCTCAGCAAGTGTGGCAGAGCCGCCCAAGTTACGATGATTCACACACACTTATCATTATCTTAAAGACTTCTGACCAATATGCGTAGGACTCACACAACTCTGTAGTTTGTCGGGTGTCCTTGTGGATCCCGAATCATCCACTTTTCACATCCGATCAGGATCATTACATAAGACATTGCAGTATTACAACAGTTGATACAAATATGATACATCAGAGTAAAAGAGCGGAAGTATTACATACCATAAGTTTACAAACCATTTATTTAAGTTTTACAAACTATAAGTTTTTGTCTTCTCGAATGAAATAGAGTAGCATGACTAACATGACATTATTCATTACAAGATATCATCCTGCCCAAGGATGAAAGTACACACATCTACTGTTGGCCATCATCTTCCAGAAGCGACATACAACAAGGGCAAAAGCCTACCTGCTGTTATGGTTCACTTGCAACAGGGGTTAAAAAACCCTAAGTACTGAATTGTACTCCGCAAGACTTACCCGACGAAAAGAAAAAAAAACTCCAAGGGTATGCAGGCTCGAGGGATACAAGATAAGTTTTAGCAAGAATCAAAATTACCATTTGCGGAAAAGCTTACTAAAAAGGATCCTTACTTTCAACATTTTAGCTCAACGTTAATTTCATTATTAGTATCCAATTTGCAACTGTTCTAAATCAATTCACTTCTTTAACCAACATATCTCATGTCATAAGTATCATAGTTTCATTGATAAACTATGATGTACGGTCAGAGGGTCGTGTCTCCATAACCGAGGAGCAACGACGATTCGAACCGATTAAAACCTAGCTGGGGATTCCCAACCACACGATATATGCATGTCCTGGACCTACATATATCAACCTTCACTCGGATCCTCCAAAACATGAACTAGATCGCACCACCCAGGAGCATAGTACTCAACCTCCCTGCCCCGTCCCGGACGGTTATCTTGCAAGGTGGGTACACGCTACTCCTGCCATCTCTCCACTCCCAGTGTGCGTTATCAAGTTCGCATAATGGAATCGCCAAGGTATCAGGCTTACCGGAGTATGTGGCTAGTACTACAAAGTCTCAACCACACACAGGCCTACAACGAACGGTCCTCAATCGACACAGGAGGAAGCACTACATGGAGACTCCATTCTTGATGCAAGCCACACGTCCGGTCTCAATTTAACATTATCATAACCATGGTATTCACAACCCATAACCAGAGTTGAGAAGAGCAAGGTAAACATGTTTCTCTCGAATGATGAAACCATTATTCGACTTCTAGAAGCTAAGCAGGGCTAAGCATCTCTAGCCTATAACTATTAAAGCGTAACAAGGAAAGTATTGAAATATCAAGGTAGGCATGCAGCAATTGGTACTTCAACCAATTCCTATACCACTTAATGCACACATTATAGGACTCGAATTATAAAAGCATTTGTAAATACAAGGAATAGTTTGGATGCTTCGGGGCTTGCCTTGGTTAGTAGAGGTGTTAAGTTCTTCCGATGAACCACAAATGTCGAACCCAACTTCCACCGATGGCTGTTCTTCCGCTGGGATTTGATCAACAGCAACCTCCTCTCCTTCGGTTACTACACGTAGATAATAATGCATGCTCAACATAAAGGAGTGCTTGAGATGATGCATGACAATGCATTAGTGATAGCATAACAAGCTTAATTAACTTGAATACAACTTTCCTTCATGGTACTATTCAAGTTGATTAGCAAAAAAAATAGTTTTAGTTATTATTATTATTATTATCACTAAGTTGATTATGATCATAACAAGAAAGTGATTAAGTTGCCAAGGAACATCAAAGGGGTTAGTGTTCCAAGGTCCACAATAAATCCCAAAATCACATCAAAGTTAATTAAGGGTTTATATAAATCATATTGATATTTATTAATTAAGAAAGGCATTTTATCACATTTAAATTAAGTGACAATTTATTTTCATCAAAACAGTACCAAACTTTTTGTGAATATAGGTCTAAGCATATTAAGCATACACAAAAAATTTCATGATTAAAGGATAATTATTTTAGCCTATAAAAATCATGGAAGATGCATTTATTAATTAAAATAGGTAATTTTAAAGCACGCAAAAATTATTGATTTTCATCATTTCATATTTTTACTACATATAGCACATCATAATAGAGCTACACAAAAAATTTCAAAATTTTATCACACTTCTATATTTTTCTACGAATTAAGCAAAATTCAACACTATTTAACATTTTCTGAAATTCAAAAATGATAAAAATCCATTTTACACCCACGAACAGCCAGCCATACTGGCTGACATGTGGGACTGGGTCAAACCCGACCCACCCCGACTTTGACCGTGGGCGTGCCGGCGGGTAAGCCGCGCAACTCGCCGGCGGCGGAAAGGGCACCCACGTGACCACTAGGACCAGACGAACCTATCTAGGGGCTTAAATGGGAGGCTAGGGTTACGGAGAGGACTCACCGGCGACCATGGCGGCTCGGCGGATCCCGGCACGGCGGCGCAGCGGCGGTCCGGCCGTAACGGGCCTATTCCGGCCTATCTAGCATTCCCTATAGCACAAAAGAGCTCACCCAGGCTTGTTCAGCTGCTAAGGCAAGGAGAAGACGGAGCCGAGGTGCGTTGCCGTCAGTGATGGTGGACGCAGTGGCGTGAACCGAGCATGACGATGACGTTCCGGTGCGTCCTGCGCGGTAGAGGTAAAACGAGCGAGTCGATCACGATCTAGCATCAAGGCGAAGCTATCGCAACGAACGGGAGGTCCAACGGCAACACCAACCTTAACCCATGCAATTCTAGTCCACTCCTTGCGTGTTCAAATCCCTAGAACTAAGCAGGATCAAACCAAGACAAGTCCTTAGGCTGTCTCCAACGGGAGACCCATTGCAGAACCTAAATCCAAAATAGGTCTCCAACATAATACTTATAGCCTCCAACAGAGTACCTATGTGGAAGACCTATTTTGGGTGCCAGGAGAGGCATAACCTAAATCTGAGTATCCTCTCTCCTAGAGACCCATTTGCAGAAAGGGTTATCTTTTGGGTCTTGTCGTTGGAGAAGATAAAAAATAGGTATTGAACTCTTTGCCTGTAGCGCTACCCAAATGACGAATGGGTCTTGTATTTTGGGTCGCGGTTGTTGAAGACAGTCTTGGGGCCATCACACTAAGTCAAGTCCTTATGTCATTGCACACTAGCAATAGGTCCTTAAGTGAGGAAATGCAAACCTAGCTAGAAGAACAGATCGAGACAAAACCATTTATACCTGTTGCAAGGAATGTAAGTTTTTTTTGAAAGGCAATGGGGGGACGATTTGTCCCCACCTGATCAATTACCACAGATCCCAGGAAAACCTGGTGGGTGGAGGGGCATTAGCCCAGTTTTGGCATGGTGCCAAATTACAAATGAGGTGAAAGGGAGAACAAAACAACTTAGTTACATGAGACTAATGGATCTCCAGAAATTAGATAAGTCGGTGGATCTTCTTGGCAATCAGCATTGCCAATCAATAGCAGTCGCTTTGCAAGTGGCCATTAACCTGTCCCATATTCCAGCTGCGGTTTGGTCTGTGCAAGGCTGTGAGTTTACTACTGACTTGAAGATCTTGCCCTTATCCTCTTATGACATGATTTTGGGTATAGATTGGCTCTCAAGGTTCAGTCCCATGCAAATCCACTGGGCCCAGCGTTGGATTTCCATTCCCTATAAGAATACTACTGCTGTGTTGATTGGTGATGCTCCTGATCTTCCTGTCGGCTCTGTTATTCAGTTAAGTCTCATACAGGAGGTCTCTGTGTCTGTCCATGGCGTATCTGATTATCCTGAGATACAGGCCCTATTGTCAGACTTTGCACACCTCTTTCTGCCGGCAACTGAGCTGCCCTTGAGGAGAGCTTGTGATCATTCTATCCCTCCGATACCCGGGGCACAACCTGTTTTCGTGCGGCCATATCGTTATGCTCCTCTTCTGAAGACCGAGATCGAGAAACAGGTGTCTGATATGCTGCAGCAAGGAATTATTCAGCCCAGCTCGAGTTCTTTTGCCTCCCCTGTGTTGCTCGTTAGGAAGAAGGACAATAGCTGGAGATTTTGCGTCGATTACCGACAGCTCAATGCCATCACAGTTAAGGGCAAGTTTCCGGTTCCTATAATTGAAGAATTGTTTGATGAGTTATCTAGTGCAGCGTATTTCACTACATTGGACATACAAGCTGGATTTCATCGAGTCCGCATGAAAGAGGGTGAGGAGTTCAAGACTGCTTTCCAAACGCATTTCGGTCAGTTTGAATTCCGAGTCATGTCCTTCGGGTTAACTGGGCCCCCCGGGACATTTCAGGGTGCAATGAACACAACGCTTGCTCCTTGTCAACGGCAGTTCGTTCTTGTCTTCTTCGACGATATTTTGATCTACTGTCCTTCTCTTGAGCAACATATTCACCATTTGCGCACAGTGTTTGAGCTGTTGGCTAAGGACAACTGGAAATTGAAATTGACTAAGTGTTCGTTTGCACAAACTCGGATATCTTACTTGGGCCACACTATCAGTGCTGCCGGTGTTGGTACTGACCCGGCCAAGTTGGAGGCCATTGCCACATGGCCGTCACCCACTTCAGTTAAGGAGTTACGGTGGTTCTTGGGTCTTGCCGGCTACTATCGCCGTTTTGTGCGAAACTTTGGATGCATTTCCAAGCCTCTGACCAACCTATTGAAGAAGAACACAATGTTTATTTGGACACCAGACCATGAATCAGCTTTCTCGGCTCTCAAATATGCTCTCTGTCAGTCGCCAGTTCTGGCCTTACCTAATTTCGCTAAGCTGTTCACCATCGAGACTGATGCGTCCGATTCTGGTGTGGGTGCCGTCTTAATGCAGGAAGGTCACCCATTGGCATTTTTCAGCAAGGCTCTTGGGCCCAAGACTCGTGGACTTTCTACCTATGAAAAGGAGTATATGGCGATTCTTCTAACTGTGCAACAATGGCGTTCTTATTTGCAGTTCCAAGAGTTCATTATTATCACGGATCAGCGTAGTCTCACTCAGCTTGGTGACCAACGTCTGCACACTCATTGGCAACAGCGTGTTTTTTCTAAACTGCTTGGGCTACAGTACCTTATTGTCTACCGTCCTGATTCTGACAACCGAGCTGCGGACGTCATGTCTCGCCACCCGGCCCCACCTGCTGTTTGTGCCACCATATCTGCGGTTGTGCCAACCTGGGTGAATGCGGTAATCACCAGCTATCGTGATGACTCCGTCTCCAGGGCTATGCTGTCCAAGCTCGCTGTGGATCCCTCATCTGTACCTCAGTATTCCTTAAACTCCGGGTTATTACGTTACCGTAACAGGATTTGGGTTGGTGCTGATTCCTCACTCCAGCGTCGTTTGATAGAAGAGTTCCACAGCAGCGCCTGGGGAGGACATTCAGGGGTACCTGTGACATATATGCGGTTGAAACAATGCTTTGCTTGGTCTGGGATGAAAATTGCGGTCAAAGAATTTGTTCAGTCTTGCTTGATCTGCCAACAGTCTAAGGCTGATTGATCAAAAGCTCCTGGGCTCTTGCAACCAATTCCAGTACCAGATTCGGCTTGGCAAGTGATTTCGATGGATTTTGTTGAAGGGCTGCCACTGTCCAATTCTTACAATTGTGTGCTGGTTGTCATGGACCTTCTCACCAAGTTTGGTCACTTCATCCCCCTCCATCATCCTTTCACTGCGGTATCGGTGGCCAAATCCTTCTTCCATAATGTATACCGTTTACATGGGCTTCCAGGTGCTATCATCTCGGATCACGACAAAATATTCACCAGTCATTTCTGGATTGAATTGTTCAAGTTGGCTGATGTTACACTGTGCCGCAGTACTGCTTATCATCCGCAGTCGGATGGCCAAATGGAGCGACTCAACCAGTGTCTGGAGACATACCTCCGCTGTTTTGTTCACGCTGCACCCAGTAAGTGGAGTCACTGGTTATCGTCTGCTGAATTCTGGTACAACACTTACACATTCCGCCATCGGTCGGTCTCCGTTTGAAGCTTTGTACGGCTATCCACCTCGTTTGTTGGCAATTGATCCCTCTGCTGCACAACACCCGGAGGTTCACACTTGGGTTTCTGATCGTGGCTGGTTGGACCAGTTGCTGCAGCAGCATCTACACCATGCCAAGCAACGCATGAAGAAGCAGGCGACGTTCGGAGCGGAGTTTCGCCATGGGAGACTTGGTTTCCTTGAAGCTACAACCATATGTGTAGACTTCGCTGGCCCCAAGATCACACCAGAAACTGGCGTTCAGGTTCTTCGGTCCTTTCCACATCACGGATCGTGTTGGTTCAGTGGCCTACCGCCTAGAGTTGCCAGCACATGCCTCCATTCACCCGGTGTTCCACGTTTCCCAGTTGAAGAAGGCCGTGGGGACGAAGCATCAGGTAATCCCGACTATGCCTGCTGATTTTGCACTGCATTTGGCTCCTGAATAGATCCTGCAGTCCCGCCTCGTCCATCGCGGCAACAACCAAGTTCAGCAGGTGCTGGTCAAATGGAACAACCTGCCATCGGAGCTCGCCACCTGGGAAGACTTTGAAGCGCTCAAGCAGGAGTTTCCCCGTGCAACTGCTTGGGGTCAAGCAGTGCCTCAAGGGAGGGGGAATGTCAGCAGCTCGCCACCCTTATCTGCTGAAGAGACTGAGAATCCTGAAGGCGGAGAAGAAGCAATGGGCCGGCCCAGGATGACGAGGCCCAGAAGGGCGAACCTGTGATACATCGACAACGAGTGGGCCGCCTAGGTGTTTGCGTACGCGAATTGGGGCAGCTGGCCTCTGTAATACTCAAGGCACAGACCGAGAGACAGGACATGTTTGTAATGACCAACTCTTATACCTAATCGAAGAACTCCGCCGTCCTCGCATCCCTGTTCTTCTTCTTCCTCTCCACGCCGAGCTCCTCTTCTCCTTCCCAATCCGAACTACCTACTGCTATCTCACACCAAACCATGTCATATGTAAACTATTCTTACTAGTATAATGCCCGTGCTAACGTTACGGTGACATTTGGTAATGCAAATCACACGACAAAAAATGGTTTACCTACACAATACTTAGTTTTAAAAGATCTTGATCCAAAATTACTACAGGACAGCCAGCGCTTTACCAAAGAGCTTTATTATTAGGGATTCAATGATATCACTATTGACACAAAATTGAAAACAATATTCAGTCTTTGACATAGACATATTGGCCAAACATGCACGTTCATGCACAACTTCATTTTGCTCCACTCCAAACTTCTCAATTCTTGAGCTTTGTAGCTATCAGCCTTCCTGCTGATCATGGGCGATCGATGCCACCAATGAGCGATTAGGTTGTACTTGCACGTATCAACAAAAGAAAAAGAAATAAACTCACGAGCGGTTAGACTCGAGCATGCTACAGATTTTGTTTCTACTTCTACCGAATCCCCTCCAAGCATGCTACAGCTTTGGCTTCCTCCACGTCCCAGCAATGTTACAACATTATTCAGTTGTATACATACAAGCATGTACATATGTACTGTAAGCTAGAATTTGTTTGCACTCCATAATTGTAGAAAGAAAATTCCAAGATGCCATTTAAAACACTAACAATTTATTCAATCACACACTCCGGTGATCCAATAACCAATTGATATCATTATCAGAAAAAAATTGATATACCATAAAAAATCAATCTACCAACAAGAGTCAAGTCCAGCAAAAATATGGTTAATTGATATGCATGAGGTGGTTCAGGTGGACTTCAAGCTCAAATTGGAAGAGCCCTCCTCAAATATTGTTCACCTGTCTAATATTTATATGCATGAGATTCATGCTATGTCCGGTTCATGTGCAATGGCCTTTGCAGTGATGTGATGTGTGCATCCACAATAAAACATGTTGAAAAGAGTTAGAATACCAAAGATCGGAATAGCAATATCCTGGTGTCTTGGTGGGCCTTCCAATGTTAATGCTGTTCAGTAAGGGGTTCCAGATGTCTTGCAAGCAACTGTGTAAAAAGAAACCGGAAAGCCTTTTAGCTTTGACAGAAGCACATGACGCAATAAGAACAAGTGAGAGACCATAAACCTTCAGAATCTCTGACGGTCAAAATCGACCTAACCACGTAAAAACACCTCTCGACAGGGGTCTTCCACATTCCTGACGGCACGTGAATAGCGTCTGCCTTGGCTGCTACACCCTTAAGCCTGAAAGCTTCGTAGTAATGTGCCATGAAGCTATCGATAATACGCCGAAGATCATCGTCACTGGCATGTGCATTGAGTGCAGCCCTCAGTTCATTTATCCGCTTAATGTGATCATCTTGCCATCGAGCATAGTCCATGTCAAATACCAAAGCAGCTAGAAATACGGATAACAGCTTAGTTCAGGATACTGTCCAGTGTGATCTAAACATTTGACACACACAAAAAAAATAGTAAATTACCATTTTCACCAGTTGAATGAGGCTGGTCTCCCGGAGTAGGAATAATTTAAAATGCCCCGAACAAGTAGCAAAATGTTGAAAAAACAGTTTGTTCAACAGGAACTGTAGATTTTGTCGAATCCAAAGAACACAAGATGAGTACATGACGATCATACCTGTTGGTGAGCACGCTGGAGCTCCTGCTCCAACTGGCTAAGGTTCAGCCTGCTATTCTCAAGTCAACAATTTTCTGAAATACAACTTGGCATACCAAAGGCAACTCTAACAAAATCAGCCAATTAATATTCTTGACAACAAAAAGACAAGTAGATGTGAGGCAAGAGGTAGGCGTCAGTTAACTGATAAGCTAAATAGACAGGTATAATAATCAAAATGGTTAACTGATCAGTCTGAAAAATAGCTAAGAAAAAAATATGTTTAAAAGGTCTCATACAAAACCTTAAATTCAAAACTTGTGTAAATGAAAGTATACATTGTTCTTCATTCCTGAACTTCCTGACAAGAAAAAGACAAGCAGGTAATGGCAGATAAGCTAAAGTACAAGGACATATGACATATATCAGTATAATGACTGACCGATTAAATTATTGCATCAAGCTTCATAAGACAAGAGAAAGATGTAGTAAATCTTCACATATAACTGATAGGTATATATTTGGACAGAGGAGATTTGCAGAGTGTTCTATAGTTCAATCAGATTCTTCTTTTACCATGCGATAAATCGTAAAAGTAGTTAAAAAATATCCAAGCGCGATCTAGTACCTTTTGTACACATATCAAATGAAACAGGGCATGTTTTAAGAAACAGGGCTGAGGCATTGGTTTTCAGCTACATTATTATGCGGCGTAAGAATATTAACAGGTGCATCAACATCACCACACCGATCTGCATGTAATGAGCCATACACCCACAACAAATGTACACAAAACATAGATATGAAGCATAATAAGAGAGATCTCTGCCAGTATCACAACAAAAATCAGAACTATATATAACTGACTGAAACTAATCCAATCAGTCAAATCAGCGCCCCAAAATAAATACAGAGGGCAACCTGAACATTGCATCCAGTCCACACAAATTGAAGCGAACTCGCTTCACTAACCAAGCACCACCCCCTTGACGCATCTAAACACTTGGCACTGTAATAGAACCGACCAAATCATAAGAACGTAAGTACAAAAACAATCACCGAAGTGATCAAATTCCTGTACTTAAGCTCCCATAATCCCGGTAGTCCGGAAATCACGAAGGATTTCAACCAACTCTCGACATACAAACCAAGACCGTAGTGATTCAACACAACACATCATTCGTTCCAACATTTCACAAGTAGCATTCGGATTACATCCATCAGAGTTCAAATAAAATATTACAAACCAAGTTCAAATTTGCGAAAGCAACATAGTTTAGTACATAACTTCATAGTTTCAAATACATTGCCGGACCTTAGTCATGTCCCATAAAAGCATCTTCAGGTATGAGAACTAGAAGAGACCGCGCCCAACGGTCTAGTCTTCATCCCCAGCCGGGAGAAGGCAATACTTGCAGCAACCAAAGTAGAACTGGTCATCTGCAACAGGTGGGAGATAAACCCTGAATACGAGAAGGTACTCAACTAGACTTACCTGACAAAACCAGAAATAAAAGACACCAAGGGTCATGCAAGGCTTATGAGGTGGGCTAGCTGGACACAGTTGTATAAAAGAGCTTATGAATATAGTAACCAATTTAAACTTTGCATCAAGTTTATCATCATTTACCTGTCCACTAGATTTGCACCTATACTAGAGCACTCACTTATTAGGAGCAAACAATATTAACCATAGCAGGTATAATAAGGCTATCATCATCATATCATCATTTCCGAACCATTATGTTATTTAGTGTATCTACTTTGGAGATAAGCCCGTCAAGTTCTCACTAACCGGGAGAGACGGCGACTCGAATCGAATTACAACTCAGCTGAGGGGGTATTCCTAACTCTCACCCTGGCATACTTTGCAAGGGTAGCCGTGGGTCACCTTCGGGACAGCTCAGGAATCAAATTCGCGGGTTCAATCAGTGCCAGCACTCTTAGGGATTACCCTTCTGCCAGGACGATCAGGACTTTTAAATCACATGCCCTTGGACTCACGCCTACGGCTCCCTTCCGAGGCGTACTTTATACTTATCGACTCCCGGCCTGAGGTGAGCTACTCGGCTTCGTGGTCGGTCTTCGGACACGGCCAACTAAGAGAGAGGCATGCGTTCAACATGAACAGAAAAGGCTCCAAGATTTAGTCCTTAAGCGACACAGATGGAGTCACTGCAAACCGGCAAGCCTCCGCTCGGTCTTCATTTCAAATTAAGACAGGTTCTTTTCCACGATAGCAAATATAGCCAATCGTGCCATATGTATGTCCCTATATCTCGCAGGTGATAGGAAATCACCCGACTTCTACCGCATTTAAGCAGGGTTAAGCACTATATGAACCTGAGCTACATAGGATCCAGGGTATCAATATCTGGACAAGGATTAGATAATCAATGCAGCAAATGTTTGCATCCAACACCTAAACTTAATGCAACAATATATATATATATGTAACAATAATACTTTAACTGCATTTCGGAAATTAGGAGGCTTAATATGCTCCGGGGCTTGCCTTTCACAAAGTTGCATGGACGGTGATCCGGGCACTCAACGGCGACCTCGTCTGGCACCTCTCCCGTGGGCTGCACCTCCTGAACCTCCGGTGTTGGCTGCTGCTGCTCCCCGCTCGGTTCCTCGAATTCCAACACTGTCACATCTTCTGGTACATCTATTGCATGCCGATGCACAAGATAAATATCATAGATGCATAAGGAATGACATGATGCTCATGATAAATGGATCACAGTAAGTGTTTAACGAAACATCACTGGACACTCGTTTACCGATTAAGAATAGCTCTATTCAAATCACTTTAAAACATGTATCTAACTTAACTTGAAGAATGAGATCTACTTACCTAACTTGCATAACCTAAGATAAAGGTGCTCATCTTCAGTTAAAGGCCTAACACCTAGGAACATTACCACAAGCTTAGGAAATAGTAAAGGCATACTTAAATCAAAGTTAAGGTTTTACATGCAACGAGTAGTTCCTTAATTCAATCATAACCAGAGTTCTATAAATTCAAATGACATGCAAGAGGACATTCTGGAAAGCTTATAAAATTCTCTACAAATCATTTGTAAACATCAAAGCATGATTCTTACGTTAACCAAATCGAATTAAGATAAACATAGAATCTGTCCAGAAATGACAGGTTTACTAAATTAATTATTTAGTGATGATGCAAAAGCATAATTGGACCAAACCAAGTTTACCAACTTGTTGCACATACCAGAGGAACATCAGAAAGTATAGTGCCAACTTCTAAATAAATTATTTAATGCCCTTTTCTAATTTATTTAGTTAATTAGGTGATTAAAGCAATATATAGTAAAACTATTCAGAAAAATGTACAAAAATTACAGTAGCTATCTCATGCTTCACATAGACTACCATAAAAATTTCAAAGCCATTGGGCAAGCAGAACTTACTATATCCAAAATAACAGATGGCAGTGCTATTTCTAGCATAATTAGGAAACCCTAATGAAAAGTGTCAAGCAATAGATTTCATATTTTTTCTAGCATCATTCTAGCATAAGAATAGCACTCACCAAATTTTACCTTTACTGAATCTATAGAAAAATTATGAAAATTCACACAAGATCCATCCATGCAAACAAGAGAATTTCCTAACTCCTACATACCGTGTCCAAAATGTATGAAAATTTAACTACAAGCTATTCATGATATGAGCAGTACACCATAAAAATTTTATGCCATTTGGAGCTACATAGAAAAAGATATAATTACCCCTATTTCCTTCATGATTAAAAGAGATAATTAGCAACTCCATTTTTCATAACAGAACATGGCATAAATTATATTTTTAATATAAACTAGACATTATCATGAACTCAACAAAATTGGAACCACATCATTTGGATCTACCAACTAGGAGATACATATTTTTGAAAATATACACAAATCTATGAAAAAGAATAAACAAAACAAAAATGAAAACCTAACCCTACTGCTGGGCCGGCCCGGAAAAGCTCGGCGGCCCGCGACGCATGCGCTGGCGCAGCCCAGAACTCAACGTGGCCCAGGACAGGCTCCCGCCTCCGCTCAGCGACTGATAAAGGGGCCCCGCGAGTCAGTGAGTCAGACAGGGGAGGAAGAAAGGACGGCGGCGCAACTCGTCGCCGGTGATAGCTCCGGCGAGGCCAGCGGTGCCAACATGTTCGCCTCACCTACGCACACCTAGGGGTACCATCTATTGCAGTGATTACAACAGCTAGAGGGGGTGGCGACGGCCATGGCGGTGCACGACCACGGTTTGGCCGGCTCCGGCGAGGCCCGACCCCGTAGGGTGCGGCTTGTGACAGAACCGACCAATTATATGAAATTAAGTAAGAAAATCATCCACTAGAGCAGACGATTTATCCAACTTAAGCTCGTATAACCCGGTAGTCCGTGAAATCACGAAGGATTTCAAACCAACTCGTGTCCCAGCCATGATCGTAGTAAGTTTAGCGGTCACCATCACATATTACATAAAAGTTCGCGGTCTCAGATACATCAGAGTTTAAACATAGTTATTACAAACCAGTTCGAATAAAAGTAGCGGAAGTCATTTGTTCAAACCACACACACACTCACGCGGAGTTTAAATACAGTGCCAGCGGATGATCATCTCCAACAAAAGCATTAGATGAGACGTAAGGAATGACCATGCCCATGGTCCTAAGCATCACCCATCGCAGGATAAAGGCAGTTGATACAGTAGCCATAGTACATCTGCCCATCTGCAACAAGTGGGAATAAAACCCTGAGTACGAGAAGGTACTCAGCCAGACTTACCCGACATAACCGAAAATAATTGACACCAAGGATTATGAAGGGCTTTATAGTAGGGTAGCTGACTCTTTTGCAGAAAGAAGCATTTTTAGCATTTCAAGAACCTTTCTAAAAGCATTATTGCCAAGTTAATTATTATTAACCTGTCAACTAGATTTGCACCTATACTAGAGTAAACATGTGATTAAGCAGATAATGATAACCAATGATCATTAAGCAACTTCCATACTGTCATATTCACTATAACTGTCCAAGTGTTCCATAACATTTACTACGATGAAGTAACTCAAGTCAAGTGCTCACTATCCAGGAGCGATGGCGATTTGAATCGATTCCTAACCAGCTGGTGATTTATTCCTTACACAAACCTCACTCACCCGCTAAAGTGAGATATTGATCACCGAGTCAACTTTCAAGGAATCTCGAGTTTGCCAGGAACCACATGTACCCGGGGGCCGACCGACTGCACTTTGGTCTTATCATCCCGCCCCCGTGTCCTACCACACCTGCTCCGATACAGTGCGTTGCGGGCAATCTACTCGGCCCGAAAAAGCTCCCAGCATCGCGGTCGGAAGGTACTTTATCCGGCCAGCTAAATATAAGGCATGCGTTCAACATGACTCGAGGCCCAACAACGGTCGGTCCTTAATCGACACAGACGAAAACACTATAGTCCAAAACTCTGCAAGTCTCCGTCCGGTCTCAACTTCATTTAACACTTAGTTATACCATGACTTCATAGTCATCCAAGCAGATCCAGGTAACCACCTATAGCTCGCAGGTGACAGGAAATCACCCGACTTCTACCGGTCTAAGCCAGCTAAGCATTGACTCGACTGCGGATACCAGGGTAACAAGGATATAGTATAACAAAGGTAAGCAAGGTATAATGCAGCAACGGTTGCAAACAACTCCTGAACGTAATGCATCAATTTAAAGTAAAGTATTTAATTAAATAATTGCAAACTGGGAGAAAATGCTCCGGGGCTTGCCTCTCTCGAAGGAGCTCGGACGGTGATCGGGGCACTCCGGAAGTTCCTCAACGTCCTCCTCGTCGACTTCTGGCACTTCCTGCTGCTGCACCTCGAGCTGCTCCTCGGGCTCCTCGGGTATGACGACTGGGTTCTCGGTTTGCGATCCTGTATGATGCAATGCGCGTAAGTGATTATGCAAACGGTGCATCGAAGGAGATGAATGTAATGGATATGTTGAAATGCAAGGTAGTCAACATCATCCAAGAACTATACTACAAGCACATGTCATCTACTGCATTCTCTTCTACTACTAATATGTTAAGTTAACATACCTTATGAAATGCTTCAAAGATACACCAAAGCTTTACTAATTTCCTACTCACACTTAAAGCAACACTTGCTTAAACTCTAATTAATAATAGGTTTGAATAGCAACATATATTTCTGATGTTCCTAAAAATCTGAGAAAATTACAGTAGCATACTACTACCCTAAACAGATTACCATAAAAATTTCATGGCATTTGGATAAGTAAACTATCCTACACAAAAATGACAAGCTATAGCATAAAAATGAGCATGAAATTACTTTGTACTATGAAAAGTGTCAAACAACAGAATTAGTATTTTTCCTAGGTTCTTAATAGCATATAATGACTGTACAAAAATTACCACATGCATGTTTTATACAAAGTTTGCTCTCTATCAAAAATAACAAAAAATCAGCCATTAAAGACACTTGAACTACACCTCCAAAGTTTTCCACAGCACATGCATGAAACATATTTTCCTTAGGAAGTACATGACATAAGAAGATGAACAAACTTGAAATCATATTTTTCTAAAGCCTATATATTTTTATACACATTTTTCAAGTTATCAGCAATTTACATGATTAAATAAAATCCTATAGAAAAGTATCTCAAAAATGGCATGCAAAAATTTTACCTAGTAGATCTGATGATAAGGAACCTAGAAAAATTTGTTTCAACAAATTTGGAGCAACTTTGAGTATCCAAATATTTTGCAAACCATTTCTGTTTTCAAATAATAATGAATAAATTGAAAACAAATCATTTAAATGCTACTGGGCCGACCTGCGGAAATGAACTGGCCCACGGCCACAGCCGCCCTGCTCAGACCGAGCGAAAAGGGGCGAGCGGCGGCCTGGCTCGGGGCTCGGCCCAAGCCAGCCTGGCCCAGCTCGGCCTGGCAAAGGCCACGCCACTGCGGCTGGGCCCCGCTGGTCAGCGACCGAGAGCAGGGGAGGCGCTTCGCCGGCCGGCGCTCACCGGCGGCAAGCCCTCCCGATGGCACGGGTGGTGCCAGCGCGTACGCCACGTCGAGCCGCAACGGCTGGGATGGAGGAGGTGGCCCGGCGGCGTGACGAGCCACCAAGCCGCGGCGGTGCGCTCGCCGGAGAGGAAGGAGACGGCCACGCTTGATTCTTACCTCGACGACGGCGGCTGCAAGCGAACGCAAGCGAAGCAGGGAGGCTAGGCGGAGCTGCTGGCGGCGTGAATCGGGGAATGGAGGCGTGGGAGAGGTATGTTGCGGTCGAGGCAGCGGCGATGGCGGTGGCGAGCTCGCGGTGCGCGCGGGTGTGAGCTGCTGCTGCTGCTCTGCGGCTGAGAGAGCGGGAGGAGGAATGAGGAGGAGGCAGCGCTGCGGGGCAGAAAAAGGCACGCGCATGGAGGTGGAGTCAGGCCGTGGCTGCCGCGCGGCGGGCGTTGCCAGCGCAGGGCGGCCACGCGGCGAGCGCGCCCTGACGCGGTCAGGACACGCCGCGGCGCGCCAGCGGGCGAGCGAGCGCTGAGGCAGGCCAGCGCGCTGGGCTGGGCCGACGAAGCGCAGCTGGGCCAAGCGCGGGGCGAGGGAGAGGGCGGTGGGCGCGGAGCTTCACTGGGCCGGCTTCGGCTGGTGGGCCAGACACGAGGCGGCGGCCCACGAAGGAGAAAAATTCCTTTTTCAAATAAAAATTCAAGATATTTTTAAATGCCAACTTTCAAACATTATTTTGAGCAAGAAAATGACCTCTTTTGAAAATGTACCAAAAATGAAAGTTGCTTAGAATTTAATTCCCTACAACTTTGCTTTTATGACCAAAGTCCAAATCTATCTAGATTTTAACTTATAGGATCAAAGTTAAATTTTAACTCAAAACCCTAATTTTGGGAAATTACTTTGGGAAGCAAAATTTTGAATTACTTTGAATACAAACCTTGCTCCAAAAACTGTGCTAGACAATCCTAGATGATTTACAAGCATAACCAACAGTTTCTACTCAACTAGCAAGCAAGAATTAGAGCAAAACAACTCTAATAAGTGTATGCATCATTTACTTTTCACAAACATGTTTCGTATGTTTCGAAGTAATGTTTCAGTTGTTATATGCAAGATTGCGCATGTATGAATAGGATGCTTGATGATGCACAATATGTATGATTAGCAATGCCTAATTGCAGGCATAACACCGGGGTGTTACAGCCCTCCCCCCTTATAAAAATCTCGTCCCGAGATTTGGGTTACGAACCATTTGTTATAAAATTCTTCATAAGCTTTTTGTAGATACTCTCCTGTTTCCCAAGTTGCATCTCCCTCATCATGATGATCCCACTGTATCTTGTATGTTTTCACCACACTATTCCGAGTAGCACGTTCCTTAGTGTCTAACACCCATACTGGTTGTTCACGATACACCAAATCTGATTTGAGTTGGATACCTCGAGGTTCTATTCTTTCTTCCGGAACACGCAAACATTTCTTGAGATGTGATACATGGAAAACTGGGAAAACGGTACTCATTGTCTCAGGTAACTCTAACTTGTAGGCTACCGGACCACTTCGTTCCAAGATCTTGTATGGTCCCACGAATCTCGCGGCAAGCTTTCTTCGAATTCCAAACTTTTTCTTCTTCATTGGCGTGACTTTCAGATAAACATAGTCACCAACTTCAAACACAAGGGGTCTCCTTCTTTTGTCTGCATAGCTTTTCTGACGTGATTGGGCAGCTTTCATATTCTGCTGAATAATATGAACTTTCTTCTCGGCTTCTTCTACAAAGTCAATGCCATAATACCTTCTATCACCAGGCTCGATCCAATTCAATGGTGTTCTATATTTTCTGCCATATAAAGCTTCGAATGGGGCCATCTTGATGCTTTCTTGATAGCTATTATTATAAGAAAACTCAGCTAACGGTAACCATGACTCCCATGATCCCTTGGAAGACAATACACAGGCTCTCAACATATCCTCCAAAACAGCATTTACTCGTTCAGTCTGACCATCTGTCTGAGGATGATAAGCGGTACTGCGAATCAAACTAGTTCCTAAGCCTTTATGTAAATGTTCCCAAAAATGAGCCGTGAACTGTGAGCCTCTATCAGATACTATGGTCTTTGGAATACCATGCAACCTCACAATTTATGCGATATACTTCTCGGCATATTGAGGTGGTCGATAATCTGTTTTGACCGGCAAGAAATGAGCGGTCTTGGTAAGACGATCCACAATTACCCAAATCGAATCATGTCCTTTTTGAGTAGTGGGCAAACCCGTGATAAAATCCATACTGATATCGTCCCACTTCCAACTAGGGACTGATAAGGGTTGCAACATACCAGCAGGTTTCATGTGAATGGCTTTCACTCGACAACATGTGTCACATCTGGCAACATATGCTGTAATTTCTTTCTTCATTTTGGTCCACCAATAGCGAGATCTTAGTTCTTGATACATCTTACTACTTCCAGGATGGATAGATAGCTTAGAAAGATGAGCTTCATCCATGAGTTTATTCCTAAGCTCTCGATCCTTGGGAACCACAAGACGGTCGTCAAACCACAACACGCCCTGTTCATCCACTTTAAAGTGTTGAGACGGCTTTTCTTTTATTTTCTCTTTGATGTGGAATATCCCCTTATCAGTTTTCTGGCCTTCTATTATCTTACTCTCCAATGAGCAACTAATCTGAATACTATGTAACACAGCAGGATGCATTAGATCGAATCCATCTTCAAGTAATGACTGCACATCCAAGTAATGTGACTTTCTGCTCAAAGCATCTGCCACTACATTGGCTTTACCAGGATGATATTGCACATTCAAGTTGTAATCTTTGATCAATTCCAACCATCTATGCTGTCTCATGTTTAGCTCTGGTTGGGTAAAGATATACTTAAGACTCTTGTGATCCGTAAAAATATTGCACACATTACCAAGTAGATAATGTCTCCAAATTTTTAGGGCGTGCACAACTGCAGCAAGTTCAAGATCATGTGTTGGGTAGTTGACCTCGTGCTTCCTCAATTGACGTGATGCATAAGCTATGACTCTTCTTTCTTGCATAAGAACACAACCCAATCCAGTCTTCGATGCGTCGCAAAACACATCAAATGGTTTCTCGATATCTGGTTGTGCTAGAACCGGAGCAGTGGTCAACAGTTTCCGCAAAGTGTGGAAAGCTGCGTCACACTCCTCTGTCCACACAAACTTGTGATCCTTCTGTAGGAGGCTTGTCATCGGTTTAGCGATCTTCGAGAAATCTGGTATAAAGCGACGGTAATAACCCGCTAGTCCTAAGAAACTTCTAATCTCAGGAACTGTGGTCGGTGCTTTCCAATTCATAACTTCTTGCACCTTACTTGGATCGACTGAAACTCCATTCTCTGACAGAATGTGACCAAGGAAAGGAACTTCCTTCAACCAGAATTCGCATTTGCTAAACTTAGCATACAATTGATGATCTCTAAGTCTGGTCAAGACAGTTCTCAGATGCTCTTCATGATCTTTTTCGTTCTCAGAGTACACCAGAATGTCATTGATGAATACTACCACAAACTTATCCAATTCTGGCATGAAAACTGTATTCATCAAGAACATAAAGTATGCAGGAGCATTTGTCAAGCCAAAAGACATGACAAGATACTCATACAACCCGTATCTGGTGGAAAATGCAGTTTTCGGTATATCCTGTGGCCTAATCTTAATCTGATGATAACCGGATCTCAAATCTATTTTTGAGAATACCTTGGCCTTGGATAATTGGTCAAACAGAACATCAATGTGTGGCAAGGGATATTTATTCTTGATGGTCACAGCATTGAGTGGCCTATAGTCTACGCACATTCTCAACGTGCCCTCTTTCTTTTTCTTCACAAACAAAGCGGGACATCCCCATTCAGACTTGCTTGGCCGAATAAACCCCTTTTTCGACAAATCTTCTAATTGCTTCTTTAGCTCAGCTAACTCATCTGGAGGCATCCGATAAGGTCTCCTTGAAATCGGAGCTGTTCCGGGGACTAGCTCGATTCCAAACTCAATCTCCCTATCTGGCGGAAGACCAGGTAGCTCATCCGGAAATACGTCCGGGAATTCACACACTATCGGAATCTGATGAATAGGTGTGACTGCCGTAGCACATGTAACACTTATAAGGTCTGTCCTTCGAGGCAATGGTACTTGGAAAGTACCCTCACCTAGGGGATCCTTAAGGGTAAGTACTCGACTTCCCGCATCTATGACTGCTCCCCAATCCTTCATCCAATTCATCCCGATAATGACATCCAAAACTAACCCAGGCATAACTATTAAATTCACTCGAAACTTCCTGCTACCTAATTCAAGGGTTGCCCCTCGAACCATCTGGTTGGTCAAAACATCAGCCCCTGCTGAACTTATACGGTACCCATAACCCAATTCTGTGCATAGTTGTCCATGTTTCTGTGCAAATTCTTGACTCATAAAAGAATGTGATGATCCAGAATCAAATAGAACAACTGCAGGGTTTTCGTTGACAGGAAACTTACCAGCAGTGACGGGCTCTCCCTCTGGAATTTCATCCACTGTTGTACTATGCACTCTAGCATTATAAGTCTGCTGCTTCTTCTTAGGCGGGTACGGACAAAACCTCGAGAAATGACCGGGTTGATCACAATTATAGCAGGGTCCTCTTACTGTCCCGGTAGATCCCACAGCTCCCTTGGAACTGCCTTGTACCGCAGTTGCGGCTGCTTTGTTGGGCTGTACTGCCATCTTGTACGGCTTTTGAGGTCCACGGAAATTCTGACTTCTTGGCTGAGGTGGCCTGAATCTAGCGCCAGGTGCCGATGGGCGATAAGGAGGACGACCTCCCATAGGTGCTCTGGCTTGAGACGGCCCTCCTTCAAAGGCTCTCTTGCGTGTCTTGGCTGCGGTGCTGGCGTTGTTATTCTTCTCCTGCTTCAGACAGTCGCTGATGAAGTCATTGAATCTGACGCGGTTGTTGGTACCAACATGCTTCATCATTTTTGGATTAAGACCCCTCTTAAAACTGGCTATCCTTTTAGCATCTGTGTCAACCATGTCGGGAGCATAGCGACACAAGTTGTTGAAGGCATGCAGGTATTGCGTCATGGTTTTGGTGCCCTGGTTCAATGCCAGAAACTCTCCCAACTTCATCTCTGTCAGTCCGGGTGGAATATAGACTCCACGGAAGGCCTCAGCAAACTCTCTCCAAGAAATTTGAGCATTTGGAGGGAAGGTGGTGCGATGGTGCTTCCACCACATTCCCGTCGGTCCTTGCAATTGAAGTGCAGCATATTCCGTTTTCAGCACCTCAGTCATTCTCAACACACGGAATTTATCTTCCATCGTGTTGATCCATTCCTTAGCATCGAGTGGCTCTGTTGCTTCCTTGAATACTGGTGGCCTGGTGTCCATGAAATCTTTGAAGCTGCTATATTGGTTCACTCTCATGCCACCACCTTGATTGTTACCACGTTGAACGTTGTTGGCGATGGTTCTGAGAAGATCCTCCATGTTCTTCTGAGATTGTTCCGTGTTGCGCTGACTCCCGAGCAGCTGTGCGAGGAACATTTCGGGGGTAAACGGGGGAGGAGGTGGCAAATGCGGTTCATGGGGAGGTTCATTGTTGTTGCTGTGGTTTCCACCACCACCACCACCACCGGTCCCCGCACCGTTGGCACCGGGCTCAGCGGCCTCATACGTGGTTCGGCGAGTGTTTGTCATCTGCATATTTCAGCAACAAGTACGATTGAGTGACGCTGTAATAATTGCGAGTGAAGGAAAAATTATGCCATACTGAATTTACTGGAGAGAATAAATTCATACAATAAAAACAGAGGCACAACAATCGCATTCCAATTAAAACAATAGCACTTAATCGAATTACTTCAACGGCAAACATTGCGTCCATACAATCACATTGCCAGCATACATACACTGGACTTTTTATGCGTTCAGATATCGCATTCTAATATCAAGTTCCAACCATATGCCAAGTCTCATACATTCGAAGCAACATACGATAGATTACATGCCAACAAAAGAAAGGTCATCGCGACAAGACCTAGATACTAGCACAAAGCAACTAGCCTACTCCTCAGGGCCATCATCGGGATCGGAGACGTCACCATCGCCCCCAGGTGAAACTGCAGGCTCGTCCTCATTGTCATTGTCAACATCCATACCAGCAACGTTCGGTGGAGCATATGGGCCAACCCCATTGTAGAGCGCGTGAAACTCCTCGTGCAAGTAGCCGTTGTATTCCTCTAGCTCATCGACCCTCTGCAGCAGAAGGTTTCTTGCGTTCTAGGCTTCATTCCTTTCTTGAACCAACTGTCCAATCATGCGGTCTGCATTGTTGTTGGCTTGAGTCAACGTATGCACTCGCTGCATAGCTCTATCACCTCTCTCAACCGCCTGATCTCGCTGTAAGTTCATATCAGCCAACTGCTCCTGCAAGCTAGCTATAGCTCGTGCCTGTCTCTTCTTCTGCTTCTTCCCTTTGAGCTTATCCTCACTATGCAAGCCAGTCAAAGTCCAGTAGGTACTCTCGAGACCCTCATACGCTCTGATGGTGGCGAACATAGCACTCATTGCCTGGTTGTCGCTAGCCTGTCCCTCAGCTGGACCTCTGACCAATGCACTTCCCGGAGGCTGAACCCAAATGGCATCACGAGGATCATCCCTAGGAAAAGTACCAGCTAGAGCTGCAGCAAGCTCACTAGGAAATCTGCTCATAATGTCCCTAATGACACGGAAGGCTGCTCCCTCTGCACGCTCAGCTGGAGTGCGACCCTCAAACTCCAAATGCCAACCATCCCAATCTGGAGCATCACCGAGAGCAGGAACCGTGATCTCCACCACTGCAAGTCCATCATCTGCTAACTGGCTCTCATTCCAAGAGTACACCGGCTCTTGACCCTCTGGGTACCCCACATCATGGAGCACTCTCCAAAGCAAAGTCGGCATGCCAAACTCGCTCAAGAAGGTGTCCGTGGTGCGGTGCTCCCTTAGGGCCAACGGACGTCGAGGTGCTCTTCCTCCGGTGGACTTACGGGTGGTCTGCTTCGTGCGGGCCATCTGTAGCAAAAGTTCTTTTATTACTTCGGGGAAACATATTTTAGGTGCTACAACTTTTATCAAGATGAGATAATCAATTTATAAGGGGAGGAATGCATGAGATGAATGAGATGCACAAGTAACATGATGTATGTACGTGTCGTACGTTCTCACAAACTTAGGAAATAAATAATTTCTAACGACGAATTCGGTGGCATAACAACGATCTCTCAATTACGTAGCTAATACGTTCTACACGATAGCGTTGTTATGTACCTGTAGAAGATTCATTTCAGCCCAATTCCCAATGAATGCATAAAAGCAGTAAAATTTTATCTACACACTCTACACGGATCCCCAGATATGTGTACAACGGTAGTAACTACCCGAACCATCGTCCTATTGACGGCATCGCCTCCACAGACGGAAGACCCATACATGAGATACCTTTGTAAAACATGCGTAGAACATGTAATTACTCCAGCATCATATAAGCATTCACCCTAGATCGGCGGTGTATCCGATCATGCTCTCACAACTCACACTTACCGAGGCGTAGAGGCAAATGATCCATTCATTACCACTCAAACAAGTGGCACTCATACAATAGCACGCCGTATGAGCGACGAAAGAGAAATATGATGCAAGAACCCCAGTCAGTACTTAATTAAGCCACCTAAAGTCCTTAACTGGGCATAAAGGATATGATCACTGGCACACTTTATAGTTTTAAAATCACGTTTTCCAAATGTCTTTTTGTTTTAAATACACTTGTGAACAGTGACACGCTAAACCATGCTCTGATACCAGCTGTGACAGAACCGACCAATTATACGAAATTAAGTAAGAAAATCATCCACTAGAGCAGACGATTTATCCAACTTAAGCTCGTATAACCCGGTAGTCCGTGAAATCACGAAGGATTTCAAACCAACTCGTGTCCCAGCCATGATCGTAGTAAGTTTAGCGGTCACCATCACATATTACATAAAAGTTCGCGGTCTCAGATACATCAGAGTTTAAACATAGTTATTACAAACCAGTTCGAATAAAAGTAGCGGAAGTCATTTGTTCAAACCACACACACACTCACGCGGAGTTTAAATACAGTGCCAGCGGATGATCATCTCCAACAAAAGCATTAGATGAGACGTAAGGAATGACCATGCCTATGGTCCTAAGCATCACCCATCGCAGGATAAAGGCAGTTGATACAGTAGCCATAGTACATCTGCCCATCTGCAACAAGTGGGAATAAAACCCTGAGTACGAGAAGGTACTCAGCCAGACTTACCCGACATAACCGAAAATAATTGACACCAAGGATTATGAAGGGCTTTATAGTAGGGTAGCTGACTCTTTTGCAGAAAGAAGCATTTTTAGCATTTCAAGAACCTTTCTAAAAGCATTATTGCCAAGTTAATTATTATTAACCTGTCAACTAGATTTGCACCTATACTAGAGTAAACATGTGATTAAGTAGATAATGATAACCAATGATCATTAAGCAACTTCCATACTGTCATATTCACTATAACTGTCCAAGTGTTCCATAACATTTACTACGATGAAGTAACTCAAGTCAAGTGCTCACTATCCAGGAGCGATGGCGATTCGAATCGATTCCTAACCAGCTAGTGATTTATTCCTTACACAAACCTCACTCACCCGCTAAAGTGAGATATTGATCACCGAGTCAACTTTCCAGGAATCTCGAGTTTGCCAGGAACCACATGTACCCGGGGGCCGACCGACTGCACTTTGGTCTTATCATCCCGCCCCCGTGTCCTACCACACCTGCTCCGGTACAGTGCGTTGCGGGCAATCTACTCGGCCCGAAAAATCTCCCAGCTTCACGGTCGGAAGGTACTTTATCCAGCCAGCTAAATGTAAGGCATGCGTTCAACATGACTCGAGGCCCAACAACGGTCGGTCCTTAATCGACACAGACGGAAACACTACAGTCCAAAACTCTGCAAGTCTCCGTCCGGTCTCAACTTCATTTAACACTTAGTTATACCATGACTTCATAGTCATCCAAGCAGATCCAGGTAACCACCTATAGCTCGCAGGTGACAGGAAATCACCCGACTTCTACCGGTCTAAGCCAGCTAAGCATTGACTCGACTGCGGATACCAGGGTAACAAGGATATAGTATAACAAAGGTAAGCAAGGTATAATGCAGCAACGGTTGCAAACAACTCCTGAACGTAATGCATCAATTTAAAGTAAAGTATTTAATTAAATAATTACAAACTGGGAGAAAATGCTCCGGGACTTGCCTCTCTCGAAGGAGCTCGGACGGTGATCGGGGCACTCCGGAAGTTCCTCAACGTCCTCCTCGTCGACTTCTGGCACTTCCTGCTGCTGCACCTCGAGCTACTCCTCGGGCTCCTCGGGTATGACGACTGGGTTCTCGGTTTGCGATCCTGTATGATGCAATGCGCATAAGTGATTATGCAAACGGTGCATCGAAGGAGATGAATGTAATGGATATGTTGAAATGCAAGGTAGTCAACATCATCCAAGAACTATACTACAAGCACATGTCATCTACTGCATTCTCTTCTACTACTAATATGTTAAGTTAACATACCTTATGAAATGCTTCAAAGATACACCAAAGCTTTACTAATTTCCTACTCACACTTAAAGCAACACTTGCTTAAACTCTAATTAATAATAGGTTTGAATAGCAACATATATTTTTGATGTTCCTAAAAATCTGAGAAAATTACAGTAGCATACTACTACCCTAAACAGATTACCATAAAAATTTCATGGCATTTGGATAAGTAAACTATCCTACACAAAAATGACAAGCTATAGCATAAAAATGAGCATGAAATTACTTTGTACTATGAAAAGTGTCAAACAACAGAATTAGTATTTTTCCTAGGTTCTTAATAGCATATAATGACTGTACAAAAATTACCACATGCATGTTTTATACAAAGTTTGCTCTCTATCAAAAATAACAAAAAATCAGCCATTAAAGACACTTGAACTACACCTCCAAAGTTTTCCACAGCACATGCATGAAACATATTTTCCTTAGGAAGTACATGACATAAGAAGATGAACAAACTTGAAATCATATTTTTCTGAAGCCTATATATTTTTATACACATTTTTCAAGTTATCAGCAATTTACATGATTAAATAAAATCCTATAGAAAAGTATCTCAAAAATGGCATGCAAAAATTTTACCTAGTAGATCTGATGATAAGGAACCTAGAAAAATTTGTTTCAACAAATTTGGAGCAACTTTGAGTATCCAAATATTTTGCAAACCATTTCTGTTTTCAAATAATAATGAATAAATTGAAAACAAATCATTTAAATGCTACTGGGCCGGCCTGCGGAAATGAACTGGCCCACGGCCACAGCCGGCCTGCTCAGACCGAGCGAAAAGGGGCGAGCGGCGGCCTGGCTCGGGGCTCGGCCCAAGCCAGCCTGGCCTAGCTCGGCCTGGCAAAGGCCACGCCACTGCGGCTGGGCCCCGCTGGTCAGCGACCGAGAGCAGGGGAGGCGCTTCGCCGGCCGGTGCTCACCGGCGGCAAGCCCTCCCGATGGCGCGGGTGGTGCCAGCGCGTACGCCACGTCGAGCCGCAACGGCTGGGACGGAGGAGGTGGCCCGGCGGCGTGACGAGCCACCAAGCCGCGGCGGTGCGCTCGCCGGAGAGGAAGGAGACGGCCGCGCTTGATTCTTACCTCGACGACGGCGGCTGCAAGCGCACGCAAGCGAAGCAGGGAGGCTAGGCGGAGCTGCTGGCGGCGTGAATCGGGGAATGGAGGCGTGGGAGAGGTATGTTGCGGTCGAGGCAGCGGCGACGGCGGTGGCGAGCTCGCGGTGCGCGCGAGTGTGAGCTGCTGCTGCTGCTCTGCGGCTGAGAGAGCGGGAGGAGGAATGAGGAGGAGGCAGTGCTGCGGGGCAGAAGAAGGCACGCGCGTGGAGGTGGAGTCAGGCCGTGGCTGCCGCGCGGCGGGCGTTGCCAGCGCAGGGCGGCCACGCGGCGAGCGCGCCCTGACGCGGTCGGGACACGCCGCGGCGCGCCAGCGGGCGAGCGAGCGCTGAGGCAGGCCAGCGCGCTGGGCTGGGCCGACGAAGCGCAGCTGGGCCAAGCGCGGGGCGAGGGAGAGGGCGGTGGGCGCGGAGCTTCACTGGGCCGGCTTCGGCTGGTGGGCCAGACACGAGGCGGCGGCCCGCGAAGGAGAAAAATTCCTTTTTCAAATAAAAATTCAAGATATTTTTAAATGCCAACTTTCAAACATTATTTTGAGCAAGAAAATGACCTCTTTTGAAAATGTACCAAAAATGAAAGTTGCTTAGAATTTAATTCCCTACAACTTTGCTTTTATGACCAAAGTCCAAATCTATCTAGATTTTAACTTATAGGATCAAAGTTAAATTTTAACTCAAAACCCTAATTTTGGGAAATTACTTTGGGAAGCAAAATTTTGAATTACTTTGAATACAAACCTTGCTCCAAAAACTGTGCTAGACAATCCTAGATGATTTACAAGCATAACCAACAGTTTCTACTCAACTAGCAAGCAAGAATTAGAGAAAACAACTCTAATAAGTGTATGCATCATTTACTTTTCACAAACAAGTTTCGTATGTTTCGAAGTAATGTTTCAGTTGTTATATGCAAGATTGCGCATGTATGAATAGGATGCTTGATGATGCACAATATGTATGATTAGCAATGCCTAATTGCAGGCATAACACCGGGGTGTTACACGGCTAAGCTCGGTACGAGCTTCTGGAGTTCACTACTAAGCTAACCAAGCAAGGAGGAGGGGATGGGAAGGCCGCGGTGGTAGTTGGCCGCGTGGAGCGCCAACTCCGGCGAGGTTCCGCCTTGGCGGCGGTGGAAGAAATGGCGAATACGCCCTTACCAAGCCCCAAACGACTCGACTGAAAGGTGGAGGAGGTGGAGAAGAGCACGGCGAAGCTACGAACGAGCTGGCCGACGTGTTTTTGCGGTGGCACGCGAGCACGAGCTCGTCGGAGTCACAGCGGCTGTTGCTGCGGAGCTACGGGCGAGCGAAGGAAGCCGAGGGAAGGGAAATTGAACTGGCGAGCTGGTTGGCAGGCGCGCGGGGTGTTGCTCAAGTCGTGGCCGGCCGTGCCAGGGCGTCCGCGGCGCGTGGCAGCGCGAGCAGGAGACTGGCGACGGGTGGCAAACACGCGGCAGTGATCTTTTGACGGTCGGTTCACTGTAGCTCGCATTCAGACGACTTGAACCGCCTGACAGCGTGACTTCAACGTGTTAATACGGCTAAACCGTTGATCCATTACAAAAACCATGTACATGAAAATTGTAGGCTTACCATCCATCTCCAACTTCTATTCAAGGATCATCGTCTAATTCTCCATGGATCAGAAGTTACATCAAGCCAAAGTTGGCTCGATCCAACTGAAACTGGATTTATGACTTAGCAAATTTTCTAAGTGTGAATTCAGCATGGAAATATGACTTGTGGGCCTTGTTTGAACATGTTCTATCCATTTTCATGAGATGGTCATATTGAGACTTTTGTTCCTTGATAAATTGTCTACAACTTTGGTAAAGGGTGCACAGCCATGCAAGGTCTCTAAGTTGGTCTTTTGAATCAGTCAAACAGTGGCACTCTATAGGTCATTCTAAGTCAAACCTCCACTTGAGGGCATTTTTGTCATTTTGATCCACATGAACAATGTCCCATCAATTACCCTAAGTGTAGTTAAGGTGTATTAGACCATAATCAACCACTTTACACAAATGCTATACCAACTTCTAATGATCACATGTGATGAAGCAACAAAACAATCAATTTCACTCTAATGTTGCAATTCCATGTTTCACATGTTTCATGCCTTTGTTAAAATTTTAACTTGCCACATTCCTACCATGTTGCCATGTTTCAAGGTATGAGAAACTCATGTTGCATTCACATGTTGCACTACTACCATTCACAAGCAAATCAAGTATGAAACAAACAGAATTGCGAATGTTGCATATGTATGTTTCAGTGACAATGGCATGATGAGATAGATGATGCATATGTTTATGAAATGAAATGCACTTTTGTGGAAGCCAAACACCTAGGGTGTTACAGGCGCCACCAAGCATGGTGGCCTAGCCATGAACTCGCACCTGCAATAGCAACACGAAACCCCATGAGGGTGGCACCATCAAACACCCGTCGAAAACCCCCGCAAACCCTAAACCTACGACGCGGATCGAAGGGCTGATCGAGAACCGAATCGAGGTCAACCCGAAAGTTAGGCCTGAGCTAGGGTTTCGCGCGGATCAAGAAGGGGGTGGAGCGGTTACCTCTGGCAATCTGGGGTGGTGGAGGGGTGATGACGGCGGGGCGACGGCTGAGGTCCCATGATGAGGAAGTTGTCCACCACCTATTCTTCAACTCCTGCTCGTGGTTGTCGCCATTGGAGGATGCCTAGCGCATCCATGTTGCTCGTGCTCAGTCTCCGTGGGGGATCGAGCCATGGAGGTGGGGATCCAAAGGGCGTGGACGCGTGGTGTCTTGTGGTTTGTCAATACTGCACAGATAGGGTGGAGATCGGAGAGCAGGATGGAGATGGGCGGCGGCGCAAATGGGGAGGGGATGGCCTATGAGACTGTCTCCAACAAGGAACCCATATGGGCACCCAAACCCAAAATGGATATTAAGAGACCAAAAATCAGCCTCCAATAGAGTACCTATACGGGAGACCTATTTTGGGTTGCCTGAGGGGCATAACCCAAATATGGACATCCTCTCTCCTAGAAACCCATTTACAGAAATGATTCTCTTTTGGGTCTTGTTGTTGGAGAAGATGTCGAATATGTATTGAACCTTTTGCCTGTAGCGCTACCCAAAGGACGAATGTGTCTTGTATTTTGGGTGTTGTTGTTGGAGATAGCCCCGAGTGGCGTGTCCATGGGCGAGACTCGGGCTGGCGATGGTGCGTTTCTTCATTTTTTTATTCTGTGTTTGCAGCTCTCAAACTCTGCTCGTGTGAGGAGCGTTACAAGCCACGCGGCGTGAGGCGGAGGGCGCGCTGGGTGAGGCTGCGTGCGTTGAAGTGCGAGGAGGGCGCGGGGGTGAGAAGCTGGGGTGAGAAGCCTGACATACATATAGAATCTTGGCCATCGAATTTAGTTTAGGTGTTTTATTAGTCCTTTATTTTAATGGAGACGAATTTCTGTGTGCATTTTTCTGAGTGCACAATGGTTGGAGGCTCTTAGCGGGAAACGTTTTTCTAGGGGGACCTAGTATAATTTTGATTGGTCCATTATAGTAGAGATAGACAATTCACACAATAAGCAAGGCTCTTCACAAATTATGAAAATATTTTTTAATCCCGTGGGACCTGCCACTAACTCATTTGTATACTCTCTCTTTTCCTCTATTGTCTTCCGCTGGCCCACCTCATGCATCGACCGTCTCATTCTCTCCTAATTCTCTCTCTTCCACCTAAGACTTTGTTGAGTTGTCTTGACTATTAGCCAAGCTGACATGGTTTATTATACTTGTTCTAGGGGATGGCGCGACACCCGCTATGGATATGACTTTTGAGTACGTGTATGTCGCTCTCCGTGTTATTTTCACGTCAACAAATGGCAAGACAGGGAACCGCATATATCTTTGGTGTTCTATATATGGAACCAGGTTGTGCATGCATGCATTATCTGCCAGATCTGCATGGTTGGTTCCTGTAACCCCTCCAAACCATTGCTAACATCTTCGTCTAAATTTAACCACTCTACATATCCTCTTATAAATGCTGACCATCTCCCCCATTGCCAAGCCACCTCCACACATTCAAACACCTCCTCGATCGCCTCCTCCACCGACCAATAACCCAGCCACCGCAACCGCCACAGCAACCATGGGTGCCTGCGCAACCAAGCCCAAGACGCTTGAGGGGCAGGCCCCAGCTGAGGCCAACATCTCCACACCCAAGGTTGCACCCGAGACCACTACCGTCCCCACTGAGGTGATGTGATGACAACACATTCGATCATGCATGAACTAGTTATATATGCATTTTTGTTTTCTCTTGATGTGGATTAAATCTGAATAATGCGTGTGCCATTCATGCACAGGTTGCGGCTGAACAGGTAGTTGAGAAGGTGGTGGAGGAGGACAAGGAGGAGGAGCCGGCAACGGCGGCGGAACAAAAGCCGCCAGCCACAGCCGAGCCCGAGCAGAAGGCTGATGAGGTGACCACTCCGGAGGCGGCTGTCATCGTCGAGCCCGAGAACGAGGAGGAGGAAGAAGAAGCCATGGTGAAGACCATCGTCGAGGAGGAGAAACCATCAGCCCCTGCAGAGGAAAAGATCGCCACCGGTGAGGTGACGGCCGAGCCCATGACGGAGGTGAAGAAGGACGCCGAGGAGGAGGAGGAGGAGAAGCCAACACAAAGCTGATCAACTGTCCATGCATGCATGTCAATTGGCTGATGCCTGATGATCAGTATGCGAGCAACGGGCCACTTGAATTCTCTAGAGTTGGCATACATGTATAGGTCGGGAGAGAAACTCAGCCACCATGTAACAAACCTTTGATGTCTCCCATTTTTCCTCCACGGGGTTCTGATAAAACAATATTCTTGGGCTTATTGAATGTTGTCTCCGTTACTAATCTTTTGCCATGGATTATTCATGAACACAACATTCCTATTATGCAATTGATATCTACCCTTACTTCTCAGTCTGATGTCTTTGAACCCACATTGGGATGAACATTCATAACTCGTTTGATTCTACTCAAGGTTAGATTCTAAATCAAATGGTAGATCTTTATATAAATTAGAATCATTGAATGTTAAACATAATAATTATATAAACATAGATTTTGTCGCCTAGTATCATAGAATTAGACTCTAACTCTGGTCATGTCGAGAAGTAAACTCAGATAGCAGAATCGAGATTTTAACTACAATGATTCCACCTAAGAGCAACCACAATGTTGTCAGAAACCAGTCCATAGGGAATTAAATATTTAGTATCAGGTAACTGGAACATTGTGGGGCTGATCCATAGGAAAGAAATAAAAAAGTACCCATAGTACTATGGCTAGCTCATAAGGCAATAAAAAAAACACTATGTGCATTGTACATCTGACACAATATACATTCACTCTCTCCATTCACTTGTGAGAAGAAATAAGGGAAGTTGGGGACTAAGATTTTTTATTTCATTGTGGGACCCACTCATATAGACCAGCTGATCCAAATACATTGTGGCATGTTATTTAACTACATTCATCAACTCTGGGACCCACTTCTATGGACCGGTTCAACCGGATACATTGTGGTTGTTCTAATGTAGCCATACATCATCTGTAGGCTGGCGCTTGTAAGTAGAGTCGAGAGCGGATGGGTAAAATCCTATTCCAACACAACCTATTTTCCATATTTGACGCACCCATTTCTATAACTTTAGAAAAAAAAAATCTAGAAATAGAAGGTGAGTCAAGATGAGGGTGGCTAGGACAACACAGGGATAGGTCTTTGTCTGTAGTGTTGCACAAAGGCTGTAGTGGCTGGCAGGTGGGCCACAATCCCTTGTAGTACTGCATAGGATTTGCTTTGAAAAAACAGGAGAGGGTCCATCCCACCTGTTCTTTATGGATTTAGTCGAAAAAGTCTCATGTTTGATTTCGAGGCCATGTTAGCGCCGGACTTTGGACCACGCGTACCCGCGGGCTGGTGTGCCTAAGGATGAAAACGGTCGAACTCGGTCGAAAAACTCCTCAACCGTTTTCTACTTTTACATTTGAAATACGAAAGCGAAAGCGAAAGCGGACAAGCCGGACACGAAAACGAACACGAACTTACGGAATATCTAGAATTTCGAAAACGAACCAATTCGAGCGGAATTATGTCGAACACGGTCGGTATACGAAAATTCAATACGAAATACTGACCCACAGTGCAAAGCATTAAACAAGTGCACGACCAAATACATAACAAGTTCACAACTAACAAGTGCATGATCTAGTTCAAGTGCATAGCATTAAACAAGTGCACGACCAAATACATAATAAGAGAGATGAGGTTGGGCGCCGTCTATAAGAGAGGGCAGCTAGCCACCGGTAGAAAGAACACAGCTGCGTGGTGAGCAGCCTGTAATTGGGCTGTATGACCTGTGCAGTTGGCCAAATTCGGTTTAAACCGAATTTTGAATTCGGAATATTTCAAATTAAAAGTAGAAAAGTAGAAAACGGTCGAAAAAATGTGTAAACCGTTTTCTACTTTTACATTCGAAATACGAAACATCTCAAATGCGAAAGCGAAAACGGTAAAGTCGAACAAGAAAATGCGGATTCGGTCGGATTAAATATAGAAAACGATGCGGTTCGGTTCGGGATATTTCCGTTCCGTTTTCATCCTTAGGTGTGCCTGCTCTCATGCTTCGCGTCCTGTGCTTGCTGCTTGGTTCTGCACGTGCTGTTGCTGCGCCTGGTGGCTTGATGCGCTCTGCTGTTGCTGCTGGATCTGCGCGTGCTGCTGCTGTGCCTGCACGGAAGAGCATGTGCATGGGGCTTGCCCAACTGCATGTGAGAGAGAGAGGGTGGGAGCACAACGCGCGTACCTCGTGTTGACCCTAGCTGCATGCTCCACCGTGGGGTACCAAGCCTGGTGGTGCAGGAGCGTCTGGTTCTACGTCCGTTGGATGCTGGCCCACTCTGGCGCTCTGCATGCGCGCATGCACTTTTGACCAGAGAGTGCTTGGTCATTCGGGCACTGACCACCCGTTGCGTGCACGTCCAACTATTGAAGCTGGCCTGCAAGACAGAGATAGACAGCGCTGGATGGGTACGTGCAACGCGTGCGTGTCCGCGAGTTAGTGCGCATGGGGTGCAGCACCAGCTGCAACATACTGAAACCAGTTGAAACATACATTTGCAACAAATGTGTGTAACCACTACAATATGCAACATCCACATAAAACACTTGCAACATACGTCTGAAATAGGTGAAACATTTGGAACAAACACTTGCAACATACGTGTATAGCCACTACAACATATGCAACATCTAGATTAAAACATGCAACATCCAGATGAAACAGAAACATTTGGAAAACACACTTGCAACATACGTGTATAGTCACAGCAATATATGCAACATCCAGATTAAACACTTTCAACATACATTTAAAACAGCTGAAATTTTGAAACATAAACTTGCAACACATGTGTGTAGCCATTGCAACATATGCAGCACCAGATCTACTTATACAACATCCAGATGAAACATATGCAACATACATCTGAAACCCATGAAATATACGGTTGCAACATATGTTTATCTACTTGTTGCCGCCAATAAAGGCTCGTTGACGCGGGCGCGGTGGAGCGCAGCGCGAGGCGCGGGCGGTGCGCGACGCGTGGCACGGGTGGGGTGCGCGAGGCGGGTCTGGTGTGAGGCGCATAGCGTAACGCGGCGCGAAGCGATCTGGCGTGCGGCACAAGGCGGTTCTGTTCTGGCGGAGGTATCCAGATTTTTTTAATAATGGATCGGTCAGATCTGGTTCGCAGGCGGTGGTTGATAGCATTCAGCCTATTCGTTTGGCTGGTTCGTATCGTTGCTGGTTCGTGAAGAAGTACTGCTGGCTGGTTTATGTGAGAGAAAACAATTGTTTACAACAAGCCACAACCAAACGAACAGGCTGTACCGTTGTTTTTTTTTTAAAAGATAATTAAAAAAGGATAGGACAGCTGGGCAAGCCCAAGCTGACAAACGTTCTTTCGCCATACGGCCCTCGCGCGTTTGGGCCCTGCATAACTTTTGGCCATACCATACACGGCCAGCAGCAGCCGTTCGCTACAACGTGGGCCCTTTCCTTGGTTCACATAATCACATGTCTCTCTATTCTGACTTCTCCGTCCATCCCGTCCAGCACTCCAGCTCCATCGAGGAGGGCCGCCGCACCTGCACGCACGCGCCGTAGCGACTAGCGAGGCGAGGCCAAGGGACGGGAGAGAGAGAGAGGAACCCGAGGAGGGCGAAGATGATCTACCGCAGCTGGTCGCTGCTCTCGTCGACGGTCGTCATCTGGGGCGGCGTCGCCACCGCCGGCCTCGCCGGGATCTTCCTCTTCGGCGGCAAGGTACTGTCATCAGTTCCCCTTCCTTCCTGGATCACGTGCTCGCCCGATTCCGTCCCCGAGTCTGCGCCATCCGTGCACGGTGCTTGTTTCGGCTGCTCCCTTTCAGCATATTATTAGTGGTATGAAGCGTGGATCTGGTTGATGCATCCGTGGGGTCCGGGGATTGGTCTGCCGCCCGCGATCATTACGAACCCAGAACCCTAGATTTGGGGGCAGATTTTGGTGCGAGGAGTTTGTTCTTCCGCAGAGGCATATTTCTATGGTTAGCTTAGGGCTATCGAGGACTAGCAAGCTCTTATTTCAGGCTGATGCTATGTGATTTTGGGATGCCATTGCCACGTGGGTCAGGTCAAAACTGTTGTGGTTTTTTTTGTTACTGGGTAGCCAATAGGGGATTTGACAGCCTAATAAGACACCGGATAATTTTAAGGATTTCAGCGCGCAGGATTAGATTGTGGTGTGGCTCGTACAGTTGATGCTGATGATTGGGTTGCACTCTGATTTTTGTTTTGTGATTTGGTGGTAGATTGGGCGATGCTCTATGTAATGAAGCATTTGAAAATAAGTACCAAGAGAGACTTGGTAGTAATTATAAATTACTATTCACCTATAGTGATCATTTTAAACTCAGGCGCCGTTCTTTCACTGCATATGCCTGCAGCCATGCACTTGTTTGATTAATTAGTGGGAGTTTAGTACCTCTAATTTCATTTTCTGGAAGTAAATAGCTGCAGAGTAGAAATAATCCTTATGTGTATCTTACTAGTTAAATGCCCGTGTGTTGCTACGGTCCCGTTGCTATGGACAACGCCATCTTTGATATCCATAGATGCACCTGCACTTTATTTTATTTTCAAAGGAAAAATACACATGGACCATTGTATCGACCATAGAACAGATTCGAATAGATAAGTACAGCAATGAGCCCAATAGCAACATGCTGCAATTTCCTGTGCGAATAAAAATATTTATTAGATTCAAGACAACATTACGGGTAAGACAAAAATTATTAGGCACCAACAGTTTGTATATGCATCCAATACCTTAATTATGGTTTCAGGACCTTCTTATACGCGATGTTCCTAGTGTATGTCCCACTCTGCTCTGAGTTTTTTTTTTGTCTTGTCTGGTTTTGATCTCTTTTGTTTCTTCTTATCAAGAGCAACTGGTTAAGACAGAAGGCATTTAATTTGGTGCCAATGAACAATCATGTCTTCAGACAGAAGGCGTTTAACTTCCTGCCGATGAACAATCTGTTTATAGTTCCAAAGACATTAGCTGATGCAATTTTTTTTGTTACCCCTTCCCAGCACCATGCTTTTTTTTTTGCTGACTCCACAGCTGACTACTACAATATCTTTCTTATTTAGTTCAGTGACACTATACTGACACCAAAGGGTAGCAGCAAAACTGGAAATAAAGAGAATTGTAGATGTGCATTTCGAACAGGGTGCATATACACTTCAGATAAGGTTAATTTTGCTAGAACAAAAAAAAAAAAATGGAAGAAGTACTAAATAAATCGATGTGTAGCGGAGTGAGGATGTGTACCGGAGTCATGGGTAGATCGGTGGGGTGGGGTGGGTCCGGGAGCCTAGCGGAGACAGCATTTAGGCTGGCGAGGGGAACGAGAGAAGCGAGGAAAGGAACCTTGCGGAATTTTTAAGTAGCAGAGATTTACATAATATTTTTTAGGCTCCCAAATTTCAATAGTCTCTTCTAGGTTCGGTTTGCCTTAACAGCTGATCATTATCTCGAATGTAGTGATCACCAGTTTGCGAAGAGCTATGATGCATTTAGAAATCATGAACTGCATATTAGGCGTCCTTTAAATGGCTAAATCACTACAATCTATTTGTTCCCTGTTATGCTTTTTTTTTCGCAAATATGCAGGAGCCACACATCTTCTTATTAAGAAAAAGAATTTAGCTCCCAATACAAGCCGACCCTGGTTGGTTCTCTGTTACAGTCAGAAGAGAAAAATGACCCAAAGCTGCCTAAATAGATGCCCTAGACTCCTCTAGTGCCTTAGCCCCAGCCATGCCCAATAGCCAGGCTTCCTCTGAAATTTCTCTAAGAGTCAATGCAATGCATGGGGTTCCTGTTATGCTGGTACTATGCGTTCTTTGCTGAAAAAAACTTATGTCACTCGTATTCAGCAGAATGTGGTTTTGAATGTGAGTGCCTGTTCTAACAATATTGCCTTTTGTCATGATTTGTCCTTTTGGGTTTTAGTGTGGCTTGTACAGTTGATGATTACACTCTGACCATGTTCAGTGATTTTTTTTTTTTGGTGTTGGGCAATGCTCTTACATACTGAAGTGTTTGAAAAATAAGTGGCAATAATGATTATAGATATGTTAATGCATTACAGTTCATCATTATCGGTCAGTTTACACTCTGATATTCTTCTTTCATTGTATGCTTGCAGCCTTGCACTTGTTTGTTTAATTAGTGGGACTTCGATTCATCCAGTTTCATTTTTTTGGGAATAAATATCTGCTGAGTAGAAATAATCCTTGCATTTATATTATTATTTTGGCAAACGGGGTACTATTCTTTTAGGGTTCCGAATTTCCCTAGTGTCTTCATTTCCAATGGAAAAAGGGTTGGTTTGCTTTTTTGTAATAGCACAACAGCTGATCAACATGTCCTCAAATGTAGTGGTCACCAATTTGTGTAGAACTATGGATACATTTAGAAATCATGTACTGCATACTAGATTAGGCATCCTGAATCACTATACTAAAAGTTACTTGTTATCGTAGTACTTGTACATTATTTGCTGAAGAAATTTGATGTTATTTGTATTCAGCGGAATGGGGTTGTGATAGTTGATTGCCAGGATAAAACTGACATAGATTTAAATAAACGATTTTAGAGTTTTCTCCCTACAAATACGAATTGGCAGGTCTGTTGATGCGTCATGCATGAGATCAACCAATACTTGGGTAACATGTTAGGTTGCTCACTACACACTCCACTTGTTTATTACTTTGATTTCTATTTTGTTATCTTGTTGTTCGTATCCAAAGTCAGTCAGTATGTTATTATTTAGTAACTTGGTCAGTTTCCCATGGCTACCAACTTGTCCAAGCTGAAGTCAGCTACTCTGTAGATGCCTTGTAGAATAGATAATTCTTGATATGCTTTGTTCTTGTCAAGGAATCAAGACTTGCTTTATTCTGATGTGTTGTTTAACATGCATGTTGGCAGGAGAAATTCAATGACTATCTGTGCCGCGAAGGCGAGAGGCTTAGGCAGCAGGACAGAGCCGCGATGGGCCGAAGCTAGAGAGGGAGCATCAACTTTTCAAATTCATGCGTCCCTACTAGAACAAGTCCCTGTCTAGGATGGAATCCTTCTACTGGCTGGCTTTCACTTTCCTGAGCAAAACTTGCTCCGTATGTCAATAATAATAAATCGACTCTGGTTTTTCTGTTCTTTGTGCAACCTGCGCGCTGTACTATAATCATTGAGAACCACGGGCTCTAGCATCATTGAGAACAACGGGCTTTGGGTGGCCTTTTGGCCCCTGGTTTGTCAAGGGTTGAGTACTTGTTTGGCGTCATCAACTTGTGCGACATGATGATGTGCAACTTGTCTTGGTATAGTTACTCTGAATAAAGGTGGTTGCATTTGATGGGACTTCACAAATATCTGCCTCCTTGAGCAATTTGGTGGGTGTAACCATTGACCCTTGGGGGCGGATTTTGCCAGATATTGCACCTACTGACGTTTAGGTGTATCTGGTTCTGACACACCCCAGTTTAACTGCAAATGTAATATAGCACCGCCTGATTCGTTCGTGATGACGATCCAAGAGCGTATTTTGCTGCTCCTGTTTCAATTCTTACGGTGTGCTGCAGCGTGGAGTCAGTGTGTGTGTGGCAGTGTTGCTTGGTGGTACCCGAGTGAATCCACTGCACGCGTAGCCTGCAACTTTCGAGCCCGACACGTCGTCCCCGGTGCATGCACGGCATCAGGTGTCTTTAATTTGTCCGGCCGAACTGACCCAACAAAGTGTTAGGAAAGCGGTGGGAGACGCGGCCGTCAGATTGTGCCAAAAGCCTCGGCTGCCGATCTACGCTACGCCCGCCGGAACGCGCAAGTTGCATGGCGAGGCACACAGACAGAACCGATGGACGCAAGTATAAAGCAGCCACACCATCTCCTTCCGCTCCGGCACCACCGCCCCAGCAGCGGCTGACCCCGGCTATCTATTCTATCTATCACACAGGGACGTACGAGCGGCGGAAACGCTAGGTATGGAGGAGGTGAGGTACGAGAAGGTGGCGTCCCGGTTCTTCCTCGCCGTCGGCAAGGGGAACGCCGGCGGCGACCACCGCCACTTTCTCGACGCATGCTTCCTGTGCAAGCGGGACATCACCTCGGACCGCCACATCTTCATGTACAAGTACGTATCTAGCTATACTGCTACTTCTTAAGCGATCAATATGCATGCGCTGCTGCGCTCGTCGTCGTCTCTGCAGTCTGCACCTGCACCTGCATGCCACGGCCATGGGCCACGGGATCATGCATGCTTTCTTGCATGCCTTTGGTCAATCGATACACATCGGCTTCACCTCGTGCTCGATCGTGCTTCATTCGATTCCGCATGCGTGCATGCAGGGGCGACGCGGCGTTCTGCAGCGACGACTGCAGGCAGGAGCAGAGGGGCATGGACGCCGCGCTCAAGGCCGCCAGGCGCCGCCACCGCCAGCTGCGCCGCACCGCCTCCTTGCCGGCGTCGTCGTCGTCGGCCGCCGCGTACGCGTGCACCGCCAACAAGGCCGCCACTACTGGGAACTGGAATATCGCTGTGGGTGAGGGTTTTTTCTGACGGCAGCTGCCCGGTCCGGCCCGGCCGTCCGTCGCTGCTGCCTGCCTTGCAGTCCACGCCCGGCCGGCTAGCCCCCATCGGCCGTGTCCGGCTGCCATGCATGGGATCGGAGCTGATGGGCGAACGAAGAAGATGCGGCGGCGCGTCCGGTCAGCTGATGTGTACATTTTTGCCATCTTGTGTGGTTTTGGTTTTGTGGCCAGCTGCTGCTGCGGTCCGTCCGTCAGAGAAGACGGATCGATGCGTGATATGCATGGCGCACGGTCTGTGTACGTGTACATGTTGGATTGGGGACAAGTTTATGAGATTAGACTTGTGGCATGAATCATGATGCTTTGCAAAGTGGACTAGCTGGCTACTACATCTCCCTGCAAAAGGTTCACAAGAGTAGATAGTAGGAATAATATAACCACCTCTTTTTTCTGTACGTACATGTACTGTTTTTCTTGCTTCTCAATGAACTGCAAGGATGGTCACTAAGATGGAAACGTTTCAGCGGTTACTCATCGCTAGGTAGTCCAGTGGGCCAGCCACGTACTCTCTCTCGTTCCAGGGACGTTTTACTTTTTTTTTTGTCTTGAAATCAAATGTTATCTTATTTTTATAGAAAAATACACCAACATCTATGGCTAGTGATGATAAATATTGAATATGCGTCCCTAACCCTCATGTCCCCTACAAAATTAATGATGAAGCCAACACAAAACATATCTCATGTGCAAATACAAAAACATCAAGACGTCTGCACGGGGAAATAAGCACAAATGGAGAACTAGCTCCATGCTGACACACGCATACATACAGGTCCAATCTTCTCAAGCTTACAGACGACCACTTGTTGAAGTTGATGATCGCTTGTTGGGGGTTGGCCGAGTTACGCCAATGTGGGTTGTCAGCGCCCAGAGCACGGTGATGAACTCTCCTCCTTGCACCAGGACCTGTTCATGCCCCTTCACGCGCTCCTCCTCGTTCGACGGCGCCACGAAGACGATGAGCTCCGTCCACACGTCGGCCAACACCTTCCACACTGTTTCATGACGGTCACCTCCCTCCCTTAGCAAGTCCCCTGCTAGCTTTGCTGCGTTCAGAACGACCTTGCTCTCGTCATCACTCTGGCCTGATTCTGCTGCTTTGTCTTGGCCTGGCGTTTCCACATGGATTTCTCCTGCTCTTTCCATGATCTTCTGGACCTTCGTACTCTTGGACGAGAGGAAGTACGCCGGACACCCAATCATGCTCTTCAGCTCCGCCTTCATGTCCTCGAACACAGTCTCCGCCTTCTCCTTGTTGTCCGGCAGCAGCTCCGGATGGAACGCCACCAAGTAAGCGCAGTACTTGGACAGCCTAGTTGCCACCCTGCTGAGAGCTACTTCGTCTTTACTCTGAGGGGCACACTTCACCACCAAGATGCTGGTGGCGATGTGCCATGTCAGGATGACCTCGGCGACACTGTCGCTGCCACAAGCCCATTTGAGCTGCGTGGAGAGATGGTGCCTTTCCAACACGGACTTGCCATTGGTGAGAGGGGTGTTGTCGCGGTCATGTCTCACAAGGCAATCTATGATGGATCGTTTCAAGCTGTTAGGCGCCGGCTCCGATCTTACCGCCAAGGAGAGTGGGGCGAACAATGGTACAGGGAGTGGCCAGCGAAGGTTCAGCACGGAGAATTGCTTTAGCCTAAGGTCGCCATGGCTCATCTTGCTACGCAGCCACAGGAGGCGGCGGAAGGCTCCGCTGAAGGTGGGGCTTTCACGCCAATGGCGTTTGGCGGTGTAGTCGCATAGCACTGAGACCATGAACCAGTTGGAGAGGAGGAAAACAAGGAACTCCCATATCTCCTCGTAGAAGAAGATGATGAAGAGAAACACGGTGATAGCAAGGTCTACCAGGGAGAAGAAGGCTGGAGCAGATCTATTGGCAGCTCTGGCTACAAGGCACACGACTATTTTTGGAACTCCTGACCGTAGCGTGTAGTTGTCTCTGCCGAGGCTTTTGAACGCATAGCCGGCGTCGCCGTTGCCACAGAGGACAATGGACATGAGGCATAGGACGGTGACGACGACGGGCAGGAGGAGGTAGTTTGCCACGAGGAAGAAGGGGCTCGCGAAGACGACGGGGATGACGGAGTGGTAGTACTCACTGAGGAAGTTCACCTCGTCGTTCATCACCTGGAACAGCGCCTCTGCCGCGTTGCCCTCGCTGCCGCCGTTGTTGTTGTACAGGCCGTTCAAGATGAGGCTCCGGCAGTCGCGGGCTTCCGCGTCGGTCATCGCTGGCAGGTGCTCGAACCGCCGGCGCAGCAACTTGAAGAGAGCGAAGGAGAGGCAGAGCCTCTTGAGGCGTTGGTTCTTGTCGTAGTGGTCGAAGAGCTGGTCGGACTCGGCGAGCTCCCAGACTTTACCGACGGTGACGATGCTGTCGTTGGAGGCGACGTCGTTGAACTCGTAGCCATCTGCGGTAGCCTTCTTCACCAGCTTCTTCTCTCCCATGACGATGTAGTTGCACCTCCTGAGCATCTCGTTTCCAATTATTCCACCATGCTGTTCGCCATGCTCCACGTCGACATGGTCACCTGCAGGTGCAGGGTGGTGCTGCTGGCTCTCGTCACCATGGTCGTCGACGTCTAGCATCTGAGCCATGTAGGAGGTGAGCACGGAGGCGTTCTTGCCATGGGCGTACGAGCGCTTGCCGACCTCGGTGAAGGCGATCCGCTGCGCCACTTTGGTGGCGCAGAGGATCCAGAGGATGCCGAACACCGCCTTCCGTCCAACGCTCTTGATGTTGAAGAAGACGAGGTTTCCCAGCCAGAAGACGCGGCCGGCGCGCTGGATGGTGCTGGAGTAGCCGCGCATGCGGATCTCGTCCACCTTCTTGCGGAGGAGCTCCACCAGGAGCATCCACACCAGGATCAGCCCGGCCGTCAGGGAGAGGTCAGCAGCACCGGCAGTGGAGGAGGTCGAGCTGGAGCTGGAGCTCGTGGTGGACCTCGCGTTCTTGGCCTCCGAGAAGAGGTAGGACATGACGGGGAGGAAGAGGGAGAGCACCGAGGAGAGGAAGAGCCGGACCTTGGGGTCCAGGATGGCGCTCACGTCGGAGATGCCGCTGAAGAGGTTGAGGTTGAAGAAGAGTCCGGCGAGCACGAACATGATGACGGAGGAGGACACGATGGTTGGCTCATTGCTCTGGTCGGTGTAGGATGCTGTGAGGTTTATGATGTACAAGTTGATGTGTTGAGGGCATAATGTTGTGACGTTAAGGTAGACGCTATGGTTAAAAACTGTCATTGCTAGCTGTAGGCTGTTACAACTACAGGCTTCAGTGTACGTAATCTAGCAGGTTTGGTCGTTGGCCCCTGGACATTGGCCACATTGCATGCTATATATAAGGCAAGCTAGTTTGCCTTGCAAGCTTCATGCGTTCGGGGTCTGCTTGGTCGTCGACGGCGAACGGTATCGCGTGCAAGCTAAGTTTTGGTTTGGTGTCCAGGATCATAAGCTAATAGCTAGTGTTCAAGTTCAAGCTCACGTTACTGAACTGGTCGACTGAGGAGAGAGTATAATCGATCTCTTGCTTTGTTGCCAAGTTTTAGTCTGATATAACTGATGTATATATCGAAAGTGCTTGGCATGATTGGCTTCTCGCATATATAGTTTATTTTTGCTGTGTGCTTTGCCTTTGGTATTTTATTAATTTCAGAATCTTTCTTTACCAAGATGCAAAGAGCAGCGCATGAGTATGAGAGAATACGTGAACTAGTGCATATCTCTTGTCTGTCCTTTATTTGCATTTATAATTTCTACTATCTTTTCTTTACCAAAAGACACACCATGCAATCAGTCTCCTTTAATTTGGAATCTGCCTTAGTTATGTTTTTTTTACAACTGACTGAACTTCGAGCACTATGAAAATAAAAGCTCTGCATCCATCCTTAGTCCTTATACCATATAATACATATGATCACGTGCTCAGCAAGCTCATTGGTTTTTTGTATACAATGCTTCTAGAGAGGAAATAAAGGAATATTTTTATATATACCACCGCGCTAAGAATAAGATGTACTTCTCGTCTACCATCCGATCATCTGAGTAATATAGTACATACAAGACCTAACATGTCATTGACTCCCTTGGCGTGGTATAGTTGAAAAGGGCCCCTCATCAATTATGGTTGTATAAATACAAATTTCCCATGAATGAATGCACATTGAACCTTGACGCACTATGTTTTTCTAGATGGGTGGGTGTGGGTAGAGGATTGTTTCTTAGGTTTCCTAATGGCAATTGTAGAAAATAATTGGAATGGATTAATCCCTAGGTTGTCTCCTATGTTAATTGTGTAGTTGGTATAATTGATACTCCCTCAACTCCAAATTATAAGTCATCCTGATGGCTTATCCATACCCATTGCTGCAGTTATGATCACCACACTGCACTATGCTAGCTCCACAAGCTGTGTTTAAGAATCGAGTGACATAAGATGGAGTTCAATTGGGCTCTAAAAAATTTAAGCAACACCAACCTTAACCCATGCAATTCTAGTTCACTCCTTGCGTGTTCAAATCCCTAGAACTAAGCAGGATCAAACCAAGACAAGTCCTTAGGGCCATCACAGTAAGTCAAGTCCTTATGTCATTGCACACTAGCAATAGGTCCTTAAGTGAGGAAATGCAAACCTAGCTAGAAGAACAGATCGAGACAAACCATTTATACCTGTTGCAAGGAATGTAAGTTTTTTTTTTGAAAGGCAACGGGGGGGGGGGGGGGGGGGGGGGGGAGGACGATTTGTCCCCACCTGATCAATCACCATAGATCCCAGGAAAAACCGGTGGGTGGAGGGGCATTAGCCCAGTTTTGGCATGGTGCCAAGTTACAAATGTGGTGAAAGCACTACGGGATACTGTTAATTTACCGAGTGTGAGTAACACTCGGTAAATAGTGCTACACACTCGGCAAACTCTTTACCGAGTGCCACACTCGGTAAAGTGGACTCGGCAAACAACGACTCGGTGAAGTTATTTTACCGAGTGTCCAATATCGGCGCACTCGGAGCATAGAGTTACCGAGTGCTACAATGACACTCGGTAAACAATTATGACTTGACGGTCGTCACCCTCCAAACTGACCGTTAACGGCGACGTTTACCGAGTGTCAGTAGCAGCACTCGGTAAATAAATTAGCATTTCGTGATTAAAACAATTCCGCAAATAAATTTTTTGAATAATGTTTACCGAGTGTAGCTCCTAACACTCGGTAAAAGAATAACCATTTTCGTGATTAAAACAATTCTGCAAATAAACTTCAGGAATAATGTTTACCGAGTGTGCCCACTCGGTAAAAAGTAGTCAAATATTTCCGAGTGGGGACGCCGCACTCGGTAAAAAATGGCACACTCGGCAAAATTCACAGAATCAGAACCAATTTGGTTCTGTTCGCTGTTTTACCGAGTGCTACACTCGGTAAAACTGACAGAATCTCTGTTTTACCGAGTGCTACACTTGGTAAAATATGTCCACAGAATTTTTTTTGTTTGTTTCAGTGCATATCCAGTCACAATAAGCAACAAAATCACAGGAAATTATAATAACATGACATATAGGCAATATATATCACATATATGTCCACAAATGTCACATCCACTCACAATAACTAACATATGTCGACAAGCACCATGCAAAGTCCACAAACACCATCAACATATGTCCAAAGTTCAACCAAGTACACAGTTCAACATACAAAACTATCAAACAAGGTCGGATGGCCTGTCACATGGTCGGAGGCCTACGGAGAAACGGAGTCAAGTCCAGGTCTTGATCACCCTGCATATCGTTGTTCGATCCAGCTGTAGAAGGTCCCTAGAATGAGATTGCACATGTGAGTTATCTGGATCAAAGCAAATTCTAAGGTCTAAGCTATGGTAGGTCAAACTAAGGTATAAGTTGAAGGTAGCTCTATATGACACGAAAGTGAAGAGTGCATCTAAGTGACTCATAGGAGTGCCATCGCGCAGAGGTGGAGGCACCAACGGTATCATTGGCGGCGGCGGAGGCGGTGGAGGCTGGCCCATGCTCTAAGAAAAACGGGCCATGTACTCGTACCAGTCCTTGTGCGCCTGCTGGAAGGCCTCAAGCTGGGTCTGCACTCGCGCCCTCTCCTGTGCCAACTCGGCCTGGTGCGACAGCTCGAGGGCCTGAAGCTGGCTCTGTGAGGCCTGCTGTGACTCCTGCAGGGCTTCAATCTGGGCCTACAATTATTTATCACATAGTTAGAATGCAAATAAAGAACGAGTAGAAAATGAATGGACAACGAATGCAACAGAACTAACCTGGAGTGCTACCACCTGGGGCTGTGAGCGTGGGCGTATGGCCGGACTCGAACTCGTGCTCCGGGCTCTAATCTGGGCAAGTGTCTGAGTGTTGGCCATGTCTATGGTGTTGTTGCCCATATAGTACCGCCCATGTGGCTTACCTGGTCCCAACCTCATGACGATGTCACCCTCGAGGTCAGCGGTGCTCGGATCAAATTCTGACCCATGGATCTCTCTCGCCATCGCCGTGTACTCGCTGAGGCGCCTGTGCATGCTCGGGTTGCTATATGCCTCGGGCGAGTCCTCCGGGTTGTAGACGAGGTCGGGGTCCTTTGCCTTGCCTTTGTGTGCCAAGGCATATGCCTTGAACGAGGCGCACTCCTGGCCGGGGTGGAACCGCGTCTGCAGGAAGAAGCACAACAATAAGATATTATGCATTCAGAAGTTAGCATAGCAACAATGAAATGAAATCCATGTACATATCTGGCTGCATATTCCTTGAGGGTAGTGGGGCCTTGTTTGTGCGAGGAACCCTGCATCATCGCACAGCAACGTGAGCGTACGGCGTGATATTGCTCGTACTCCTCACTCAACCACTTGTCCACAATGGCCTCCCAGCAGTTGTCCATCCCCGCACACCAAGCAGGAGGCACCTGCACGTACACGAGCACATGACAAATCATAAATCAATTTCAGTGCAATTAATCGCAGACGATGTAATCTCATGTTTACCGTCAAGTATTGCTCCTTAGTCAGGGGCAGGTGCACTGCCTGCGCTCTGGTGACTCTGTGTCCTCTGCGGCCATGGTAAATTCTTCTGCACAGGAGCTTTGTCTCGTAGAAGAGGTCCTGCACTCGGTGAACACAAACTCTGTTCACCACGTCATCCGTGTCCTCCCTACGTACTCCCTCCGCCAAGGTGTAGTAATCCTACAAGCAAATACAGTCAGTAATATACAATTAATGTGATGTTATTATTAGCATAGTGTGATGAACATGTACCCACAGCTCTTTCATCACCTGGTTGGCCTTGCTGTTATAACACCTGCCAGCTCGATCAGTCTGATCGCTGGCGGCGTGCCAGTGGGACCACTTCATGGCGGGCTGCACAACACCATCGATCCTCACCATCCCGGGGTAGTTTGCCCTACACAGAAGACCCAGGATCCCGTTTACTCGGCGAGAGTGACTCCCTGGGATCACCATTTCCCAATCCCTCCACAAAGTTATTGAGATTGAATATTAGTTTCTGTTATAACTTAAAAACCTGTGAAGTAGTGTTAACATGCAAAAATTACTTACTTAGTTCTGGAGGGTCGAATCACTGGCCATCTCTGTATGGGTAAGTCTGGGAGGCGCGACGACCCTCGCAGCCAAACCGTAGGCACCCCATTTCCTCTGCCAGCAAGTCGGCATCCTCCTCACGCTCGGCCTCATCCTCCCTCCGTGCCTCCTCCACCGCCTCTGCTATCTCCTCCCTGGTCTCCTCCTCCTCCTCATCCTCCTCCATGGCCGCTACGAACTCGTCGTCGTCGTCCTGTGGAGGAGGTGTCGGCTCTCGACGCCCTCGTCGTCGCCGTCCTCCTCCTCCACCCTGGGCTCCTCCTCCACCCTGGGCTCCACCTCCACCCTGGGCTCCACCTCCCTGGGCATGCCCTCGTCATCGTCCTCCTCCTCCTCCCTGGGCACGCCCTCCACCCTCAGTCTGTGCACGCCCTCCTCCTCCACCCTGGCTGGACCCCTCGCCACCAGCCAGTAAGGTCATAACCGACCTAATCTTCCTGATTCCACCGCCCACCATCAATCACCTGCAACAAAAGGAATAAACTATCAGTACGCATATACAAAAGTAAATGTATCATACATGTATAAAAGAGATGCAAAATAAGTAAATGTATCATACATGTATAAAAGAGATGCAAAATAAGTAAATGTATCATACATGTATAAAATTGCCATAAGTACTACAGATCTTACATGTACTAGAAATAATCATCAAGATCATCGATAGGTGGGCCAAAAATCTCATCATCGCTATTGTCGACGTAATTATGATCGTCTCTCAAAGTCTCATCACTAGCGACACTGCCTGAATGGTGTTGCTCAAGTAATAACAAGTCCTTCGCGTTGTGAACCTCCTCTCCATCATTCCCGTCAACAATGACCATATCATTGTCTACTTCCATTGCGAGATCTACATCTAAGACAATCTCAAAACTCCCTTCTAATCCTTCTTCTTGAAAGAACTCTCCGTCATATGTGTTTGCATCGATGTTATAATCATCATCGTTTGGGACGGGTACTTTACCATGCGGCGATACCTTGTACACAACATCATACGCCTTAAGACGGTCTTTGGTTTGGCACGGGTATGAGAGATAATAAACTTGCGTGGCCTGTTGGGCCACAATGTACACGTCGTCTCCTAGCAAGACGGATGACTTTAGAACTTCGACTAACCCAAGCTCAGGGGTCTTTATCACTTCTTTGGGATCAAACCAATGGCATTTGAATATGACAGGACGAAGAGGTACACAACCAGGAAACTTGAGTTTGTATATTTCTTCAATTATTCCATAGTAGTCCAACCCATCTGTGCCTGGCGTGAAAACACCGGTATTTGTGGTTCTTCGATTCGGCCGACTCTGCTCGTGCCGAGTTGTGTGAAAGCGATATCCATTGACATCGTACACAGAGAATGACTTGACCCTAAATTCAAATCCATTGGCAACTTGCCTCAACTCGGCACTCATAGACACGTCAGTTTTGGCCTGCTAGTTCAAGTAGGATGATTCGTTATATATTTGTCGAGTTGAGAGTTGTTGACACCGTTTTTTGCACGTGTCAAAATGATCGGAGTGGACTAATCGGCAAGGGGAAAGTTACTGTATACTTGATAGCCGATGAAAGCCAGCTTATAAAGATGGTTGCCGATAGCTGGTGATGGTCGATGGAGAGGTTGATTTAGACTTGGGCGTTGCCGATGAGGTTGAAGGTGTCATTGTCGATGCCGATGAAGGAAGACTTGAGGACTACTGCCGATGAAACAAGGAGTATGCTGATGAAGGAAGACCTGAGGACTACTGCCGATGAAACAGGGGGTATGCCGATGGGAAGGAGGACGGTGAGATTTCCATCGTAATTGAGGCGGACAGGGAAATAGATAGGAGTTGATTCCTTTTCTAGATT